>NC_035448.2:179981131-180295552 GCF_002127325.2 Helianthus annuus | reverse complement strand
GTATTTGTCACAGACCAGCTCTGTGACTGTGGTCATATCACCATTGGCTGGCCCAATGAGTGACGTATATCACTTACTTTTAGGCTCGCCCACCTAATGTGATTAAAACAATAATAATACTGTGCACAATACCCCACATACCGGCTGTAATTTGGTGATTACATAAACTTAATCACTGTAATTATAACTTTGAAAAATGATTTGGAGTATTGTAAAACAGTTAATAAAAAGAGAATGACTCACATTGCAGATTTAGTACTGACAGAATATGATTTTATCCCTGTTAACCTAATTTCACAATAATGCACACAAAACAGAGTTAGTGATCAATACAGCAGTTACGATAATTTCCCGAGATCAAATACTCGCAATGAATGACCAAGTGCAATACTTCAACTCATTTATCAAAATGACAAACGACAAAGTATAGTACTTCAACTCATTATCGAATTATCGACAACGACAAAGTACAATGCTTCAACTCATTTATCGGATTACCGACAAACGACAAAGCATAGCCCAATGTGGGCGGCACTTAGACATTCTTTGGGTATATTGATCCCGGAAACTGAATCGTAATAGCGATCGAGTAATTACCCTGTTCTGCGGCAGCGATTCGATATTAGTGTGTGTGTGAACGATTTCTATTATAACTCAGTGTATAATTCGAATTTTAACGTCGAATCTTCAGCAGAATTCAAGTGCTACTGCCCCCTATTTATACCTGGATTTTGCTCTCCCTCGCGCCACGCGAAAGAAATAGGTGCACCCGTCGCGTGGCGCGACGGGTCTAGTTTCTAGCCTAGGTTGTTTCGTGTCCAGTAGCTTTGCTGAGTAATTTTGAACGAATTAATTTCAATTCTACAGCAAATTTAGATGATAATCATCCACTAGGGTTTAACCCCCCTGAGTTTTAGGGGCCCTGATCCTGATTCCGATTGTTATGAAAATTTTAGGGTTAGTGCAGAATTACTTGGGTATCTCAATTAGGGTTTTCTTATTGACTAATTATCATTCTAATTATGGATTTTAATAATAGTTGTTACATCCTCCCCACCTTAGGAAAAATCTCGTCCTCGAGATTCACTGGAATAGATGAGGATACTTGCGCTTCATTTCTGACTCTAATTCCCAAGTGTATTCCGGTCCTCTCTTGGAATTCCATTTGACTTTTACCAACACCAGTCGCTTGTGTTTGAGGAATTTGACTTTCCGGTCTTCTATTTGTAAAGGTTTTTCTATGAATTCAGTTTTTCATTTACCTCTATGTCTTGAAGAGGTACTACCAGAGATTAATCTGATAAACATTTCTTAAGGTTGGATACATGAAATACATCATGTACTCCAGCTAGTTCTTCTGGTAGTTGTAAGCGATAAGCAACTGGTCCGATTCGTTGAATCACTGGAAATGGTCCAACATATCGGGGACTCAGTTTCCCTTTCTTACCGAATCTTACAACACCTTTCCAAGGAGATACTTTTAAAAGTACCTTGTCTCCTATTTGGAATTCAAGCGGTTTGCGACGATTGTCTGCATAACTCTTCTGGCGATCTCTCGCTGTTTTCAGTCTTTCCTTGATCTGAGTTATCTTGTCAGTAGTTTCTTGTACAATCTCAGGTCCTGATAATTGACTTTCTCCGATTTCTGCCCAACATACTGGAGTTCTGCACTTACGTCCGTACAGTGCTTCGAATGGTGCAGCTTCGATACTTGAATGATAACTATTGTTATAGGAGAATTCAATTAATGGTAAATGGTTATCCCAATTACCTCCAAAGTCAATTACACATGCTCGGAGCATGTCTTCCAGAGTTTGGATTGTCCTTTCACTTTGTCCGTCAGTCTGTGGATGATATGCGGTACTTAGATTAAGTCGGGTTCCCATTGATTCTTGGAAACTTGTCCAAAATCGGGAGGTAAAACGACTATCTCTATCCGATACAATGGAGAGCGGGACTCCATGTAAGGATACTATCTCATCCACATACAGCTTGGCTAATCTTTCCATGCTAAAGGTTTCTTTTATTGGTAGAAAATGAGCGGATTTGGTTAATCGGTCCACGATTACCCAAATAGCATCATTACCTTTTCTGGTTTTGGGCAACTTAGTAACAAAGTCCATTGTTATAAGTTCCCATTTCCATACAGGCATTTCTAACTGTTGTAGTAAACCTGAGGGTTTCTGGTGTTCGGCTTTAACTTGTGAACAGGTTAAACACTTAGATACGTATTCAGCTATATCCTTTTTCATTCCTATCCACCAGAAGTTCTTTCTTAAATCTTGATACATCTTATTGTTTCCTGGGTGTACAGTATACCTAGATTTATGAGCTTCTTCTAAGATTTTCGATCTTAAATTTCCTTGTTTAGGTACCCAAATTCTGCTTTGGTGAAATTTCCAAATTCCATCATTTCCTTGTTCTAATTCTTTTAGGTAACCTTTCATTCCTTCGGCATCGTCCTTGATTGCCGTTTTCTGGATTTCTTTCACTTGTTCCCGTAAATCTACTTGTAGATTTATTCTAAGAGCACGAACTCGCCTTTGTTTTTCATGATACTTACGACTTAAGGCATCTGCTACTACGTTGGCTTTTCCTTCGTGATATTGAATATCACAGTCGTAATCACTCAGGACTTCCATCCATCTTCTTTGCCTCATGTTTAACTCTTTTTGTCCGAATATATACCTTAAACTCTTGTGGTCTGTATAAACAGTAAACTTACTTCCATACAGATAATGTCTCCAAATCTTAAGGGCAAAAACTATGGCTCCTAATTCTAAATCATGAGTCGTATAGTTTTCTTCGTGCTTTTTCAATTGTCTAGAGGCATACGCAGTTACCTTCTTGCGTTGCATCAACACACATCCGTATCCTAATTTTGAAGCATCACAGTATACTTCAAAATCTTCCGTTCCTTCTGGTAAGGCTAAGATTGGCGCATTGGTTAATTTCTGCTTTAAGATTCTAAAGGCTTCTTCTTGCTTTGGCCCCCATTCAAACTTAGTGGCTTTACAGGTTAGCTTAGTTAATGGTACAGCTATCTTGGAGAAATCCTTAATAAACCGTCTATAATAACCAGCTAATCCTATAAAACTTCTAATTTCCATTGCAGTTTGTGGAACCTTCCAGTTGGTAATTGCTTCGATCTTAGCAGGATCTACGTGAATACCTTCGTGATTCACCATGTGGCCTAAGAATTGTACTTCTTGTAACCAAAATTCACATTTTGAGAATTTAGCGTACAGCTTTTCTTTTCTTAACAAAGTTAAGAGTGCATGTAAATGCTGACAATGCTCGGCTTGACTTTTGGAATAAATAAGTATATCGTCAATAAACACGATCACAAATTTATCCAAATATGGTTTACAGATTCTGTTCATCATGTCCATGAATGCAGCTGGGGCATTGGTTAATCCGAAGGGCATGACTGTAAACTCATAATGACCATACCTAGTTCTGAAAGCAGTTTTAGGTATGTCTTCTTCTTGAACTTTCAACTGATGATATCCGGATCTTAAATCTATCTTAGAGAAATACCTAGCTCCTTGTAATTGATCGAAAAGATCATCAATCCTAGGTAATGGGTACCGATTCTTAATTGTGACCTTATTCAACTCTCTATAATCAATACACATTCTCATTGATCCATCTTTCTTCTTCACAAACAACACTGGTGCACCCCAAGGGGATGAACTAGGTTGTATAAATCCTTTACTTAGTAATTCATCTAATTGCTTTTTCAATTCTAGCATTTCGGTAGGAGCTAATCGATATGGTGTCTTGGCTATTGGTGTAGTTCCTGGGATTAGATGAATCCTAAATTCTACTTCTCTGTCTGGTGGTAACCCAGGTAAATCTTCTGGAAATACATCTGGGTATTCTGAGACTACAGGAATTTCCTTGAGTTCTTTGCCTTTAGTACAAATGATTACTGAAATCATATATACTATTCCTTGGTTCCGTTCATAATTAGCAATTTTCATTACTGATATGAACTTCAATGGTTTCCGAGGTTTATCTCCTGAAATCTTAATTACCTCTCCAGTAGGTGCTTGAATTTCTATAGAATTTCTATCACATATGATTTGAGCATGGTTGGCTATTAACCAATCCATTCCTAACACAACATCAAACTCAGCTAATTTCATAGGCAATAGGTTTGCAACAAACTTATGACCTGAAAGTTCTATTTCTACTTTTTGCAAAACCTGATTAATTTCTATGGAATTCCCATCTGCAGTTTCGACTGTAAAGATCTGCCTAACTGTAGTTAATGGTAACTTAAGAGCTTGACAAAATGAAGTATTTATAAAACTTTGGTTCGCACCAGAGTCGAATAATACTTTTGCATAGACGTTGTGGACTAAAAACGTACCGGCGATCACATCCGGAATGTGTTCTGCTTCTTGAGTAGTCAGCTGAAATGCTCTAACATTCTTCTTAGTAGTTCCTTCAGCTGCCTTGGGTTTGTTGTTTGCTGGGTTGATTAACTTAGGACACTCTGGTTTGATATGTCCAGCTTCTCCACAATTATAACAAATTATGGTTTTCTTTCTGCAGTTTTCTTCCCGATGTCCGGTTGTTTTGCAAAAATTGCAAATTCTATTACATTTTCCAAAATGTCTCTTTTTGCAAAATTTGCATAATGGCACATTTGAAGATTGCCCTGTTCCTCTTTTCTTGAAATTACTACTATTACCTACCCTAAATCCTTGGGTAATTTTCTGAGCCAATTCTTTCTTCCTATCTTCATCTCTTGTACGGATTAGTTCATCGGTTAAGGTATTAGCTAATTCCACTGCATCGTCAATAGTGCGAGGTCTCGCAGCTTTAACGATATTGCGAATTTCACTAATTAATCCCCAAATATATCGAGAAATGAGTACTGGTTCTGGCGAAGCCAGGTTAGGTACCACTCTCGCATATTCGAAGAATGTCGAAGTATAACCACGACAATCTACTCCGGTCATTCGATGATTTAGGAATTTATTTGCCATTTGTTCCTTTTCATATTCAGGACAGAATTTTCTTTCGACAAGATTCTTAAATTCTTCCCAAGTCATAGCATAAGCCTTTCGTCTTCCTTTTGCTTGTAGCACTGTGTTCCACCATTCTAGTGCTCCTTCCTTAAACAGATTTGAGGCATACATGACTTGATCTTCGTCAGCACATTTACTTATTGCAATTACTGCTTCGGTTTTCTCTAACCATCGCAGTGTTGCAGTTGCTCCTTCGTTGCCTGCAAATTCAGCGGGTTTACAAGCAAGAAATTCTTTGAAAGTGCAACCAGGTGTTGCAGCCTTTCGTTTCTTGGGCAACCATATTTTCAATATCTTGTTTGGTCATATATTGATCTTCTGGGTGTTGCTCCGATTGATTAACTTCATTTACTGGTTCGTTATCGTTATTTGCCATCTGATGATAAGTTATTATGAATAATAAGCAATTAACAATTTATACAAATCGTTAAACAAGTTATAACACATAAATCCAAAATTATCGATTTCTCGATTGCATTTCATATCAGTATAGTATGCATCAATACACACCGATATTTTACAACGTTTTATTCGTTATGTTACAACTGGTTTCACTATTTACTTTTACTATTATACAAAGATAACTTTCCCATCCTCCTAGTTGTTATTCTAGAAACGTAATTCCCTCTCGTCATATTTCCAGGCAATCTGTCCCCCTATTTCCCTAATTCTATTCCCTGCATCCATCAACTCTTCACCGAAATGGCGAAGTTCAGCCAAATTCTCATTGCTCATTGGTGGATTGGGTAGGGGTTCTGGGTCGAACTGTGGAAGAAATGAGTAAGCGTTATTGACAATATTTTGAAATTGCCAATCGTTGGTCCACCATTCTTCCATTTCTACAGGTTGGTTATGGACTATTGGTTCAGTGATGGTTGGTGCAAAATTCATAGGAATTGGGTTTTCGATAGGATAAGTAAAAATACCCGGACTGGCAGGTTGCATAGTCTCACATTTTCTAGTAAAATATCTATCTGATCCTGAAAAGTAACTCTTTTGGTTTGATTAGAACTTTCTCCAACTTCTACCTGGGTTGGGTTAGAACCTTGCCCTATTTCTATTTCTATTTCCTGAGAATACTGATCGAACTGCTCCTCCATTTGCCTAACCTCATTATTAGCTTCAGTTTCTTGTTCTTGCGGATTAGGGTTTTCCTGGATTACAATCGCTTTTCCTTTGTCTAAAGGTTTACTAGTTTTAGGGGTTTTTGTAACTGACTTTCTCTTACGTATACGGCTTCCCCATACATAATTTTTCTTTGGTCTCCTTTTTGGTTTGGTCACTGGTGGAGTAGGGAGTTTTACAGGTTGGTCCACATCAGCAAGATATCCTGTGAATTCATGAGAAACTTCTATGTTCACTGGGTACAGATTGAGGTTCTGAAAAGCTTCAGATATCTCGTTCATGCTGTGTAGCATATATGCAAAATGCATAAAATATCAAGTTAAAACTTTGGAACAAAGTTTAACAAATAACATGGAAGTTTTATTGCACACTATTTGTACAAAATACAGGAAAACACACTCAAATTTATTTCACTTTTATTTATTTACTTATTGGGAAGTACTGCTTGCAAATTTTAGGGCATCTTTAAAGATTTGCATGTTCTGCCACAGTGGCTAACATATATAAATTTGCCCATTTTTTCATCGAGTTTATCTTCCCAAGGGGATTTCTTAAGTAACTCCAAGGTTTCCTTTTTAATTTTCTTTTCTCTGATTTGCTCCTTACTTTTCTTAATAATCATATTCCTTTTTCTAGGAGAAAGCGGATTTTCATAATTCGCTTTTTGCACAAATATTCCTTCCTCAGGAATCGTAGGGAGCCTTGAAATTTTAGTTTTAGACGAACTTCCTTTCTCGTAAATTGATCTATCTAATTTAAGATAGATATCTTGCAACTTTTGTTTACCCATACTGTAACTAACAAATAATCAGTTAAGAGCACATAATCACATAATCACATAATAGTAATCAGGAAAATTAAGTATCGGTTAAATACTTAATTAGCTTAACTCAGTGGCTCTGATACCACCTTGTTTCTGTCACGGCCCCTGACCCGGTTTGACCCGTTTCCGGAGCCGCGGGACAGAAACCCCGTGATATTTGTTTAATTGAGTTTTGCAGCGGAAAATTTTGAACATCAGGATCGTTGTAAAGCTAAATTTTTTCCCGATTATTTTTATTTCACAATTCGGGATAACACCCCGATAATTTACAATACATAAGTTTAGTGATAAATTCTTATTTTAAAACATCTTTATTCATTTTATATTGAGCCACTATTTTAAGCTTGAAATGCTCCTCAGCACTTTTCCTGATTTACAGCAGATCACCTGAAACATGTTTGAAAAAGATTTTGTCAGCGGGGAAATACTGAGTGAATCATTCATTTTACTGAAAATGACACATTTGTTATAATTCACAGTATTAAGAGTTTTTACATATGTTCATTATCAACCAACATTTCAAGAATAGGTATTTGTCACAGACCAGCTCTGTGACTGTGGTCATATCACCATTGGCTGGCCCAATGAGTGACGTATATCACTTACTTTTAGGCTCGCCCACCTAATGTGATTAAAACAATAATAATACTGTGCACAATACCCCACATACCGGCTGTAATTTGGTGATTACATAAACTTAATCACTGTAATTATAACTTTGAAAAATGATTTGGAGTATTGTAAAACAGTTAATAAAAAGAGAATGACTCACATTGCAGATTTAGTACTGACAGAATATGATTTTATCCCTGTTAACCTAATTTCACAATAATGCACACAAAACAGAGTTAGTGATCAATACAGCAGTTACGATAATTTCCCGAGATCAAATACTCGCAATGAATGACCAAGTGCAATACTTCAACTCATTTATCAAAATGACAAACGACAAAGTATAGTACTTCAACTCATTATCAAATTATCGACAACGACAAAGTACAATGCTTCAACTCATTTATCGGATTACCGACAAACGACAAAGCATAGCCCAATGTGGGCGGCACTTAGACATTCTTTGGGTATATTGATCCCGGAAACTGAATCGTAATAGCGATCGAGTAATTACCCTGTTCTGCGGCAGCGATTCGATATTAGTGTGTGTGTGAACGATTTCTATTATAACTCAGTGTATAATTCGAATTTTAACGTCGAATCTTCAGCAGAATTCAAGTGCCACTGCCCCCTATTTATACCTGGATTTTGCTCTCCCTCGCGCCACGCGAAAGAAATAGGTGCACCCGTCGCGTGGCGCGACGGGTCTAGTTTCTAGCCTAGGTTGTTTCGTGTCCAGTAGCTTTGCTGAGTAATTTTGAACGAATTAATTTCAATTCTACAGCAAATTTAGATGATAATCATCCACTAGGGTTTAACCCCCCTGAGTTTTAGGGGCCCTGATCCTGATTCCGATTGTTATGAAAATTTTAGGGTTAGTGCAGAATTACTTGGGTATCTCAATTAGGGTTTTCTTATTGACTAATTATCATTCTAATTATGGATTTTAATAATAGTTGTTACAGTTTATAATAACCTATTAGATTCCTAACGGGCCTTTATTTAAGCCTAAGCTTAGACCGGTTAGTTTTAAGGACGATACGGTTCAAGCGCACGATTAAGCGAAGACCGGATAAAATGTGATTTAGACCCGACAAGTTTGAATACTTGTATAATATGGGTATGCTAAATACATTCTGGATTTTGAGACGAAAATGATAACGTTTAACCCGTTTCGGTCAATTTATGCAAACTAGTTACAAAAACCGAACCGAACGCTAAAAAGAGCGTTACGGGTAACCACAAGAGTCATATGCAAGTTTCCTGAGATAATATGCTTTAATTATGTTATAATATCAGCAAGTTATGTTCTATTATGCCCCGAATGAATTTAAACTCAATTCATGCCTTATAAGGGCATTTTGGTCATTTAAAAGATTATAAAAGAGTTAAATTGGAAATCTGAGTTACAGGTCTGGTTTATACAGTAAATATACTTAATTTGATATATTATAACAGTAGGGTATGACCCATATACAAAACTTATCATTTAAAACCAAACTATGCACCTTAGGGGTATTTTGGTAATTTCACAAGGGCTAAAAATGTCAAAACTGGAAATCTGAGTTCAAAAACTTATACTTACTGTTATTATATAAAAATATGCTAAATACATCAGTAGGTATAGTCCTTGTATGCTTAATATGGTTATAGTACATACTATGCGTTAAAAACGCTTAGAAAGGCGATTTTAGAGCCGTTTCCGGGTTTTTAAAAGAAAGCTGAGATTTTTATATTTCCAGAATGCTCAAAATAATTTATTTAACAAACAAAATCAGTAGAAAAAGGTTTGGGGTCAAAAGGATTTATAAAACTCATTTTATGACTTAAAAGGTCAAAACCGGTATTAACCGAATCAAATTTAGAGACCTATGATACGATCAGCCAAAAATTAAATAAAAATCTTCAAAAATCCCAAAATATTATATAACATCAGTGGGTAAAAAGTTTTATATCAAAAAGTGGGCTTAAATAGGTTATACGCTAATTACGCCGTTTATTTAACATAAAGCTTTAGTTTTACGATATCGAGCATAACTCTAAATCTGGACCTCCAACTGATATCAAATTTTCGGTGCAAGTTTATAAATTAGTAATAAAGGTTTCTGCTCTTTCACTTTTCCAAAAATCACGTTTTATAGCAAAAAGGGCAAAATAGTCAACTTTAAGCCTAAATCGGAAACATGCATATGAATCGGTTAATCATGGAATCAAGTTGTAAAAATTCCAGAGAGTTAAACTTAAATAAAAATGGTTCAAATTAAGCTCTAATGCAGATCTCAAACATGCATGCACGAATCCGAATCGAGAGTCAAGGAAAAAGTCGTTTTGTAAGACTTTCGGTTCCAATCCGGGCTTATACTAAAGATTGTCGAGTTGATCATAATAAAACATATTCTTACATTCATTACCAAGTTATTTTTGATGATCAAACTGATTGCATGTCATCTACATTACCATTTATGCTAGATTTTACAAAAACAAGTTCTGTTGACTTTTTAAGAACAACTTTGACTCGACAATAATCATGCTTAGAGTGGGAATCAGAGAATACCCTTTTGAGGGTTTGTTTCCCACATAAATACCAACTTGTAGGTACTTTCAATTTGAGAAATGACTGAGCCATTTTCGTTTAATCGAGAAGTCAAACTATAGTTGCGACGGATTGACTTTCGGCTAATAATCTAAGCTAGAACGAAATAGAGAAGATTATGAATGCTTACAAGAGTCCTAATGAAGCTTAGTTATCACTATGAAGGTGCCTTGTCGTCCAGGAAGCTCCAGAAGTTGCCTTGTGAATTTTTGAAAGTTGTATGTGTTCTTGGTTACTACTCAAGACCCTCAAAAGTGAAGCTTTGATCTGATTTAAATGGTGTTTCAGATGTTTGGAGAGTGCTACAGGTGTCCTATGTTGCATGTAATATGATTGGAGCATTTGGGAGGTGCTGAAAGCTGTCCTCAACTCAAAAATCGGACTTAAACAGCCACTGTTCACGAATTCTGCAACTGGGCAAGGGTCGCGGCCCGCTTAAGGTTGCCCAGGCGGGCCGCCTGGGGTCTGCAGGCCCAAAAGTTGTTTAAATGTTGCAGTTTTGGTCCCTGGTCTTCGTAAACGAGGTTTTGGCCATTTATTTTGACCCTTAGACCCTCAAATCTGATTTTTAAGAACCTTGGGACATTTACCAACATGGTAATGTCCTTGGTTAATTTTGCGCTCACCCGAAAAGTCATGAACTTCGACGTTGACGCTTTTAGCCCTTCAAGTACGGTTTTGGCCATAACTTTCTCATACGATAACGAAACTTCATGAAATTTTTACCACATATTCTAGTGAGTATATTTTATCATTACAAAGCTTCGGGGCTGCCAAAAGATCACTCAGAGGTATAAATTCAACATGTTGACACTTTTAGTCCCTATAGTTTGTAATTCCTCACTTTCGTGCATTTTCCGCTTCGTATGATCCATGATCTATCCATTTAGAGTTATAAACACCATGTAGGGTTATTATAGAGTCTATTTATCCATTGTTGACACTTCGGACCCTTATATTCCATAGTTTTCACTTTTTGTCAACTTTAGTCCTTCTAAAGTATGTTTTCACATATTCAAAGTCTATGACACGTGTCAATGCATCATTGGACGTAATTTTTCGAGGTGTTACAGGTATGGAAATAGGGATTAAGATGTGTGAATATGCACCCCCTTTTAAAAAAAATTCTTAAAAGTGAAAATATAACCCGTTAACTTTAAATAATATTAACGGTATTTACTTGGGCCCTTCTATTATCTGTATTTACTTGGGCACCGACCAAGAGCCTACTTTTGGTTTCTAGTATTATTAAAAAAAGTTTACTTTTTGATGCAAGATGGGCATATTCTTGTGCTGACGTGGCACAAGATATCCATATTCTTGTGTTCATTTAGCCTAAACCGCACACGTCTCCTTGTTAAGTTGGCGTAATATTTTAATAAATTTAGAAGTCACTGCTAGTTTAATAAAATGCATTGGCCAAATGATAGATTTGGTGATTTTCCTGTAAGACCATGTGTAGTGGGGTTTGAACTTCAAGCTCCTCCCTTGGGCGTTATACAACACGTGACGTTCTAGTCAGCAAGAGGCATTATGGGGCTTGAAGTTCAAAAGTGAGGTAGTGGTATAATGCCATTGCAATGGTTACCCAATTATTTATTTGGTATGGATGAGGAAGAAGTGGGGGAACCCTATTGGAACATTCAAAGATCACCGGCGTTTTATGCTCACGCCATTCTTTTTTTTCATGTCACGTCGGGGGAGGTGATGTTTGGGCATATTATGGGGTGTGAATGTGGGCTCTTCACACCACTTCACTTCCCCATTACACATGGTCTAACTAATGAATGATTTTGTGTTGTTTTTAGTTGTGGTATCATCTTTCAAAGACTCTGGCTGAGACTGCCGCTGTGAATTTTTCAAAAGAGAATGGTCTGGATTTGGTGGTCATAAATCCTGGCTTTGTAATTGGTCCTATCTTACAACCTACTCTCAACTTCACTTCTGAGGCATTTATGAGCTTTATAGAAACTGGTAATTGTCAATTATAGCTAAAGTCCATTTCAACCAATAAGATCCTGCATTGAAGTTCTTGAATTCATATATGCAGGAAAGGAAGTCTTTGCAGATGGAATATACATGCTTGTTGATGTGAGAGATATCGCTATCGCGCACATATTAGCATTTGAGAAAGCAGAAGCTAATGGTAGATATTGCATAGTCGGGGATGTGGTTCGATCATCTGAAATCAAGATGATCTTAGACAAACTCTACCCTGATCTTGGCTTTTCTCAACGGTAATTACTTATTAGTACAATTGACCTACTTTATATACTTTTCTTCTTGTTCATGGTAACTAGTGATTACTATCCAAGATGAACATGGGGTTAATTACTTTCGCTTTTGTTCAACTTTGGATAGGTATAAAGACAAGTGTGTCGAGGCGCAACTATATAGTATATCAAAGGTGAAGGCGGAAAGTCTAGGTGTTGATTTTACTCCATTGGAGGTAAGCCTCAGAGATACCATTGAAAGCCTTAAAGAGAAGAAATTTATGAAGCTATAAGTTCATATGTTAGTGTGAAAAAAAATTACATGCGTGAAAAATAATAATGGTTGTGTGAAAAAAACTATGTATGTATATGTGTACCTATTTTACTGGATCTGGCTTAGTCTCCTTGCCGGTAAATTATCATTAAATTCTCATATTACATAAAGAAATGTACAAATAAATTTTGAATGAATAAGTTGCTAAAATATTATATAAATGTTTTATAATTTCTAGTATGCAATATACTTTTAGGATTTCTGATAAAACTAAGAATAAACTGCAGTTTTACCCCCTGGAGATATAGCCCATTGGCACCCTTACCCCTACCACGAAATTGTTGTTGTCTAACCCCCCCAATGAATGCGAAACGCTACAATCTTACCCCCTGTTGTCAAATGACTTTAACATTCTGTTAGTTGGCATGCGGAATGACAATACTACCCTTTCTAACTACCCCCGTTCTTAACTATAATGAACCTTACCCCCTGCAGAAAACGTTTCCCTTCCCGCCTAAATTGTTTGACCAGGTAAAGTCAAAGCCTGCACATATTGATTTCAAATGTTGATTCTAATCCTAATCCTAATCCTAATCCTAATCCTAATCCTAATCCTAATCCTATTTCATAATCCTAAGCCTGCACTTTCTGTTCGTACTTCCTAATCCTAATTCCAAAACCATGTGATTCTTCAAACAATCAAGAATCCAAAACAACAAGAATCCTAATTCAACCAGTATTAACTTACACAAGCACATGAACTGTAATCCGAATCTAACTGCACATTCAACAACCTATGGACAACATAACTGCACATCCAAATCCTAATCCTAACTGCACATGATTCATTCAACAACCTATTACTGCACATCCAAATCCTAAGCCTAACTGCACATTCAACAGCACAGATTCAACAACCTATAACTGCACATAACTGTAATCCTAATCCTAATTGCAACAGATTCAACAACCTATGGACAACATAACTGCACAACCAAACCTAATCCTAATTGCACATTCACCAACCTATGGACAACACTACTTATGGGATTAAACATCAAAACATTAAACATGCTGCAAATCGTTGTTCCAATGTAAAATGGCATGCTTCAAATGTCTAAGCTTCTGTAAATGGTCATTTTGACCTTTTACCTTAGTCAAACTTCTGGGATTAAACATCAAAACATCATACATGCAGAAAATGATGGATTAAACATCAAAACATCAACATACAAAATACAGATTGTCTAACCTGTTTTGAATGAGCTCATTGATGAAGATACGCATTGGAGAATAAAATATGATCTCGTGGAGCATCTTGGAGAACAAGATTTACAATACCTTTTGGCGGATTCCGACGAATAGTTAAATTGGTTTTAGTTTGTTTTTTTATTTTATTGTTATTTTATTTATTTTATTTTAACGTGTTGTCTTATTTTCATTATAATGTAATTTTACTTATTTTAATTTAATGTAATGTCTTTTTTTATTTAAATGTAATTTTATTTTGTTTAAAAAATGTTTTATTTATTAATGTATATTTTATGGAAATACAAAAAATATGGACTCCTCACATGAGGAACCCTCTAATGTTTGAGTGTAAAATGGAAAGTGAAGATGAGAGTTGATATAAGATGAGTTAATTGATTAGGTGAAGAATTTACTACGCTCCATCTAGGAGCACCCCTTCCACCCTGATGAAAAACAAACACGAACTATTAAATACCTATATGTCTATACTATGAGTCTCCACTACCCTTTCTGTTACATGATTAAAGGTAAAAAAATCTTTTGTTTGTTATTGTTTCATGGTTCAAAACTATTACAAATAAAAAATATTTCATAAAAAAATTATGAATACAGTTATTAAAAGGGTTATACATTTAAAAATTATAATTAAATTTTAAAAGTAGTAGTTTGATTGACTTAAAAAGCCTACTTAATATTTTTAGAATTTGTGTATCACATAGATTGAATAAGTGAAATATTAAGTAGTTAGTAGCACATATTTAAAAATTGAAAAAAAAATATTTTGTGATGATTCTTGTTTCGTTTTATTCTTAAACTAACCCTGGAACACATCTTCCCCAAACCACAAGAAGCTGAAATGCGAAACCGAGTTCCATGAGACCTGACCCGAGCTTTTCTCTTTCGTTACTAGACGGTTTACCATCATTTTTGGCCCATTAAATTCGTACTAATGGAGAACACGATCATATACCTTTTTATTGATCATATACACCTTTTTAAGGACATAATAAAACCGAGTTACATCACCATTAAAATATATTAACAATATATCGCTTATTTATATACTATTATTTTGCAACATATTGTTGCATTAGTAGTTGTACTAATTGCTTAAAGTTTAGTACTATTATTTTCCATTGTTACATTATATTATATACTATTAATATTAATATTTATATACTATTAATTTGAAACATTTGTATGCATCTTTGGTTGTAAGTTGTGTTTAAATACTTGTACCTTAATCAAATATAGGTTGTAAGTTGTGCTTAAGTGGTTGTACCTTAATCAAATAATAATGGTTTCATTACCTTACTAAATTCAATATGTTTTGTATGCATGTATGGTTGTAAATTATGCTTAAGTGGTTGTACCCTAATCAAATAATGGTTTCATTATCTTACCATATTCAATCGGATTGATCCATTCAAAGTTGTGTTGCTTTATTTGTAAATTATTATTATTTATAATAATCTAATTAATTTATCCAAAATTTTGTGTTAATATAATTTGCAACATATTGATGCAATGGTTGTTGTAACGTATGCATTATGGTTTGTATAGTGGTAATGATATATATTATACATAGATTACGATGAATCTGTCAAACGGGAAAAAATAGACGCGGGTTCATCGTAACGCGCGAGTCTAGATCTACTTAGTTATTTTATTCTATGTTTTACGTTTCGGTTTAATTTCTTCGCATTAACACCGCAACTTCAGTATCGGTGGTTGCTGACAGTAGTGTGGCATTAGTGTTCGCTCCCGCCGCAACGCGGGGTGTGTTTAATACTAGTTATTATTATTATTAGAGTTAATTGCCCGGATGGTCCCTGTGGTTTCATGTTTTTTCTACATTTAGTCCCCATCTTTTGAAAATAGCATGTATGCTCCTTGTGGTTTGCTTGGTTGTTACTTGGATAGTCCCCTAACTAGATGGTGGTTAATTTATCGAGTTAAGTTGATGAGAAATGACTATATTACCCTCCCCACCCACCCACTCTCTTCTCCATCCATTTTCTTATCCACCCCCGTTCAAAAATCCAAAGCTCGTACCCCCAATCTTGGTGCACCAAATGAACAGATTCTAGAAGTTATTAACGAACCTGTTGCGGTACCAACTGTGAAAAAGGATCTTGAAGAACCCGAATTATAAAAAATCTTAAGTGAACAGATTCAAGAACAAGTGAGCGAACCCGTTGCGGTTTTGATTGAAAAAGAGGATCTTGGTGGACCCCAGTTGGAAAACAATCAATCGAACACAAGCACACCAATGAGTTTGTAGAAAAGACCGGTTCTGTTTTGACTGAAAAGGATATTTATACACCTAAATTGGAAGGAGGCTCAAAAGAACATATTCAAGAAGCTGTGAAGGAACCCGACATGGTTTTGATTGAAAAGGAGGATCTTGGTGGACCCCACTTGGAAAAACAATCAAACGAACATGTCGTCAAAAAACCTGATTTAGTTTCGACTGAAAAGGAGGATCTTGGTGCACCCGAATTGGAAATACACACACAAGAAAACATTGTTTAAGAACCTGATTCGGTTTTGACTGAAAAGGAGGATGTTGGTGCACACAAGTCTGAAACATGCTCAAACAGAGGTGGAGAAGAAAATGGATGGAAAATAGAGTGGGTGGGGAGGGAGGGTAATATAGTCATTTATCATCAACTTAACTGGAAAAATTAACCACCATCTAGTCAGGGGACTATCTGAGTAACAACCGAGCAAAACACGGGGAGCATACATATATGCTATTTCCAAAAGATGGGGACTAAACATGAAATAACGTGAAACCACAGGGAGCATCCGGGAAATTAACTCTTATTATTATTTTATTTAATATAATATAAAAGTTTATTATTATATTTACTTTTAATAACATATTCTTAATTTTTTTTCTTTTTCTAAAGCCATATATTTCGTTTACCATCTTTTTAATATATTTTTGAGAACATATATTAATTTATCAATTAATTTGATACTTCTTTAATAATTTATATTTATAACTTTTTCTAAAAACTTAAGTACGTAGTTGTGCTTGATTTTTCCTTGACTTTCCGTTATAAGTTTTGTTAAAAATGAAGTTGAACCATAATAAACTAAACCGTTCTAATGGTTTGACTTTCTAAACAACATATTTTATTTTCAAATCACGTTTGTTTTACATTATAATTTGTTTGGTTTCGCCACAACGCGTGACGTAAAAAAACTAGTTAGATTAGAACTAGAAAAGTGCCACGCGCGCGTTGTGCCGTGGGCAACGAAATTGACTACACGTTAACGTGTAGTCGATCAACAAATTCCAGTTATAATTAACCTCCGGATCATAGTTCATAGTTAAGTAGTAACTATAACTATAAAGTATTCAAGTTAAATGGAGTCAACCAACAAAAGCTCGTGTTGTTTCGGGTTCAACCCGCCAACCCACAAGCACGGTCCATTTAACACCCCTAAATATATATATGATACATTTATTTTGCGTACCTGGCTGGAAGCTGAGAGGTGTTCTTGACGTTCGCAAACCGTTTAGCCCGATTATCCTGTTCTTTGTCGATACGCTAGCAGCTACCTCCTTCTCCATTGCAGCTACCTCACGTCTCATCTTTTTAGCTTCAACTTCCATAGCCTTGGTTAAAGTGTCTCCTTTCTTTGCTAACATCTGAAATCAATATTACAAATTTAATAACAGGTTTTGATGAGAACCCAAAATAATAAAGATAATAATTAACCTCGATGGCGTCATCTTTGTCTTTAATGCTTTGATCCTTTTCGTGACCAGCTTTCCTCAAAGCAATCACTTCTTTTTGAAGCAAATCATACAACAGTCCAAGCACGGTATCTTCAGTTTCGGTTCCCGAGGAGCCACTCGCTTTTTCATCAGGGTTTACTATTTCAATATCACAAAAAATGAAAATACATTATGCAATTAACAGATAAGAAACAATATAGGCTTAATCAAACCGGATCCGGTTTTGAAAACGACGTACCTTCGGGTTGGACGGTGTGGCGTTGATCAGGTGGCGTTTGTTTAGCGACGGTTCTACCGACGAACACAATGAACTGACGGACGGTGACTCTCTGAAAATATCCGAAATGATTCACGTCCGTCGCTAGAATGACCGGATCCGAACCGTCGGAAATCGGGTTGCATTGGTTCCATTTGAAATAAGTTTACTCCTCTCAAGTGCACGCGTACCGCCATCAAATGACTTTGATGTACATTTTGCGTGCCTCAAAATTGAACTCGACCCAGATCATGGTGTGGTGAAGACGCGTGACACCGCCGTAGGGCCGCCATGGCGTCGCCGCAACCCCCATTAGCTTTCTCTTTCTCACTTTCTTCCCGTTCACCACCCATCGCCGCTAAGGGAGGCCGCCGAAGTGTGTTCGGATTCCTCTCTCTCCTAATTCTCTTTCAACCGATCAGTCTCCTTGTGTGTGGGGAGTAAAATGAAAACAGTGATGACATTAGGTTTTCACTTTTCAGTGATGATACGTTGCATACCCAAACTATCCAACAAGAATACCAAACCTAAAAAGTACAGTACACACCTATAAGCAGAATGTACAATCATCATTGCATAGAATTGTTGAAAATTAGAGTATATATAAATTATCTTTAAAAGGAGTAAGTTATTATCTCAACTTATTTGTTTATGTTTAACTTATTTGTTTATGTTTAACTTTTTTGTTTATATTTAAACTTTTTAAAATGGTAAAAAGTTAGGTTCAATTACTATAAGAGAAAAGTGTCAGGATAGATTCTATGGTTTGTCAATTTTTTACCTTTAGTCCTTAACTTTTTAAAATTACGGGTATAGTCCCCAATTTTTGCAATTTCATTCCCAGATAGTTTCTGACGTAAATAGGAGTTAGTTTTTGGTGTTAAGTAGGTGTGAAATTACTAAAATACCATTCGGTAAAAAAGCAAATATATTAATAAATCAAGTTTTCACTTGGGTCCTACCCAATAAGCCTCCTCCAACCTTCTTTGTGTGACCCTCCGGCCACCACCGCTTCCGACCACCAACCCATTTATTCCACTTCATGTTCTTGAAAACCCTAACCTGCTCCTCATCTTCTTCACAGAACGTATACATATAAAGAAACCATTGTTTCACATACACATACTTTTATGGTGTTATAATTAAATTGTGTAGATGCTTAGCAACAAGAAAAAGGGGCCCAATTTCACTTACAGCTCCGACCGACATCACAGTCTACACACCACTCTGGTGACCACCTGCGGGAATCGACGCCATTAACAACTCCTTTTCAATTTATTCATAAATTATTCAAAATTAAACAAAAGCATGTACAAAAATCGAACAAAGGAGTTTCACCGAAGTGGGGTTATGGTGAAAAAATGCAAAATTTAATCGGTAGGGTGCTGTTATAAACTAGTTTCATGATGCAAATTTATTACATTCAAGTTAGGAACGAAAACTTTATTGAAAGCAAGAAAACTCAGATCTGGATGGGAAAAAGAAAAGCAGAGTATGAGGTGGGAACTCGGAAAAGAAAACCAAATTCACTAATACATTTTTCATAACTCAGGCTCTCTATGGCATCATTTATTCTCTTCATTCTTCATAGTGGTCTTTTAGTCGATGCATTCATTATGCCTTAATTTCTTTCTGATCCTATTTCCTCTTCGTGGGTAACAAGTGGTGTGGTGGTAGATTTTTAGGGATGAAGATGAAGTTAAAGAGATGACTGGTCCTATCACTTTTATTTTTTAATAATATGTAAAGGTTGGAGGAGGCTGATTGGGTGGGGGCCTAACTAATAATTATTTAATATATTTTGTTTTACACTGAATGGTATTTTAGTAATTTCACACCTACTTAACAACAAAAACTAACTCTCATTCACGCTAGGGACTATCCGGGAACGAAATTGTAAAAGTTGGGGACTATAGCTATAATTTTAGAAAGTTAGGGACTAAAGTTGAAAAATAGACAAATCACAGGGACTATTCGGACATTTCTCTTGCTATAAAAATTAAACTAAAACATAATTTTAAGAGTTAATTGCCAAAATCGTCCCTGAGGTTTGGGCAGGTTTGCATTTTCGTCCAAAATGACACTTTTGTACTAAATTGCCCCCAACGTTTGTAACTTTTTGCCATTTTCATCCAAACCATTAACTTAGTTTATTTTTTATGTTAAGTTGAGGATATTTGGATGAAACTGACAAATATAAAACCACAGGGATGATTTTGCAATTTACTCAAACTCTTTTAAATTTCTTTTATTTAATTAATTTTGTTACTTATATAATAAAAAAAGAATATACTTGCAATTTTTGATATGAAAAAAATAATAGCTTTGTCACGTAATTTTTATAAATTTTCATCCAACCACTAACTAAGTTGATTTTTCTATTAAGACGAATGATGTTTATAAACTAAGACATAAATTAATTTCTAATTTTTTTGTATAGATCAGTTTTATAAAAATAAAATATACTTACTAAATTTTATAAAACTAAAATGCGGGTGACCTTATTGAAAAAGGTCAAATAAAAAAATCTTATCATATGTACCACGTTTTAATTCATCTTCTACTCTTTTAAATTCGCTCATAAGGAAAAAGAGAAGCCAGTGCCCCCCCCCCCCCCCAATCAAACAACGTATCGTTATCAAACCTTAAAATTACCCACCAAATTGTAATTATAGTGCTATGAACCAAAAGTTTCTTTACTCAAGCCACTCAGAATAAGTATTAGTTAGTTACCCTCATAATCTTAATTAAATAAATACTTTATTTCTACCAACATATTTCCTAGGTGCTCAACACATTTAAAAAATATGTAACGTTTTATAATTTTTTTCTATCTCTACAACAGATAAATACTAAAGTTGTAATCGATTGTTATGTGTTGCACAGTAATGACGTTTTCTCTTTATAAAAATGATTTATATAAAGAAGCTGTAAATTAATTTCTGTTTTAATTTATAAAATTTAAAACATCATTCACCTTAACAGAAAAAATAAACTTAGTTAGTGATTTGGATGAAAATTTATAAAAATTATGTTACAAAACTATTAATTTTTTTTTCTAAAAACTCCATGTATATTCATTTTTATTATATATGTAACAAAAATAATTAAATAAAAGAAATTAAAAAGGGTTTGAGTAAATTGTCAAAATCGTCCCTGTGGTTTTATATTTGCCAGTTTCATCCAAATATCCTAAACTTAACAGAAAAATAAGAGTTAATAGCCAAAATGGTCCCTGAGGTTTGCTCACTTTTGCCACTTTAGTGCAAAAGCCAAAATTTTTAAATCTGGGTCCTTGAGGTTTGCATTTTGTTGCCATTTTGGTCCAAAAATCAAATCAGGTCAGATTTGCAAAAAAAAACCCTGCTATTTTGTCTTTATGCTCAGGGGTATTTTAGTCATTTTACCCCTCTCTCTTGAATAAAAATCCTTCTTCTTCAACAAACCACCTGTTCAAGTCTCTCTCTCTCTCAGTTCTCTCTCTCTCTCTCTCTCTCTCACTAAAACACAGCCATCCCCACCACCGCATCATCCCCACCACCAACCCCACCACCGCATCATCCCCACCACCACCATCCTACTGCCGCCAACACCACCATCCCACTGCCATCATCTCTCTCAAACCCTAAATCGACCCACCAGCCCACCAGACCCCTCTCTGCGTTCTGATCTGATGGCGGTTCATACCTCTTCTTCAAACCCTAAATCGACCCACCAGCCCACTAGACCCCTCTCTCCCTCTCTCTCAAGAACACCACACCAACCCGCCGGCATCCCCCTCTCTCTCCTGTACAACACCACCAAGAGCCACCAAAATCGGAGGTTTCCACCTATCCAAAGCCTTCACAGTGTTTTCCACTCAGCACCGACACATATTCTCACCTATAACCGAAATATCCCTGCACAAAAGAATGACGAGACAAATACATACCAGACGATGGCGTTTGTCGTCGGAGATGGTGAAGAAGGCTGAGGGCGGTGGTGGTTCAGGTTGGATGACCGGCGATGGAGACTGAGCAAGGCGGTGATCGGCGATGGTGGCGCAGGAGATGGAGGTTGGTTGTGTCGTGTGGAAGAGGGCTGAGGGCGGTGGTGGGTTTTGCAGAGTGGGTCGATGTTTGGGTTGAAGGGGAAAGAAGGGTTGAGAAGGGATGAAGGTAGTTCAGGGCGGAGATGTCGAGAGAGAGTGTTGATCTGGGTTAACTTGTTTTGGGTTTTTTGTTTGAGGTTAAGGGTTTTTGGATTTAGAGTTTTCAGATTTGGGTAGTGATGGTGAACGGTGGAGGATGGTGGTGATGGTGATGGTGAACCGTGAAGATGATGATGGTGGTGATCTGGGTTGAACGGTGGTGATGGTGGTGATTTGCGTTGATTCAGTTTTTTGTTTGAGGTTAAGGGTTTTTAGATATGGGGTTTTCAAATTATTGTGAAGATGATGATGATTCAGTTGTTTATGGATTGTGTTGGGTTCTTGATCTGGGTTTGTATAATATTATTGTGAAGATGATGATGATTTAGTTGTTTATGATTTGTGTTGGGTTCTTGATCTGGATTTGTATAATAACTCATAAAAATGACCAAAATGCCCCTGCACAAAAGGACAAAATAGGCTGGTTTCAACACTTAAAAAAAGGGGTTTTTGAAATTTGGACTAAAATGGCAACAAAATGCAAACCTTAGGGACCCAGATTTAAAAATTTTGGATTTTGGACTAAAGTGGCAAAAGTGAGCAAACCTCAGGGACCATTTTGGCTATTAACTCAAAAAATAAACTAAGTTAGTGGTTTGGATGAAAATGGCAAAAAGTTAGAAACGTTGGGGGCAATTTGGTACAAAAGTGTCATTTTGGACGAAAATGGCAAACGTGCCCAAACCTCAGGAACGATTTTGGCAATTAACTCTAATTTTAATTAAATTTAACAGTTCTTTAATGATAAGTTAACTTTTTGTATGCAACAATTATTGTTTAAGAATATTCCTATGTCTAACCTTTACCTAAATGGCCAAATATTATATAACCCCATTTAAATTTGACCCCACCCAATAAACTTCTGCTATCGCCACTACAACAACGAACCCTCAAGTTTCAGACAAATGAGTGCCGAAGGGAAGGTGGTTTGCGTTACAGGTGCTTCTGGCTGCATTGCTTCATGGCTCGTTAAACTCTTGCTTGATCGTGGCTACACCGTTCATGCTACCGTCCGATCCATTGGTCACTCTCTTCCTCTTTCTTATTTTTTATTTCAATCTGTTTAGATTTCTAGTTTTAGGTCATATCTACTGATTCCTAACATGTGATTGATATGGGTTTGTTATAAAGTTTATGATTACGGTAGATTAAGAAATGTTATGCATGAAGGATTATGATGCTAATATTTTTGAAATGTTCAAGAACGGCGTTGACTTGAAAAGAGACGACTTTGAATTCAAAGTCTGGTTGGATTATGGGTCAAACCGGTTCTGATCAAAATGGGGTTGTTAGAATGTATCGATTTTATTGGACTCAAGTTGACATTAATGTAAGTCAATAATTCTGAAATTAAAAAAAAAAAAAAAAAAAACAGCGTTCAAAATTCAAACAGGTTCAAGATGATTCCAAATGGGTTCGAGAGAAAGATGGATGATCTATTTAGTTGTGATTATCGGGTTTTATTAGATAGATCTATCTTGTTGGTTTTAATTGTTATATAATTTTTGTTTGAGTCAATGTAGATTTGGATTTAGTTTAGTATAAATAGATGGTTAGTGTTATTCAGTGGCGGATCCAGAAGATCCGCATAGGGGTAACGTTTCAATAAAAAGGGGAAACGAAATCGAAAAAACGTCAACTTTTTCTAAAATTTACACTGCCTTCGGAGCGTCATCGGAGCACGGAGATTACCCTTTCTATCACTCTAGGTCCGCCCCTAGTGTTATTGTAATTTGTGTACATTCATTGATAAATATAAATGAGTAGAGGAAGGGTGTTTCCACAAAACCGATTGTTGTCGTGTGTGTTTGGGGCCTCATGTTGGTTTTCATTGACTGCAAAAGAAATCCACACACACCCCATGCTTCTCCCCTTCACGCCCGTTATATCATTCAAAGTCCAAGCCCTTGGCGCCCCTTAGGCACTGCGTTTGACGTCCCCTTGGGTGATGTGGCTATTGGCGCCAAGCCACTACAGTCTACACAAGTTCTTTGACCCAAATCAGCTCTGATTGATGAATGAGCCTTAATTACAGTGTGTTGTTAGAGGCCTAAATTGTAAGCTATATGATCAATTTAACTCATGCACTTCCTTTTTCTTTTTGATTTACTTCTTCTAAATATGTCGTTTAAAATATGTTGCAGATGATCCAAACAAGACAGAGCATCTACTTGCTCTCGATGGAGCTAAGGAAAGACTGTCCTTGTTTGAAGCTAACTTGACTGCAGAAGGATCTTTTGATTCTGCGGTTAATGGCTGCATTTGTGTCTTTCACACAGCATCTCCTGTTCTATTTTCAGTTGATAACCCACAGGTCAACTTTTCATTCTTTTTCTCTTAGTTTTCCAAAATTGGTATAACATCTTGAATTATTTGCAGAAAGATAAATTTTACATTCATTTTCATTTTTCATCAGGCACAACTGCTGGATCCTGCAGTTAAGGGGACACTTAATGTTCTCAAATCAGCTGCAAAAGTTCAATCTCTTAAGAGAGTGGTCTTGACTTCTTCCATGTCTACAGTAACGTTTGGCCCAAGACTCGCGGAGTCTGGTGACGTGGTGGATGAAACTTGGTTTTCAGATCCTTTATTTTGTCAGCAGAAGAAGGTATAGATGATAAATTCATCTCAAATCAGATACAAAATGTTATAACTAATCAAAGATTTTGTAAATTTCAGTTGTGGTACCAACTTTCAAAGACCCTGGCTGAGGATGCTGCTGTTAAGTTTGCAAAAGATAATGGTTTGGATTTGGTGGCTATTAATCCTGGATTTGTGATTGGTCCCATCTTACAGCCAACTCTCAACCATACTTCTGAGGCCATTATGAGCCTGATCAAGAATGGTACTTGTTGAATAACTACTAATGTTCATACGCATATCCATGATTCATGAATTAAATTTAATGTTGGGTAAGCTATTGATTTTTTATACATACAGGAAAAGATGTAATTCCAGACGGAATTTATAGACTTGTTGATGTGAGAGATGTTGCTACTGCACATGTTTTAGCTTTTGAGAACCCGGATGCCAATGGTAGATGTTGCATAGTTGGCAAAGTGGTTCGGTCTTTAGAGATCATGAAGACTGTAAACAAACTATACCCGAGTCTCGGCCATTCTGAAAGGTATCACATAAACTGTTGGTTATCAGCCCAAGATCAAACAAACAAAGTTTACTACTTTAATTCTTCCTTAAATAAAAATAAGAGTACAAGAGAGAGATACATGTGACCCTTTAGTGATGCTGACCCATGGCTCGTTTGCTACTTAAGTTGACCCGACTATGACCCGTACTTGACCCGAACCGACCCGTAACATCAAGATTATACCCAACATAAACAACCTAAGTTTCACTTAATCCATTTCGGCTTCTTTGGAAGCTAGATTCCGTTGTTCCGGATGGCTCAAAATCTGGATTACTTTAAATGTTGTAGGTGTAAAGATGGCGAGTGTGTTGAACCTACACCTTACAGTGTATCAAGAGCAAAAGCGGAAAGTCTAGGTGTTAATTTTACACCAATGGAGGTAAGCATCAAGGATACTGTTGAAAGCTTCAAGAAGAAGAACTTGTTAAGCTTCTAGAACACCAGATGATGTGCATGTATGCATTTGGTTCAAGACCATGTTGGGTTTACTCATTTGTTGGTCTTCAGTTTTTCATCAGTCACTTACTCATGAACACCTGTGTGAAATTACCTTTAGATCAGTGCTTTTGGGGTTCTTTTTAAAGTTTGTTTCTATTTATGCTTTTTGGTGGGAATGTATGAAAAAAATCCATGCATTCATACCGGATTTGTTATCTTTGTCAAAAAAAAAAAAAACGGTATGAAAGTTCTATACAGACCACAAATAACAACACCAAACACAAAAGGAGCGACAAAACGTGACATAAAATTTTATTATTTACCCGAACCGAAAAACACCCGAACCACCCTTGATCTTACAAACTGTAAGATCTATAAAACAATACAACGAAGACGTAATCAACTGATGATAATCAGTTGATTAGTCCGAATGATTCAAACAAAACTAGACAAATCGCTGATCTAAACAAAAATACAAAAGAGAACAAGACGATATATGTTAAAGATCTTCTCAAAATCTTCAGCAGATCAACAAATCAGCAGCACACTAATAGACTTCCAGGGAGAATACACGAGAGCCAGATGAAGAGACTGTTCAGATTGATATAATAACAAAACGTGACATAAAATTTTATTATTTACCCAAACCGAAAAACACCCGAACCACCCTTGATCTTACAAACTGTAAGATCTATAGAACAATACAACGAAGATGTAATCAACTGATGGTAATAAGTTGATTAGTCCGAATTATTCAAACAAAACTAGACAAATCACTGATCTAAAAAAAATACAAAAGAGAACAAGACGATATCTGTTAAAGATCTTCTCAAAATCTTTAGCAGATCAACAAATCAGCAGCACACTAACAGACTTCCTGGGAGAATACACGAGAGCCAGATGAAGAGACTGTTCAGATTGATATAAGACCAGAGAGAACAGATGTGTGGGTGAAGTCTGCGAAGAGGAGAACTAGAACCCTAGAAGATGAGCTTCTCTTATATACCAAAAATATCTCCATGTTACACTAAGCCCCTCATACTATCTTCGTAAACATGAAAATGAGCCAAAGTTACAATCAGACCCCTCTATTAGTTGCAACCTGTTATAACAGAATAACAACTTAACAAAAAAGATTAGAACAAGTTAGTACAATAAAATGTAACATATATGAAATATTTGAATGAATTTTATACTTAATCTTTTAACAATCCCCCTTCATTCAAATATGAAAACCAGTTAACAGCCTCGTTAGCAACTTAAACAATACATGCAATAGTTAACAACCAGCCCAATATATCAAAAGTGTAGTATATGAATCATATACTATACACATTAATAATAATACTCAATTTACCACACATGAGATCATATTGCAATCTAACAGAGAGCCCTAATATATTCTGTATCATAGAAGGTTACAATTAAGTCCAAAACAATTTACATGACAATAAACGCCTCACAACCCAACCTCCAGCAATTTTACAAATTGTAACAGTTTTAACAGGAACGTCAAACATATTAAGACTCCCATGAAACACAAGACACAAAGAAACAGATATGATATTTTTACTAGCTTTAACAACAAGCTGCATTTATCATCAAGTATGTATCAAAAGAAACACAATGCAAATTACAACCCTATCCACTTGTAAATAGAGCGATATATAGCAAAATCCTAACTCGGACAAGCTACAAGAATTCAGACAAGTTACATGATGAGACAAGACATGAGATTCTTTGAAGAAAACACAAATACCAACAACAAATCAAAGAACTCTCAACTACAGATAGTCAATAAAACAGATAAACTGTTATGACTAAGAACACCAGACAACGATGATAGCCTACACGGTTCTGGCCAAATACACAACCAGAAACACATCTCTTACACAAGAGAACATACAACACTAACATCACATACATTCAAGAACCAAGACAATAAGACACAGCCAAACAAATCTTGATTAAACACAAAATTACACAATTTGTAACCAGAACAATATTTCTCCACACGAGAAAACATACAAGGCTGTCACATATACAAATAATCCTGACAATACTATCGGTTAAACATGAACCACACAGCTCAACTAACCATACAAACAGGATCATAGACAAGCAGACATAAAGACTGCAAACAAAAGACAAATATCCTCAACATATAGACTCCAAATATAGGCTGACACAACATCAAGAACAACCTTGAATACACAAATACACCTGGTTATATTTGAAATACAAAAAAAAAAAAAAATCCAGCATCAACAAAATATAAGATACTATTATCAAGACATAGAGATATGAGATTCAACAACCCAAGAAAACATGTACAAATTTATTGAACATTTCAAAAATTTGAAGCTCGAACTACTCTTGACATATAGCATTTCTCATACAAACAAAGACAATATTTTTAAATTTAAAACCTTGATAACAAGACAATACATATACAAAGATACATTTTTTCTGAACAACTCAACCAGAATACAGAATCACAAGATTCAATGACCAAATATTTATTATCACAAAAGCATACAAATACATAACACTATCAGACACGCATCCGATAAACATAAAGTCACACGACTTTTAAGGCAAGACAAGATTTGTAAACACGAGCATCAAACAACAATAACAAACTTTAAACTTGAAGAAGCAAGAAACGATACTCAATACAACATGAAACTCCCATAAGACAACTTTACAGATAACCACACGACAACCTATACAAAAACTACAAGAAACAAGCAAATGTAAGAAACTGTAGATACTTTGGGAACAAACAGTCCGAGAGTTACAAAGAAAAAAAATCTTACGAATCTCTCACATAATACAACACTACTCATATTTAACAGAATTCTAACTAAGAATTCTAAATTTATGATGAGTACATGTAAAGCAGACAAGTTGTAGAGAGAAACAATATCTAAAATAACAAGAAGTACACACTTCTATACCAAACAGCAACTACAGCCTAAACAAATAATGGAATACAAAATCACATGATTTAATATCTTACACACACGGTTTTAAAACCATCCAAGAACCAATCTAGAATCAATACTCTGAACCACTTGGTTCAACAAACTGAAGATAAGCTTCCTCTAACATAAGAAACAAGTTACCAAACATACAAACCAAAGTAGACACGGTCTTATAACCCAATTTCTGTTTAGTTGATTTTTTTTTATATTTTTTAGCGACTTGAAGTAGAGATTGTATGATATAATTCTGAACATAGCACATTCCTCCTCATATGTAATTTTGCTAATTATAATAGTCGTTCATTATAAAACAGTAGTAAAAAAAATCTCCCAAAAACCTGAAAAAATAGTTCCAACGATTATTTTTCACTCACACTACAAGCTATGTTACAGACTAAACATACAACAAAACCACTTGAACCTTGCAACTTACTACTGTTAAGAATAAGAAAGATCTAACATTCAGTTTTGCAACAATCACTAAAGAAATACTTCAAGTTTAACTATACAATACTCTTGAAGTTAAAAAATTCCTTTAAAAAAACTTGTTAGAACAACCTAACAAACGATACAAGAGAATATGCTCAATTTGCAAGTAATGACAGATTTTTACATTTCAGAAACCTTCATGATTAAGTATAATAAGATGTTTAATATACTAGCCTACAAACACACAATCATACTCAAGAAAGTACCTGAACAGACAGAAATTACATGGAACAATCCGACAAGAGAAGCAGATAAACAAACACAATACAAACAGAAAACAAGCAAGAAAACCACATGAAATCAAACAAAAAAAAACTACTCACAGAAGCAACCAACTCTAAGGCGAAGCTGAGTCAGGGACAAGATTCCAGGTTCATCACTCTAAGGTGCCTGGACATGCCTTTACTCAGGAGCCACAACTTAATAAATGACAAAAAACAACAGTAGACACTAAAAGCAAAAAGAACACAGATATACAAGTAGGTGTCGGTCCTCACTACCCCGACTTCAACTAACTCAATCAACAACAAAAAAATAAAACAAGACAAAAATGGAAAGACCTTACAGAGGGTGCATTTAACTCCAAGAGAGATCAAATTTGTAGTTTTCAAAAACCACACAATCTGATCAAGACACAATCAAACACACCTGGTTAGTTTGCCCTGAATCTTCTAGGGTTTCAGAGACTAACACAGGTCTTCAAAAAAAAAAAAAAAAAAAAGAGGACATGCACTCTCCTTCCAACTGTCAACAAGCCCTTCTTAGGGTTTGTGCCACACCAGAATCAAACAGAACTCACCAGATCAGACCTGCACACTCTTCAAACAAAAGATAAAAACAAAACAGACACTAAACGGTAACCAAAAACCAGGCATAACCACAAGAACAACACAGAACAAGAATACCCAAACTTAAGTAAGCGGAAGATGAAGAATCGAGAGCCGCAGCTCTGATACCATGTCAAAAAACAGTATGACAGTTCTATACAGACCACAAATAACAACACCAAACACAAAAGGAGCGACAAAACGTGACATAAAATTTTATTATTTACCCAAACCGAAAAACACCCGAACCACCCTTGATCTTACAAACTGTAAGATCTATAGAACAATACAACGAAGATGTAATCACCTGATGATAATTAGTTGATTAGTCCGAATGATTCAAACAAAACTAGACAAATCGCTGATCTAAACAAAAATACAAAAGAGAACAAGACGATATTTGTTAAAGATCTTCTCAAAATCTTCAGCAGATCAACAAATCAGCAGCACACTAACAGACTTCCAGGGAGAATACACGAGAGCCAGATGAAGAGACTGTTCAAATTGATATAAGACCAGAGAGAACAGATGTGTGGGTGAAGTCTGCGAAGAGGAGAACTAGAACCCTAGAAGATGAGCTTCTCTTATATACCAAAAATATCTCCATGTTACACTAAGCCCCTCATACTATCTTCGTAAACATGAAAACGAGCCAAAGTTACAATCAGACCCCTCTATTAGTTGCAACCTGTTATAACAGAATAACAACTTAACAAAAAAGATTAGAACATGTTAGTACAATAAAACGTAACATATATGAAATATTTGAATGAATTTTATACTTATTCTTTTAACAATCTTGAAAAGTCCCCTCTTTATTTCTGTTAAGAGATGCTGTTTTTCCCAAATTTGGTATAGAGCTGCAATGGGAATACCAGTTTGTTAAAAATTTCCGGTGGGATTCCCAAATATATATTTCTTACTGTTATATTTTTCCTATAAGTATATTAGCAAATTATATATAAAAAACCTAAAAATTGTGAATTAGTAGATTATTCTATTACCAAGGACAAAAAAATAAGAAGAAGAAGAAGAAAAAGATGTTTATGGGTATGGGTGAGGTTCGGGTAATCGAGTTTGTATGTTTCATAATTTTTTTTATACTACCGATAAAAAGTTGAGCCGTAGCCCGTGCTACGACTCGGACAACATAAGGTCCGCCCCTGCCCGTTGCATATCTATAGAAAATTTAAAACTAATCTCATATCAAAATATGTGTCAAATGTTTCTGTTTTGTGTTTAACCGTTGGGTTTAGATCTGAGTTCGTTTGTCATCCTAAATTTAGCTATTTCAGTTTATATATTAATTCATCTTTGCTCAATATGCCTATTTTAATCAATTTATTTATCAATTATAAATCTATCTTTATTTCGGCTAAAATTACAAATACTTCTTTTGTTAAATTTAGTTATTTGAGTCCATTTATGCAATGAGGGTTGTATCTTTGGTTTCATTTGTTGTACCAATTTTCTTTATTTTTTTACTTTTGACCCTTATTTTCACTTTAAACTTTGGTACCTTATATTGTTCATCTTTTACAAAGTTTTCGTTTTACATTTCCGTTTAAATTTTGCGAGTTTACACAGTACAACGTATGTGTGTTATTTACGTTTTTACGTCTATTTTTTCCCATTTAACGGCCCCGTTGCAACGTAGGGGTTCTAGATCGATTTAGTTATTCTTTTATATGTTTTCCGTCTCAGTCTATTTTTTGCACATTAACATGACACAATGGTGCAACGTCTGTGTGTGGTTCAACGTTTTACATCCAAATGGAGGGTTTTCATTGGCCGAAAAAAACTCCATGCACATATCCACACATCACCCCCTTCACGCTCATGGCCACACTCACAGAGAACCCTTCACGCCACTATAAAGCCCGGTCAAGCCTAAAACTGTCGCAGCTCCTGACCCCTTGCCCCGGGAGGCGGGTGCCACGAGAGCGCTTAGAGCTAGTGGTATCGGTGTTTATTAATTTGGCAGAGGAATACATCAGGACCGAAATTAGGAAATATTTTTATTAGAGTTAAACACTAAACTTTTTATAATAATAAATCGTTGGGATAAAACCCAAGTTAATTTGACAATACATTTGTAGGGATAAACCCTAATTATTGAAAACAAAAACTCTTTTTTATTTAGGTAACTTTTATAGCTACTTTTCCAAGCCTTCAGTGTTCTCTAGCTGGCTTCTATTGGCTTTCACATTTTGTTACCTGAAACGCGTTTTAAAAAGATTTTTTATCAGCAAGAAATACTGGCAAGTACATTCCACTTTTGTAAAGCATCAATTGTTACACATTACAGTATGAAGGACGATTACAATGTTTATATCTACACAATTACTCATTCATTACTATCAACACCTGACTTATGGGTCATATTACTCATTGGCTAACTGTTTGTCCAATGGTAACGTCTTTCACATTTTGTATACAAAACCCCAACATACCGGCAGTAATTGTAGAATTACAAAGACTTAATCACCGTAATTGTCTTTGAAAACATTTGAGGTTTTGGTAAAACAAGTTGACTTACAAAAAGTGTTTATAAAAGAAAATGTACTCACATTGTTGACTTAGGTGATATTACTATAGCTTCCTAGTGATTCCCTTGGTTATTATCTAGTAAAATTAAATAATGCACACGTGTTAGTAAAATAACCCAAATTACATTAACCATACAACTCGAGACAGAACCCCAATGACCGAGTCAGGCAGAGCCTTGACATGCATTACGGAGTCCTAGATCAATCGGGTGTAACACGAGACATAACTCCAACGACTGAGTCAGGCAAAGTCTTGACATGCGTTACAGAGCCCTAGATCGATCGTGTAGGGTAACAACATGGTTATAATGCTTACAACGAGGCAGAGCTTCGCTTTATAGGGGTATAATGCCCAAGTATAATTTTTACTATTAGAAAATTTGAGAGAGATTTCAGAATTTGAACGATTTGAAATGAGGCCTGAAGCCCCTATTTATAGGGCTGATCCGGCAGCGAGTCGCGGCCCGCGTAAGGGTAGGCTTCGGCCTTTGCGGCCCGCGAGGAGACGCGTGTTGACTATAGCTTTGGCCAGTCATTGGCCTAGCCTTGCCGAGTCACCAGCCACGTAGCGCTATGCAGTGTCGAGCAAGTCAACTGGCTCGCGCCCCGCGAAAGCCACAAGGGTCGGGGTCGCAGCCCACGAGACCCTTGTATACATGTTTTTATTTGATTTTTATAAATATAAGTGTATTCTGGGTCTGTTTTTCGTATACGGGGTATATAAGGAATGTTTAGTGGTTACGTTCAAAGGTTCTAGGAGGATTGTTATAAAACCATGCCATAGTGGCAGGGGTGTTAATCCATTACCAATGGTAAAAGCTCTAAAAAGATGTAGTAAAAAATGGTTTTTGATTTCAACCATATTAGTTCCTGTTTAAACTCACTATATCTTGACCCTATATGCTAAACAATGTTTTTACCTATTAACTAATAAAGAGTAAGTCTAATAAAAGCCAACAACTTCAATAGATTAATAAAACGTAGTCTAATAAGTAATTCACTCTTTACAAAAACTTCACAGAAAATTTGACGGAAGTTAGTTAGAGCACCTCTAACAATGGTTTGTTAGAGTGGTTTGGCACAGCAAACCTCTTTACGGACTTGAGACACCGTTGGAGATGATGAGATGGAACGGTTTGGAGGAGATGATGTCCGCTCAAGCGGACTGGTCCGGAGGAGAAAGACGGGCCTCTTTGAGTGGGGTTTTGATTAAATTAAAAAAACTCCTTATGTTTAAAAAAAGAATTTTATGTTTACAAAGAAATACTATAAAAAATAAAATTAATACAAACTAAAAAAACAAATTTATTTAAATTAAAAATATTAGACAAACCACATAATTAAACCTAAACACACTAGATAATAAACCTAAACAAGACAGGATAATTAAACCTAAACGATGAGATAATTAAATCTACACACACCAGATAATTAAAAATTAAATATTCTTTTCAACTATTTTAATTTGAATTTTTATTAAATAATGAGTTTTTTTATATTAATTTATTCAGTAATAAAATATTTATACATTACCCTATATATTAAAAATAGAAAGAAATGAACAGTAACCACTTGTATATTAAAAATAGAAATGAATTAATAGTAACATCACTAAGTGATGAGTAAATAGTATCGGGTACTGGTACCGGTATCAAATTTATCAAACTGAGTGTATTTTCGTTACCGGTATTCGCCGGTTTACCCTCAAATACCGGTGTCGTACCAGTACCGACCGGTACCGAACCGTACCGTAACTGGTATATTCGGTATCTGTACCCACTTTTGGGGATTTCGGTAATGGTATTTTCGGTACCGGTTGGTACCGAGCTCACCAAATCATGTAGCAACGTAGCAATGCAAATAATTGCACCGTTTAGATTACTTTTCATACACACAGTAAGTAAAATGTATTTCGTTTGAATGAGTTTTTATATACACAACAACTTATTTTGCTTTCTTTTTTGTCTTTTTCTGTAATTAATGAATTGTAGCATGCAAAATTTACTTGGATATTTAGATTATTGATGCGCAAATCGTATCAAATCCTGTAATCAAACCGGTATCGTATCGGTACCAAATTTACTATACCAAATCATTTTCGGTACCAATTTGGTACCCACTTTTTGGCGTTTTCAGAATCGTCACTTTCGGTTCGAGAGTGGTCTAGCACCATACCTGTATTTATTGATTTTTACCTTCAAATACCATACCGTATTGTACCGAGTATTTTCGGGCCGGTACCTAATTTCGAAATTTTCCGGATCGGTACTTTCAGTGCCGTTACTATTACCGAGCTCATCCATATTTTAACGTGTTAACACCGTAATAACTGAACTGAAAACAACCGAATTTCCAACATGTAGGACGTGTGGGTCCTATTATTATATATTATGTTATTTAAAATCGTTTTTTAGGACGGAGTGACTATCCTTACCACGTCATTTTTATTTATGTTTTGATATTCGGTATCTCCTTGCCGTTGCTGACACGCGTTTTGCAGTCATTGGGTCCCCGCCGCAACACGCGGACGAAAAATCAACTAGTGTTAGTTAAAAATAATAAAAATAGATTATATAAATTAGGTATAATTCAAATAAAATGAAAAGTAAAAGTGATAAGTGGGATACAAAGGAGGTTTGGAGTGATTTATTATTTAAGGAAAAAGTGGAGGTTTGAAATAATATGGCATGTTGATTGTATGTTGAATGGAATTTTTAAAAATAATGTGTTAGCCATAAAGAACGCGGAATATTAAACTATAATTTATACAAAGTTTGGATATATCTTTTTTTTTTTTAAAATCTTGCAACAACTCCAGTCTTAAATATTGAAATAGTGACGTCATCGCTTCAATTGCATCTAAAAATCTTATTATATTTTATCTAATTTCTGTCTCTATGTATATAACATCACATGGTTGTCTGCATGCTTAGCGTGTATTAATTTATCCTTTAAAAGTTATGTATAAAATTATAGCCTAATGGTGAAACATTATATATTTCGATCAACTTATCTACTAGCTAGCTCCCAAGTTTTAAACAGATGAGTGGAGAAGGGAAGGTGGTCTGCGTTACAGGGGCTTCGGGCTACATTGCGTCATCGCTTGTTAAGCTCTTGCTTGACTGTGGTTACACCGTGCAGGCTACCGTCCGGTCCCTGTTGTTTGGTATAGAGAATGAACCGATTTGGGTTTGGACTTATATTGAATTGTATTTTTCAAAAGAATTAGGGATACAAGAACCGTGTTTATATAGGACACCATTTTATACATTTAGCCCCTACACTACGACTCCTTGTTAACTTTCTGACACCTCCCCTCAAGTTGATCGAGTAGTGGGATCACCAATACTTAACTTGCGCAAACAGCTACTAAAGACGTTCCCGTTGACGGCTTTTGTGAGGATATCTGCGAGTTGATCCTTTGACGAAACATACGGGAGTTCTATGATTCTTTCTTCCAACTTTTCTTTTATAAAATGTCGATCTACCTCCACGTGTTTTGTTCGATCATGTTGAACTGGATTTTCTGAGATTTGTATTGCAGCTGTATTGTCACACATAACTTTACTGGGAGCCTTTTGGGAAAAACCAATGTCTTCTAGCAGCTTCCTGATCCAAAGGACTTCGCTTAACCCTCGAGCTATACCTCTAAATTACGCTTCTGCACTCGACAGAGCGACTACTTTCTGTTTTTTACTCCTCCAGGTAACGAGGTTTCCGCCAACCAAGGAAAAATATCCTGATGTTGATCTTCGGTTTCCCTTATCCCCTGCCTAGTCTGCGTCAGTGTAGAGCTCAACATTTAAATGTCCATTTGTTTTGAACAACACTCCATGGCCTGCAGTTCCCTTGAGATATCTTAAAATTCTCTGAGCAGCTTCCATGTGGGCAACTTGAGGTTGATGCATGAACTGACTCACCACTCCAATAGCATAAGCTATATCTAGGCGAGTGTGAGAGAGATAAATTAACTTGCCCACCAGCCGTTGATACCTTTCTTTGTCTGCAAGATCTCCATTGAGTTCCATGTGAAGATTGTGATTCACCACCATTGGAGTATCTGCTGGTTTACAATCAATCAATCCAGTTTCTGCAAGGAGATCAAGGACGTACTTCTTTTGGCAGATGAAAATTCCCCGTTTAGACCTGAGAACTTCTATTCCGAGGAAATACTTGAGATTCCCAAGGTCTTTCATTTCAAACTTTGAAAATAGATTTCTTCTCAGCCGTGCTATTTCTTCTGTATCATCTCCGGTAATAATCATGTCGTCTACATATATGATTAAGCAAGTTACCAGGCCGTTTCTTCTCTTGAGGAACAGAGTATGATCAGCGTTACTTTGGTGATACCCATACTCTTTCATGGCCAAAATGAACTTTCCAAACCATGCCCGAGGAGACTGTTTTAGCTCATAAAGGGACTTTTTCAATCGACAAACTTCCCCTTCTTTAAAACCCCCTGAAAAACCTGGAGGTGCTTCCATGTAGACTTCTTCTGTTAGGTCTCCATGGCGAAAGGCGTTTGTAACATCAAACTGGTGAAGAGGCCACTCCTTATTGGCTGCTACGGAGAAAAGAACTCTAATGGTATCCATTTTTGCAACTGGAGAAAACGTCTCAGAGCAATCGATCCCATACGTCTGAATGTACCCCTTGGCTACAAGACGAGCTTTGTATCGCCCAATGGAACCATCTGGTTTATATTTGATTGAATACACCCACCGACATCCAACTGTTTTCTTTCCTTCAGGAAGAATGCACTTCTCCCATGTATTGTATTTCATATGAGCACGCATCTCCACTTCCATTGCTTCTTCCCAGTCCTTCTTACCTTGAGCTTCCTTTACGGAATTAGGTATTTGTTCAGAGTATAGAGATGTAACAAACGCTTTCGCACTGTTAGATAAGTTCCCGTTGACCATATTAGCTACATGATACCTTGAATTTCTGGTTTCCCTCTCTGGCGAGTACCGTTTTGGAGGGACCCCTCTATTGGCTCTAGGAGGGAGAGGGTATTTTCCGGTTGTCTCCACCACAACGGGTTCCACACGTTCAACGGCTGGTTCGACTTCTTCCAAATCTGGTTTAACCTGTTCCACATCTGGTTCAACACGTGGAGTAGGTTCCGTTGTTGTCGGTTCTATATGCTCCCTTGTTGTCCCATGATTATAAAACTCAGGATCCTCGGTATTTCTTACCTCAGGTATCACGTTGGATGGACTTTCTTCAGTGGTACTGTGCTCCGCAGATTGTGTGACTATGTTTGAGGGACTCGCAGTACTATGATGACTTTCCATTGTTACTTCTTCAGATGAGGGAAATCGGGTTAGCCAACTCAGAGTGTCTATACACTCATTCTCCCCCTGACCACTAAGTTGGGTGTTATAAAAGTATTTTGTTTCAAGAAAGTCAACATTCATTGTGGTGAACATTTGACGAGTTTTTGGATTATGACACCGGTAACCTATTTGATCGATCCCATAGCCGACAAATACATATTTCTCAGCACATGGGCCGAGCTTGTTTCGGTTGGTTTTGGGTATGTGAACAAAAGCTGTACACCCGAAGATCCGAGGTTCAAGAGTAAGAGGATGGGCAATACTGGCAGACTTAGATAGACAATCTAAGGGAGTCTTAAATTTGAGAGCTTTTGTAGGGAGCCGATTTAGGAGATACACAGAGGTTGCAACTGCCTCCGGCCAGAAAAATTTAGGTACCTGAGATTCAATTAAGAGAGCTCGTGTCATTTCAAGAATAATGTGGTTTTTCCGTTCGGAAACATCGTTTTGTTCGGGGGTATGAGCACAAGAAGTTTGATGAATTAATCCTTTTGTCTTAAAGAATTGTTTCATGGATGTATTGACAAATTCCCCCCCATTGTCAGATCGAAGGATTTGGATTTGAGTTTGGAATTGAGTTTGAATCATATCATAAAACGCGATGAATTTCTCGTAAACTTCGGCTTTGTGTTTTAAAAAATATACCCATGTCATGCGAGTGCAATCATCCACGAATAATAGAAAGTACCGAAGACCCTGCCCCCCCATAACAGGAGCAGGACCCCACACATCAGAATGGATTAAGGAGAACGGTGAAGCAACTTTCGTGTTGCTCGGTTTAAATGATTGTCGGTGGCTTTTGGCACGAAAACAGGTTTCACAATCTATTTTACCATTTGAGGGAAAGAGTTTTGGAAACAAAAGATGTGAATAACCAGCGGATGGGTGCCCCAAACGTCTATGCCATAGCCAGGCTTCCCGATTTTCAGTTCCATGTGCCAACATCACAGTACCCTGTTGAGCCACTTCATCCACGTAGTACAATCCTTGGCGCTCAGTACCACGTCCAATAATCACACCCGTCCTGATATCCTGTAGGATGCAGAAAGTAGGGTGCATTAGTACCGTGCAATTCAATTCTTTGGTAATATGACTAATTGAGAGTAATTTGTGTGATAATGACGGAACATAGAGACAATTCGGTAATTTCATAGTTGGTGAAATTTCAATTACTCCTCCTCCTTTCACTTGCATCATCCCGTTGTTTGCTGTGTGGATCTGAGTTTTTCTAGGTTGAGTCATCGAACATATGTCCAGTGGTTCAAACGTCATGGTGTCGGTGGCACCAGAATCGAATATCCATGAATTGTTTTTTACGTGATTGATCTCCATTTTTTTCTTTCTTTTTCTTTTTTTTAACGCTGTCCCGGAACGGTTATTAAGTAACCAACTAAACCGGCGAATTTATTAATTTCGCTGGATACTTGAACTCGCGTTCAAGATTTTCGTTCGGAATATCGTCGCTAGGTAGCGAAGGTATTTTACCGACGAATTTATTAAATACTGTAGGTCCCTTTTGTCGGAGGATGACGAACCTCAAACCTTGTTATACTAACCCACTAGCGAGTGCGGAATCCAAGCTAGCGAGCAAACCGGAATTAAGCAAGTAAAAAGAACAAACACACACGGGTTCACCGATTAACACAACTTGTATTAATGCAAATGAAGGTTTCGGTTACAAGCACAATGTTTACAAATCTAACATGTAAACTCTCAAAGTGTGTGTGAGTTCCGGACAGAATGCTCTCAAGAAACTCTCTATCTCTCGGTATCTTTCTGTCTGTGTGTCTCTAACAAGTCTAATGAACTCAACACAATGCATGGGTATTTATACCCATACACAGTAGGTCCGGTCCGAAGGATCCGATAGATGGTCCGAAGGATCATCTATCGATGACATGATGTTCGAATGATCAGCAATGACCTCGAAGGATGATCCTTCGAGGTCTAACAATCGAAGCATATCTTTCGAGTACCTCGAAGGATCAACAGTATCCTTCGAGGAGCTATCCTTCGAGACAGACAACTACTTTCTAACTGTTTGACCAAGTCAATCCGGAGGATGGTTGACTTGGTCAACTTACAGACTTAGAACATCGTTTATATACAGACCGAATACAGACAAAGTACAGACACAAGTGCACCAACAAACTCCCCCTTGGCTGTAGCTTTGTCTTTATCTTCTATAGTTGTAGACTCGTCTCGAACTTCGACGGTCTTTGGTCTTCGAGTTCCCAAAACTCTGATGTCCTTTCAAGTCTTCAATGTCGGAGGATCTTCAAAGTCTTCACGTATTGAAAGCAGAGAGTGTATCAACAAACTACCCGTATCATGTAGGAAGTGTGTTGACAAACTCCCCCTTGGCATAAGCTTCCCCTTGAGTTATGCTCGTGAATTACTTTAACTTTATGAAGTGAGATCCTTGTGGTGTTGATGATGGCCAGCGGCAACTCGATCATCTTCATCTTTTGAGCGCCTTCTCGTCGTGTCTTCATTCCAATGCTTGTCATCGACCATGTTCTCCTAGCCTTTAGAATCTGCACATGCAAGAAATCTAAACGCGTAATGAGAACAACTGCTTGGAATAGTATAAACAAATGACACACGAGTGACCATGTCAAAATCAAACACCGTCCGACAGTTTGAAAGTTTAATAAATTTATCAATTTTAAGTTCTAACTTTCAAAATCTGCAAATTTTGACCGTTTATGAAGATTTAGTCATTTCGGTTTTCAGTCAGGTTTCAGGTAACGAAGACTTGAGCTCCAACATCGTACGATCGAAAATAAAGCAGAAATAAAATCTTTTTGGCTTTTATAAAGTTTATATTAAAACAGATTTTAGGTGTGTTTTAATATTAAGAAAGACAACAATTTAAAATCCTTTGAGTGTTATCAAACGACATCACCGCTAATGTCGTGCTGATATGCACCAAACGACGAAACTGTTTAAAAGAAAAACAATAAAAGTTAAGCAGTAAATAAATATATACAGACATTCTTTTTGCGAGTGTCGAGGGTAAGAGAATCATATCAGTGTACGGTCATGCCAAAACACTCTTGTTGTTCAGTTAGTTAACATTAAAATAAGCATCCTATAACAATTATCGGTATTGTTGTCCACTTAAGCTCAACTTATCAGATGTAATCATGGCGAGGGGATACGTTAAGGTATGATTTATACTTACCGACCGGTGTTCATCCACATCACGACACATTCCCGTATCAAGGTATGCACGAGAGTTCATCTTACCGGTGAGTATACCGATTATCATCTGTTTGACCGTATAAATTGTGAGATACTCACTTATTTTGATTTGAAAACAAGCCCTATGTGATATACTCACTTATTGATGAGGAACTTGATTTTCGTATGCATGAGGGCACAGGTGCAAGTCCGTGAACAGGTCAGTACTTTCGTACAGCAGAGAGACGAACTTGACACCCGGATAAATGTGATATTTTATCACTTATTTGATTTGGACATGTGATTGTTTATCACTTATTGAGGTTGAATGCAGTGTGCAATATGTACACGTATGTATAGTATCATGGAAGATCTAGACTTGCGTCCCCGTTATTTTTCGGTAAAAGATACAACCATGATACCCAGATGATAAGCAGCATAAAGACCGAATATCTCAGAACCTCGGCAATCTATCAAACGAAATTTCGGTACTAAGACCATATGCCAATGAATGGTTCCCACCTGGTCTTCAGTCGATTAAGATTTATATCACCCTGCACACTTTAAAATGATTGTGAGCCTACCGATACATCTTATATAGAGCTGCTTATCGTTTTTCATTTAAGGTTTAAAGAGGTTTGGATAAACCACTGATGTACTATCATTTTCTCTTTTGCTCGCCAAGAAACTCATTTTTGTTTTTCTATTGTTTTTGTGTTTTTGAAATTTTTCGATGTTTTTGAATTTTCAGATTTTGGATTTGCTCCCCCTAAAATCAATAAACTAAGATAAATTAAAAACACAAAGGTATTTACAAGAATGATTTTCCGATGTTGGTTTAACTCATGCTTGACCTTAATGCCGTTTACCAAAATTAAGTTTTATCAGAAAAGATTTAACAAATTTTGGAAAAGTGAGTTGGCATGTCGGTAAGCGGTGCGGACCATGACAACATTGATGAGTTTCATATTGAAACAATCACGTGTGAGGTGATATCCGAGATCAACGTGTCAGGTCAAAGAGTGCTGTTCGAGATAATAATAATTCACAAAGTAGCTTAAATATCGACAGGTATAGGAGAGATTAAGAATTTAGAGGCGTATCCTGCAACTGTTCCGTGCATTGCAAGGAATCTAAGCACTCTCCCAACTGGATATCCACCCGGTGTGGACTTCAAAGTCGAATTTGCAACTACTGAAAAGTCTCTTGACAGCAATAAAATCATAAACCTCCGGGTCCGGCTGGTCTTCCACATTGTACCAGCGAAGGTCTTTGACTTTCTCTTTCAAAAATGGTGTGCGGATGTTCAATCCATGCAGAGGCATCGGCACACATTTCACTTCATTCGTTCCTGAGGACCCGATCAAAAACCAGAATGACCAAATTTTTGGCACGTTCTTCATATGGTCGAATTTTGCAACTTCATTCAGCCACATTTTCCTTTTCTTTCCTCTCTCTCCATCAAAGGCAACAATTTCTTCTGTCGCCTATCTTGTGCAAGGACATTCCACTATCAACAATCCTAAGACTATCAATAGTTCCTCCTGGAACTTCCTGCACACTCATTCAGAGATTAGTTGGAGAGAGGGACCCAAGCCATTGTGGTCTTGGGTCTTCCATTTTCATCAATGACAATAACTTCTTGTCTTTGATGGTTTGTAAATTGTGATGGTCCCCCTGATTCAGTAACCGATTTAGGTTTCCATGTCTGTTTTGTTTTATCAGTGTCATTCTTTAAAATTTTAACTTCATTACAGTTTGAAGTTTTTGAATTTGTTGATTTTACAGAAACAGATTGTTTTTGAACCACATCGGTTTTAATTGCTTTTTCAATCCTTTTGACCTGTTGGCGTTTCTGCTTCTTCTCCCTTTCTTTTACAAGTCGGGGATCTTGTTTTGTGGAAACAGATGGCTTACGGTCAGTCTTGCCACGGGGATCATCAACCTTTCCTTTTTGCTTATGAAGATAAGGGCAATTTCGAATTATATGCCCAATGGTTCCACACTCAAAACATGATCTTCGTTCAACATACCTCGAAGAATCATGTGTTCTCTTAGCCGATGATGTTGAACTTTGTGAACCCGAGGTACTAGGCTGTGAACTGTTTTGTTCATTTCTTTTCAAAACAGTAGCTTTCTTGACAAAATCTAAGTTAGATTTATTTTCAAACGTTTCAATTTTGTCCGTTCCCGTCGATTTCACAAAGTTAACATTTTTCTTCTTCTTTTGATTCGGCTTCTTCTGGACTTGAGCCGGTGCCTTTCCTTTGGGCTTGGTGTGATTTTGCTGTTTTGGCATTGCTGGTAATTTCTTGTTGCCAAATTGTTTTCGAACTTCAGCCTTTGGGATTGGAGGACACTGTGTAACTGTAACATGTGGTCCTTTCTTCCCCAAAAACTTACTTGTCGAATTTTCAAAGACTTTATCGATTAAGGATTGATTAACGTTCTTAATAGGAAAATCTTTGTCTGAGTAAATTTTATCATCACCAACCAAAGTGTACAGCAAGGTCACACTCTCCGACTCCTTCTCAGACGAGGACTCAGTTGCAACAGTCTTAGCGGGTGTGGTAGGGGGATCACATAGAATGTGATTCTCAAGAGGTATGTCCTCATTTTTGACTACCGCATCAGACTTTGCTGGAGCAGCATCATCAGATTCATCATCTGAAGAATCAGCATCCTCAACCTCAACTGGAGGATCCTGTTTCTGTTCAGCAGTTACAGATGTATCTGCTGACACATTTGAATCTGAGGATACTTCTTTCTGGTATCCGAGTCCTGCTGCAAACTCCTTCACATCAAGAGGAACAGATGGTTCGAAGAACACTCTATCCTCCTCATCAGGCATGGCATCATAATTGTGTCTGACTGGTGGTGGACATTTTTTGTATCCTATGCATGTGACATCCCGTTTTTCTTTCTGAACGTCAATGATGTGATCCAACACATAGCTAGAGCTCAAATAACTGTCTAGCTTAAGCTGGATCGCATCACTTTCAGTTTTGACACAAGCCATTTCCTTTTGCATCATCTCAAGGCGAGATATATACAGATTAATGTCCGTTTGTTTTCTGGAAACCATTTTAGTCAATTCAGTTTTATCTTTCTTTAAAGTCTCAATCATTGACTTAAATTCTTTTTCATGGTTTTCATAAAACATATTGGCTTCTGTGCATTTTGAAAGATCCACAGTCAACTTCTGATTGTGGATGAATGTCACATCATATTTTTCTTGCAAAGCCTCGTGTTTGCTTTGCAATGCACACCAGTCAGCATTCAAAGAACCATGTTTGTCTTGCAAGTCAAACAAACTAGCTTGTAAAGCATCATGTTTGGCTTGCAACTCAGACATGCTTGCCTCTAACTCAGCACATTTAGCCTGCAAGCTATCACAGTTATCACAGTTTACAGCAATGGGTTCATCGACACATACCTGACTTGAAGAACTGTCGACATTAGCCATAAAGGCTGAATGGAGAGAAGACGAAGTACAAGCAGCTTGATCCATCAGAACAGATCTTCCAACACTTAGTGCTGCATCTTCATCCAAACGTTCATCAATATCAGCATCAACCGAGACACCAGATGTCTCACCCACATTCTCATCGCCTGACCTAGATGAATCTTCATCAACACTCCTGCTGTACCCAGAAGAGTCTTCATCTTCAGAAGATTCACCACCACTGGCGGAAGATTCTCCACCACTGGTGTTAACTACATCCTTCACAACTTGAGCAAAGCAAGCTGTACCATTAGGAGCATCACCACCAAACTGGATTGACCAGTCACAACCTTCATCCATCTGAACTACCAGTGCCCGGTTGGCTTGATTGTTGACAGGCACTAACGTACGTTCACTATTTCTGTTCTGGTTCTGCTGGTTGCCCTGGTTTCTGAAGGGGTTCTGGTTTCCATGCTGTGCTGGCTTTGCACATTCCCTCTTGAAGTGACCCCGTTCACCACAGTTGAAGCACCTTACTGCTTGTTTATCGAACCCATACTTGGTGTCTCTCTTACTTTCCAAGCTGGTTCTTCCAGTACTTTCCATCCAATCCTTTGCTCTTCTCACAGCACTTGCAAAGGCCCACTTGATATCCATCAAGTCCATCTCTTCTTTATCTATCTGCCGATAGTCTTCCTGTGTCAGATTAATGTTGCCAATCTGACCTTCTATCAACCCACGGTACGCGCTCACTATAGTGTTAAGTAGCTCCATGTGTTCCTTGGCTACTTCTACACTGACTTTGGAGAAGCTTGAAGTGTCGAGCTGTACTGTATTTGGCTTTGATTGTTGACCAGCAGATGATGTTCCTCCATAACATGCACGTTGTTGTTGAGCAGGAGGAGGTGGAGGTGGTTGGATTGGATTTCCATACATGTCTGTGGTGGGAGGTGGCTTAACAGGAACTTGTATTGGATTGCCAAAACAATCTGTGCTTGTGACAAACGCCGTTTGAATTGGAGCATGTGAACCAGTTCTTGCAGACGAAGAGCTGGAAGTTCCATAATACATTTCTGGATTCTGTGGCAATGGAACTCTCTTCGCCTTCAATGTTTCCTCCTGATCCTTGTTTTCCAAAAGCTGCACGAAGTCGTTAATATTTGTAGTTGTCAACGCTCCGTTATACTTAAGGATTTCCAAGAAACTATTCCATTGAGGAGGTAAGGCATCAGCAAACTTCTTTACCACCTCTACTTGAGTTGTTGTAACTCCAAAATTGTTCAACTCAGTAAGCAGGTGATAGAAACGACTTGTCATGTCTCCCAGAGACTCCTTATCCATGCAAGCGAAGCAGTCAAATTCTTTCTTGAGCAGATCATGACGCAACTGACGTGTTGCTTCATTCCCTACTCCTCTTGTTTTCAACCCGTCCCACAACTTCTTAGTTGTCTTGAAGCTGACAAACTGGTGATAAATATCCTTGCTCAAAGCCTGGGTGAGAATGGCGTATGCTTTCTTTTCCAGATCATACGTTTTCTTTTTATCTTCGGGAAGATCAGCAAATGACGCAGTCTCTGAAGCAGCAACCTCTATGGCTTGATCGAAATCTGTGGTGAAACGTATCCACAGTTCCGTATTTTGACCAAGAACATATGTTTTAAACCTCTCAGCCCATCCTGGATATTCATTCAAACTCATCAGTTTTGGGGGTCGATTCAAACTTCCTGTTTCGCTTTCGCTTAATAAGATACTTTGTACACTCGGAGTTTGACCCGTTACTAATGCCCATTGATTTGATGGTAAAGCATTTACTTGTGAAGATGTAGATACTGGAGATTCGGCCCATGATGGTGATAGACTTGTACACGTATACTTTCCACTATCAGGAGCCGGTGTACCCCACCATGAAGGAGTAACACCAGAACTGGTATATTTTCCACTGTCTGGAGCAGGATTCCACCAACTCGGATTCATCTTTGACAAGAAAAATGAATTCTAAGTCAAAGTCACGAAGGATGATGGCCACCCGAAAGATCACAGAGCCGAAGAATCCTGGTCGAAAGATCTGAAATCACAGAAACTAGTTAACAATAAACTGACCACAATCGAAAGATCAACTATTGTTCGAAGGATCAACAGTACTCGAAAGATTACTGTTGAATCTCGAACAATAATTTCGAAAGATTCAAGAACTCGAAGGATTCCCTTTTGAAAGATCCTTATCTTTCGAGTTAAATCCTTATCTTTCGGACACTGTCTTTCGAATAGATTCCTTGGTCGAAAGATATGTTTCGGACTTCGAAGGATGTGTCGAAAGATGATGATCTATCGAGCCTTCCTTGATCGAAAGATGATCTTTCGATGTCGAAGGATATCTTTCGAAGTCGAAGGATATCTTTCGAATGTGCACTGACACACTGACACAGATGTGACGGGTTGGTGAAAAGGTGATGGGTTGGTAAGTCAACTTTCGGCAAAAGGGTATGGCAGGCTGACAACTTTCCCACCAACTTTGAAAAGATTGCCCAAAAAGGATAACCTTATCCTAGAACCAGTCACCGGAAGTTTAACCGGAATATTCGCCGGAAAAACACCAAATCACTTAAACAAGTTTTCAAGTTACCCAACCCACTTATGAACACTCCCGGTAAGTTTAAAACACGTTTTCCAGTTTAAAAGTGTAGAAAAACCAACAAAAACGGGTGTTAAACCAAGTGTTCAAACACACACCAAGAACTTGAATAACCCGGTTTTAAACAAGGTAAAGAGCCAAGCTCTGATACCACTTGTAGGTCCCTTTTGTCGGAGGATGACGAACCTCAAACCTTGTTATACTAACCCACTAGCGAGTGCGGAATCCAAGCTAGCGAGCAAACCGGAATTAAGCAAGTAAAAAGAACAAACACACACGGGTTCACCGATTAACACAACTTGTATTAATGCAAATGAAGGTTTCGGTTACAAGCACAATGTTTACAAATCTAACATGTAAACTCTCAAAGTGTGTGTGAGTTCCGGACAGAATGCTCTCAAGAAACTCTCTATCTCTCGGTATCTTTCTGCCTGTGTGTCTCTAACAAGTCTAATGAACTCAACACAATGCATGGGTATTTATACCCATACACAGTAGGTCCGGTCCGAAGGATCCGATAGATGGTCCGAAGGATCATCTATCGATGACATGATGTTCGAATGATCAGCAATGACCTCGAAGGATGATCCTTCGAGGTCTAACAATCGAAGCATATCTTTCGAGTACCTCGAAGGATCAACAGTATCCTTCGAGGAGCTATCCTTCGAGACAGACAACTACTTTCTAACTGTTTGACCAAGTCAATCCGGAGGATGGTTGACTTGGTCAACTTACAGACTTAGAACATCGTTTATATACAGACCGAATACAGACAAAGTACAGACACAAGTGCACCAACAAATACACCGGTTACTTGAACTCGCGTTAAAGATTTAAAAAGCCCGCAAATTCGCTACCGACAGCGGAAGAAAAAACACAAATTCGCAAAAGGAACTCCCAGCGAACTTATCTAACTGTGGCGAAATTATCAAATAGCGAAATTGATCGAGATTGGTTGTCGGCAGCGTATTTATAAAAAAGGAAGTTGGAAGCAATTGATTGGAAAGATTGAAATTGATTGGACAAAAATAGCGAAGTTGAAATTGGAAGGCACTGGATTTGGAAAGGATAAGGTATTGGTTTGGAAACAATATTTTTTGATTGGATCAATGTTTTTGCTGGTTTCAAATGATTGGACCAATGTTTTAAAGGAGACAATTTCAAAAAAAGATCGAGCAATTGATTGGAAAAAATATTTTTTTGATTAGACCAATTTTTTTGCTGGTTTCAAATGATTGGACCAATGTTTTTTTTTCTTTTTGATCGAAGAATTAGGATCAAATGATTGGACAATTGATTGAAATTGATTTTGTTGGTTCCGCCGGAAGTGGTGTACCACTTAAACTGATTTGCGGTTGAACACGACAATCGAACGGAAAACTGGTTTTGGTTTGACTTTGCCGTTTTGCAATTGAACACGACATATAGAGGATTGATTTCGGTTTTTTAGGTTTGAGTTTGAATGGGGTAGGAAAAGTAGAAAATGATTTTGATTTCCAAGCGAAGATCGATTGTAGGGGATAAGCGAATCGGTTTTACGAATCGGAAACCTGCTCTGATACCATGTTGTTTGGTATAGGGAATGAACCGATTTGGGTTTGGACTTATATTGAATTGTATTTTTCAAAAGAATTAGGGATACAAGAACGGTGTTTATATAGGACACCATTTTATACATTTAGCCCCTACACTACGACTCCTTGTTAACTTTCTGACAGTCCCTTGGTGTCACGGCCCCCGACCCGGTTTGACCCGTTTCAGGAGCCGCGGGACAGAAATCCCGTGATATTTATTTAGCACTGGAATTTTAACGTCAGGATCGTTTTAAAGCTAAAAACTTTTTCCGATTATTTCACTTCACAATTCGGGACAAAACCCCGTTAATTTACAATAATAAGATTTTTCTGATAATCTTTGTTTCAAAACATATTTCTTTATTTTATATTGAGCCACTATCGTAAGCTTGAAATGCTCCTTGACACTTTTCCTGGATTACAGTAGATCACCTGAAACATGTTTGAAAAAGGTTTTGTCAGCGGGGAAATACTGAGTGAATCATTCATTTTACTGAAAATGACACATTTATTATTATTCACAATGTTAAGATCTTTTACGCATGTTTCTGATATCAACCAACTACCCACAGTATTTGTCACTCGACCGGATCTGTGACAGTGGTCATATCACCAATCGGCTGCCCCAATGAATGACGTAAATCAATTAAAATTAGGTTCGCCCACCTAAAATGATTTAAACTGTAGTAATGTGCACAATACCCCACATACTGGCTGTAATTTGGTGATTACATCAACTTAATCACTGTAATTATAATTCTGAAAATAATTTGGAGTATTGTAAAACAGTTGATAAAAAGAGAATGACTCACATTGCAGATTTAACACGGACAGAATATGATTTAGCCTGGTTAACCTAATTTCAATAATAATGCACACAAAACCGGGTTAGTGATCAATACAGCAGTCACGATAACTCACGAAATCAAATTCTCACAATGAACGACAAAGTGCAATACTTGAACATTCATCGATTTAACGACGAACGACAAAGTATAACCCTAATGTGGGCGGCACTTAAACATTCTTTGGATATATTGATCTCGGAAAATGAATCGTAATAGCGATCGAGTAATTACCCTGTTTTGCGGCAGCGATTCGAGTGCAGTGTGTGTTTAATTTGTACTATAATAACTGTAAGACGACGTACAGAAGGCTTTTGGCCAACGTTTTAACTCCCAATTTCAAGTCCCGAAGTCGGCTATTTATAGCCAGAAAATAGCCCCGCTTACGGACCGTATGCTTCAACCCTTACGGTCCGTAAGGGAAGCACATATGCTTACGGTCCGTAAGGCATTTTCCTTTATGGTCCGTAAAGGGTGCAGTCTATTTACCTAGACTAGCTGGAAACGGGGCTAGCTTGCATGAATCATCAAAAATTCGAATTTCAATTGTGACAACGGATTTTATTGATAATTATCAATTAGGGTTTACCCCCCTGAGTTTTAGGGGCCCTGATCCTAATTCTGATTGTTCTGAAAATTTTAGGGTTAGTGCGGAATTACTTGGGTGTCTCAATTAGGGTTTCCTTATTGACTAATTATCATTCTAATTATAAATTTTAATGAGAGTTGTTACATCCTCCCTACCTTAAGAAAAATCTCGTCCTCGAGATTTATTGAAATAGATGAGGGTATTTCCGCTTCATTTCTGACTCCAGTTCCCAAGTATATTCTGGTCCTCTCCTTGAATTCCATTTGACTTTCACCAGTACTAGTCGCTTGTGTTTGAGAAACTTGATTTTCTTATCTTCTATTTGTAAGGGTTTCTCTATGAATTTCAGCTTTTCATTTACCTCCACATCTTGAAGAGGTACTACCAGGGATTCGTCTGATAGACATTTCTTAAGATTGGATACATGAAATACATCATGTACTCCAGCTAGTTCTTCTGGTAGTTGTAAGCGATAAGCAACTGGTTCGATTCGTTGAATCACTGGGAATGGTCCAACATATCTTGGACTCAGTTTTCCTTTCTTACCAAATCGTACTACTCCTTTCCAAGGAGATACTTTCAAAAGTACTTTGTCTCCTATCTGGAATTCGAGTGGCTTGCGGCGATTGTCTGCATAGCTCTTCTGGCGATCTCGAGCCGTCTTTAGTCTTTCCTTGATTTGTGTTATCTTGTCAGTGGTTTCTTGCACGATTTCTGGACCTGATAATTGACTTTCTCCTATTTCTGCCCAACATACTGGAGTTCTGCACTTGCGTCCATACAGTGCTTTGAATGGAGCGGCTTCAATGCTTGAGTGATAACTATTATTATAGGAGAATTCGATTAATGGTAAATGGTTATCCCAATTACCACCAAAATCAATTACACATGCTCGGAGCATGTCTTCTAGAGTTTGGATCGTCCTTTCACTTTGTCCGTCTGTTTGTGGATGATATGCAGTACTTAAATTGAGTCGGGTTCCCATTGATTCTTGGAAACTTGTCCAGAAACGGGAAGTGAAACGACTATCTCTATCCGATACAATGGAGAGTGGAACTCCATGTAAGGATACTATTTCATCTACATACAACTTGGCTAACCTTTCCATGTTAAAGGTTTCCTTTATTGGTAGAAAATGAGCGGATTTGGTTAATCGGTCTACGATCACCCAAATGACATCATTACCTTTTCTGGTTTTGGGTAACTTAGTAACAAAGTCCATTGTTATGAGTTCCCATTTCCAAACAGGCATTTCTAACTGTTGTAGTAGACCTGAAGGTTTCTGATGTTCGGCTTTAACTTGTGAACAAGTTAGACACTTAGATACGTATTCGGCTATATCCTTCTTCATTCCTACCCACCAAAAATTCTTTCTTAAATCTTGGTACATTTTATTGTTTCCTGGGTGTATAGTATACCTAGATTTATGAGCTTCCTCTAAAATCTTTGATCTTAAATTTCCCTGTTTAGGTATCCAAATTCTGCTTTTGTGGAATTTCCAAATTCCATCATTTCCTTGTTTTAACTCTTTTAGGTAACCTTTCATTCCTTTGGCATCGTCCTTGATTGTCGTTTCCTGAATTTCTTTCAATTGTTCTATTAAATCTACTTGTAGATTTATTCTAAGAGCACGGACTCGCCTTTGCTTCTCATGATACTTACGACTTAAGGCGTCTGTGACTACGTTTGCCTTTCCTTCATGATATTGAATATCACAGTCGTAATCACTCAGGATTTCCATCCATCTTCTTTGCCTCATGTTTAACTCTTTTTGCCCAAATATATACCTTAAACTCTTATGATCTGTATAAACAGTAAACTTACTTCCATACAGATAATGTCTCCATATCCTAAGGGCAAAAACTATAGCTCCTAATTCTAAATCATGAGTCGTATAGTTTTCTTCGTGCTTTTTCAATTGTCTGGAAGCATACGCAATTACCTTCTTGCGTTGCATCAACACACATCCGTATCCTAATTTTGAAGCATCACAATATACCTCAAAATCTTCTGTTCCTTCTGGTAAGGCTAAGATTGGAGCATTGGTTAATTTCTGCTTTAAGATTCTGAAGGCTTCTTCTTGTTTAGATCCCCACTCAAACTTAGTGGCTTTACAGGTTAGCTTAGTTAATGGTACAACTATCTTGGAAAAATTCTTAATAAACCGTCTATAATATCCAGCTAATCCTATAAAATTTCTAATTTCCATTGCAGTTTGCGGAACCTTCCAATTGGTAATTGCTTCTATCTTAGCAGGATCTACGTGAATACCTTCGTGATTCACCATGTGTCCTAAGAATTGCACTTCTTGTAGCCAAAATTCACACTTCGAGAATTTAGCGTACAACTTTTCTTTTCTTAACAAAGTTAAGAGTGCATGCAAGTGCTGACAATGTTCGACCTGACTTTTTGAATAAATAAGTATATCGTCTATGAAAACAATTACAAATTTATCCAAATATGGTTTACAGATCCTGTTCATCATGTCCATAAATGCTGCAGGTGCATTAGTTAATCCAAAGGGCATGACTGTAAACTCATAATGTCCATACCTAGTTCTAAAAGCAGTTTTAGGTATGTCTTCTTCTTGAACCTTCAATTGATGATATCCGGAGCGCAAGTCTATTTTAGAAAAATATTTAGCGCCTTGTAATTGATCGAAAAGATCATCAATCCTAGGTAATGGGTATCGATTCTTAATTGTAACCTTATTCAATTCTCTATAATCGATACACATTCTCATCGATCCATCTTTCTTTTTCACAAACAACACTGGTGCACCCCAAGGGGATGAACTAGGTTGTATAAATCCTTTGCTTAGTAATTCATCTAATTGCTTTTTCAATTCTAGCATTTCGGTAGGAGCTAATCGATAGGGTGCCTTGGCTATCGGTGTAGTTCCTGGAATTAGATGAATCCTAAATTCTACCTCCCTATCTGGTGGTAACCCAGGAAAATCTTCCGGAAATACATCTGGGTATTCTGAGACTACAGGAATTTCCTTAAGTTCTTTTCCTTTAGTACAAATGATTACTGAAATCATATATACTATTCCTTGTTTCCGTTCATAATTAGCAACTTTCATTAGTGATATGAACTTCAGCGGCTTTCGAGGTTTATCTCCTGTAATCATGATTACTTTCCCAGTAGGTGATTGAATTTCTATAGAGTTTTTATCACAAATGATTTGATCATGGTTGGCTATTAACCAATCCATTCCTAACACAACATCGAACTCAGCTAATTTCATAGGCAATAGGTTTGCAACAAATTTATGACCTGAGAGTTCTATTTCTACTTTTTGCAAAACCTGATTGATTTTTACTGAATTCCCATCTGCGGTTTCGACTGTAAAAATCTGCCTAACGGTCGTTAAGGGTAACTTAAGAGCTTGACAGAATGAAGTATTTATAAAACTTTGGTTTGCACCAGAGTCAAATAATACTTTTGCATAAACGTTGTGAACTAGAAACGTACCGGCGATGACATCCGGAATGAGCTCTGCTTCTTGAGTGGTGTAACACCTCGAAAAAATTTCGTCCAATAATGTCTTGACACGTGTCATAAGGTTCCGTTATGTGAAAACATACTTTAGAGGGACTAAAAGTGACAAACAGTGAAAACTATGGAACGTAAGAGTCCAAAGTGTCAACAATGGATAAATAGACTCTATGATAACCCCACATAATGTTTATAACCTTTAACGGATGGTTCATGGATCATACGACGCGGAAATTGCCCAAAAGTGAAGTATTGTAAACTATAGGGGCCAAAAGTGTCAACATGTTTAATTTATACCTCTGAGTGAACTTTTGGCAGACCCGAAGCTTTGTATAGCTAAAATATACTCACTAGAATATGTGGTTAAAATTTCATGAAGTTTCGTCAACGTATGAGAAAGTTATGGCCAAAACCGTACTTAAGGGACTAAAAGCGTCAACGTCGAATTTCAGGGCTTTTCGGTTGAGCGCAAAGTTATCCGAGGGCATTACCATGTTGGTAAAAGTCCTAAGGTCCTTAAAAACCAAGTTTGGGGGTTTACGGGTCGAGAAAAATAGCCGAAACATCGCGTGCAAGTTCAGGGGTCAAAGCTGCCATTGTATGAAAGTTGTTTGGCTGAAACAAGGGTCAGGCGACCCGCCTGGGAAGGCCCAAGCGGGCCGCGTGGGACTGCCAGCGACCAGAATTCGGTTTTGGGTCTATTTGAGTCCGATTTTAAGTGTGATACAGCTCATTTGCACCTCCAATTTACCCAATAACATGCCATGCATGCCTACAACTACAGGAGCCTCGAAAATTCTGATTTAAATCAGATTATTGATCATTTCTTGATCATTTTTCATAGTAACAAGTGCTCTCTCTATCAAGAACCTTCAAGGCAAGACTTCTGGAGCTAAACTGATCATCAAGGCCGACTTCTAGTGTCCACTAAACATCTTTAGGACCATTGTAAGCCTTCAATTCGTTCTTTAATCCGTTTTTATAGTGATTATTGCTAAAAGTCAAACTGGGTGTTCATAACCTTTGACTTTCTGATTAAACGGATTTCTTTCAGTAATTTCTCGAATTGAAACTTGTTATAGATTGGTATTTATGTGGGAAACAAACCCTCTAAAGGTTACTAACTGATTCCCACTACATGCATGCTTAATGTCGAGTCAAACCTATTTCTAAAAAGTCAACAGAAGTGATTTTTGTGAAAAATGACATGATTAATGATATAGATGACATGCAACCTGATTGATCATTAAAAATAACTTGTAATATATATATAAATGTGTTTTAATCATCATCAACTCGACAATCTATAGTATAGCCACAAATCGGAACCGAAAGTCTTGTAAAACGATTATTTCGTAGACTATCGATTCGGATTCATACATGCATGTTCGAGATCTGTATTGGAAAGTATTTTTGACTATTTACATTTTAGTTAAACTTTCTGGAATTTTCTTTGATTGAGTCTATGTTTAGCCTATTCGAATGCATGTTTCCGGTTTATGCATAAAGTTGACTATTTTGCCCTTTTCGATTTAAAACGGGATTTTTGGAAAAGTGAAAGGATAGAAATCTTTATTTTTATTATATAAACTTGCACCGAAAGTTTCGGATCAGTTGGTGGTCCAGATTGTGAGTTATGGCCATTAGCGTAAAACTATATTATAAATTTACTTAAACGGTCCTTTTTGCGTAGAACCCGTTTCTGGCCACGTTTTGATGCAAAACTTTTTACCAACAGAAGTAATATAATATTCTGGGAATTTTGATGATTTTTAATTAATTTTTGGCTGAACGGATCCTAGTTCTCCTAGTCATTTCGGCTTATGTCGGTTTTGACCGTTTTAGCCATAAAATGAGTTTTACACATCCTTTTAACCCGAAACCTTTTTCTACTGATTTTATATGATGAATAAATTATTTTAAGTATTCTGGAAATATAAAAATCTCAGATTGATTGTGAAAACCCGAAAACGCCCTTAAATCGTATTTTTAGCGTTTTAAGCGCATAGTAAGCGTTATACTTGTTTTAAACATATAAGACCTATACCTACTGATGTGTTTAGCATATTTTCATATAAAAACAGTAAGTATAAGTATATGAACTCAGACTTCCAGTTTTGGCGTTTTTAGCCCTTGTGAAATTACTAAAATACCCCTACGGTGCATAGTTTGGTTTTAAATGATATATTTGGTATATGGGTCATACCCTACTGATATAATATGTTATATTAAGTATATTTACTGTATGAACCAGACCCGAAACTCAGATTTCTAATTTTACCCTTTTATTATCTTTTAAATGACCAAAATGCCCTTCTAAGGCATAATTTGAGTTTAAAATTATCCCGGGCAAATGTAGAACATAACTTACTGATATAATACCATATTTTAAGCATATTACATCAGGGAACTTGCATTTGAATCATTGGCCTACCCGTATCGCCCTTTTCGCGTTCGGTTCGGTTTACGTAACTAGTTTGCGTAAATTGACCAAAACGGGTCAAACGATATCATTTTTATTTCAAAATCCAGAATGTATTTAGTATACCCATATTATACAAGTATTCAAACTTGTCGGGTCTAAATCACATTCTATCCGGTCTTTCGCTTAATCGTGCGTAAACCGCATCATTCCTAAAACTAACCGGTCAAAGCTTAGGCTTAAATAAAAGGCCGTTAGGAATCTAATAGGTTAATTATAAACCTTTGTTCCAGATTAGGAAGCCCGGTAAAAGCTACCACCACTTATCGTTTGTGACTTATACTTGCTCAGGTAAATACCTTTTGACTTATTTTCCCTATACGGGCTTGGGGTACGGTATTTAAAATACCGCTTGATCGGGCGCACAAGTCCTGCTCCTTATAGGTGTTCAGTCTTGAATAGCTTGTGCGACTTCGTTTAAACAGTTTTGTCTTACTTAAAAGGCTTTGGGGGGTTGTTGACCGTGTCCCGGATATCCTTGGCATTATCTTACGAGATGGCCACGACCAGAGCACGGGGTGTAGGCGTACACCCGTCGTGTATAACTCTTTAATGTGGTGTGTCAATTAAATCTCTAGCCCGGACAGTAGATCCCGGGCCACCAGAGATATAAGTGCATGTAAATCGTTCACAAGTTTATATTATATAATTATCCCAAGTTAATAAAAATATTTATGCCTTGTGCATTTAAATCAATTTTCAATCATTTTCAAAATGAGTCAGTCGATTTGTATTTACCAGTGTAAACTGACGTATTTTTCCCAAAAGATTAAGTGCAGGTACTATACGGAAATAGGCTGGCTGTTTCCTAGAGAGCGTCCACAATAGTCTCGCAAACTCGGACGACATTTATCTGTTGAACTATTTATTTCTATTTTTATTTGATCCGCCTGTGGATCCATTTCAACTACTGTGATATTTATTATTACACTTTATTTAAAAGTTGAAATGTTTCTATTCTGCTTCCGCTGTGCATTATTCTATTGTGTTGATTGTCTATGACGATGCCAACTACGTCACTGTACCCCACACCGGGCCCACCGGTGACACGTGGAAAATCGGGGTGTGACAGGTTGGTATCAGAGCCAACGCTGAGTGAATTAAACACTATCCTAATGTGTTTAATCTCAGTTACACAATTGCACATTCCTCGATTTTCGAGTCTAGACAAAGAACTTAGGAAATGTTCGACATTTCGTTTAATTTATTTTTATTTATTAATGCATTGTCTTATATATTTTGTTGCGCAACTTGTTTGACTTTTGACAGGATCAGGATGCCGCCAAGGATGAGAGGTCGTGGAGGATTTCCTACATCGCACGATCATGAGGCTGGTCCCTCGCATAGGCGGGCCCCATCTGCTACACACCACACAGCCGCCAACGACCTTTGGAGGTCTATTGCCGAGCCTGCTAGGCATTCGGTTTCCGCGAGCACTTCTCCGTCATTACCCCACTCGTTTGGGCCCCATTCGGAGAACGGGCCCCATGGTTCGCTTGGATCGTACATACCATTGCACCAGTCACCGCAGCAGTATCCAGCGCCAGCCTACCAGGGTTTGTATAACCCTAATGCTTATGTGGAGGAGCCAGTGGGCCATAACCCACTTGGACAGGAGGACCACCTTTCTGGTGGTCACGAGATGGACGTAGACGAGGAGACGGACCCTTCGCTCCCACCATCAGGTACACCAAACCACCCGATTGAGATATCGGATGGGTCGCCATACACAGGATCACCATTTAATGGTGTGGACAGCTTTCAGGAGAGATTCAAACAGCATGATTGGTATTTCACCCCTAGCCACAACTCTCCTATGCTTCAATCACTCCATGGTACTCCGATGCTTCAATCGCTCCATGGTTCGCCGGTGCACTCGCAGCACCACTCGCAGCAGCTTCAGCAGCAGCCGCCATTACCGCAGGACCTATCTGAGGCCCTGTGGCGCGACGTGATCACTCCGTCGCCACCGCCGCCACCAGTCTTACCTCCTCCGCCCCAGAGGCCTAGGAGGAATGCGCGCATGTCTACGCGCGGAGGGATTCGCATAGGCACCCCTCCACGTGTTAGTAGCAGCCGCTACACGTCTCTACCCGGGGAGTCTGAGACAGGGGAGTCTCAGCATCCCGTATCGGAGGTTACTTCTGTTCCGATTCCGCCTCTGCCGCCGCAGAATTTTGGAGAGCCGATTCCGGCTTATGCTAGTGCCGCTCAGTTCAACCCGTTCGAGCAGGTATTCCCTCAGGGTTATGATTACACGGGAGACCCTTATTGGCAAGCTGTGAACTACAGCTCACTCCCACATAGTGGTCCACTTGGAGACCCTTGGGCTGCTGGCCCATCTACTTTTGGTTACCCTCCGGGTTACCAGCAGCCACCGCAGCCGCAGCCTTACCAGCCGCCGCAGCCGCAGCACTACCAGCCACCACCACCGGCGCCTATGATGTCGCCGCCGCAGGTTCAGGAGATCCTGCAGGGGATTGATAGCATGCGACGCGAGTTTCAGCACAATATGCGAGAGGATCGCCGACGCACCAGTGGCATGTTTAAGAAGGTATTTGATTTGCTCAAGGGTAAGAGCAAGAAGGATCGTTGAATCCTTCGATTATTATTTCATGTACTCATGTCCCTGCGCGGACATTTATTCCAGTACTCTACCCCTGCGTGGGTATATCTATCTTTCTCTACCCCTGTGTGGGTATGTTATTCTGTTAACCCCTGCGTGGGTTTGTTTTATTTTATTTTGTTATTGATGTACTTGTTTAGCCCCTGCGCGGGCATGTTATTCATGCTAGCTATGTTATTTCAAAGTCCCGTTTAGGGCAATTATGTACTGGTATTTTATTGAAAATTTAAATGGTTAATTTGAATTTATCATTTTATTTATATGCATGGATATAATATTAAAATAATGGAAAATATCAATTTTTATTTGATTTGCCATTTTATAAGAATCTTAGTAAGGTATAACCTAGCCTGAATGCCTTGTTAACAGGCCTGGCTCTGATGGTAAAACCTGGTTGAAAAGATTCAACTCCCTGTTAACATCTGAGAACATGTTAACATTCTGGCTAAGCGTGATCTGTAGAATCACACGAGCCACCCTTTTAAATAAATTATCTACAGATTTTATCTGTATACAAGTCTATTAATGACTTGATACCTACGGGTTATGACTATGTCATACAGTGGCAGTTGTGGTCTATGACTCCCTGCCTAGTAAAGAATTATCTATAGATTATATCTGTACACAAGTCTATTAATGGCTTGATACCTACGGGTTATAACTATGTTATATAAAGACAGTTGTGGTTTATGACTCTCTGTCTAGTAAAGGATTATTTGTTTAATTATACAATTTATAGTCCTATAAAAATCTAAATTTATAATTTAGTGATTGTCCTTGTGACTAGGCCTATGGTGCCAATATATATATTTTCATTCCTTGATTACTAATAAGAGCCTGAATGAAATTTATTAAATTAACTGCTAAGGTTTTTGATACCATGGTTAATAAATCGTCTAGGACGATAATACTGTTAGGTTCTAAATAAGACCTTGTCCTTTATTGTAGCTTAAAGCTACGATGGCCAAATCGGAAGAAACCAACAGTCATTCTGGGGAACGCTCAGATAATGCAAAGATTCACGTTACCGGTGCAGAATTGCAAGCACTGATAGATAATGCTGTCGCCAAGGCTATGGATAGGCAGTTCAAAGAATCTAGTGGTACTCAGAGTAGAACCCGCTCAGTGACACATGTCAAGGCTAAGACTCATTCTGGGGCTCATAGTAAGCCGCCGTCTAAAAAGAGTGAGCCGAAGAAAGCTGAGGATGATAATCATTCCTCCAACCACAGCAGCGTCCCAAAGCAGGAGATTGAGCTGAAGCATGACACGTACAGCAGGTCCTGTACGTACAAGTATTTTGTATCCTGCAAGCCTAGAGATTTCACTGGGGAAAAAGGAGCCGTCGACTGCATGACGTGGATTGACGAGATGGACACTGTAGTTGATATCAGCGGATGTGCTGATAGGGACGTCGTGAAGTACGTGTCCCAGTCATTCAAAGGAGATGCGTTAGCATGGTGGAAGTCACTCCTACAAGCTGCCGGTAAGGCCACACTGTACGGTTTGTCATGGGAACAGTTTGTGGCCCTGATTAAAGAGAACTTCTGTCCGCAGCACGAGGTCGAGCGAATTGAATCGGATTTTGTATCCTTAGTCATGAAGAACCTCGATTGTCAAGCGTATCTTACTACGTTCAACACGCTGTCTCGTTTAGTGCCTTACTTGGTGACCCCGGAGCCGCGTAGGATTGCTCGATTCATTGGGGGTCTGGCACCGGAGATTAAAGCCAGCGTCAAAGCTTCAAGACCTACAACATTTCGATCCGTAGCGGATCTATCCCTCTCCCTCACTCAAGACGTGGTTAGATTGAGAGCCATGAAGAGCTCTGAGGAGAACAAACGGAAACGTGAGGATGACACCTCACGAAGATCTGAAAAGCGACATAGAGGGAACAACGACCACAGGAAAGGGTCGGGGTCTAGGAAAAGTGATCATCAGTCGGGTGAGAAACCCAGATGCAAGATTTGTAGGAGACACCACTTTGGGAGGTGTCGGTTTGAAACAAAATCCCAGTCTTCGGAGAAGCGATGTGGAATCTGCAAGTCCACAGATCATAAGGCTGTGGATTGCAAGAAGATGAAGGATGCAACGTGTTTTGGTTGCAACGAAAAAGGTCATATTCGGCCCAACTGTCCAAAGTTTGCGAAGAAGGCCGAGGAAGGGAAGAAGACTAATGCGAGAGTCTTCAAAATGGACGCAAAGGAAGCAGTCCTTGACGATAACGTCATTACCGGTACGTTTCTTGTAAACGATATATTTGCTAGAGTTTTGTTTGATTCGGGGGCTGATAAGTCATTTGTAGATAATAAGTTTTGTAAACTGTTGAACCTTCCTGTTAAAACGTTAAGCGTGAAATATGAGGTGGAGTTAGCCGATGGAACCATAGAAACCGCCTCGACTGTTCTAGATGGATGTGTTATATCCATTAGGAATCATTCTTTCCCGTTATCCTTGCTTCCCTTTAAGTTAGCTGGATTCGACATAGTAATAGGCATGGATTGGTTGTCGAGTAACCAAGCCCAGATTCTGTGCAATAGAAAGCAGGTGATAGTAAAGACTCCGTCTGGCGAGTCACTTACTATTCAAGGAGATACCCAGCATGGATTGCCGGAGCAAGTGTCCATGCTCAAGGCATCCAGATGCATGCAGAAGGGATGTGTCATTTATATGGCACAAGTTACCATAGATGAGCCGAAGCCGAAGATTGAGGATATTCCTGTTATTTCGGAATACCCTGAGGTATTTCCTGAAGAACTACCCGGATTGCCACCGGATAGACAAGTAGAGTTTCGGATAGATATCATTCCAGGCACTGCACCTGTAGCAAGAGCACCATACAGATTGGCACCAACGGAGATGAAGGAGTTGAGGACGCAGTTGGATGAGCTTTTAGCCAAAGGTTTTATTAGACCTAGCTCGTCTCCTTGGGGAGCGCCAATCTTGTTCGTTAAGAAGAAGGACGGATCGATGCGTCTGTGCATCGATTACCGTGAACTTAACAAGGTCACTATCAAGAATCGGTATCCGTTACCCAGGATCGACGATCTGTTCGACCAGTTGCAAGGAGCAAGCTATTTCTCCAAGATTGATCTGAGGTCAGGTTATCATCAGTTGAAGGTCAAGGAGGAAGACGTACACAAGACCGCGTTTAGGACTCGTTATGGACATTACGAGTTCCTAGTGATGCCGTTTGGGCTCACTAACGCACCAGCCGCGTTCATGGACCTCATGAATCGCGTCTGTAAACCCTATTTAGATAAGTTCGTCATCGTCTTCATTGATGACATTCTTATCTACTCGAAGAGCCAAGCTGACCATGAGAAACACCTTCGTTGTATTCTCAAACTTCTAAATCAAGAGAAGCTTTATGCCAAATTTTCGAAGTGTGAATTTTGGCTTCGAGAAGTCCAGTTCCTTGGACATGTTGTAAGCGAGCGTGGTATCCAAGTGGATCCCGCTAAAGTAGAAGCAGTCATGAACTGGCAGGAGCCGAAGACTCCTACCGAGATTCGCAGTTTCCTCGGATTGGCAGGATATTACAGAAGATTTATCGAGAACTTCTCAAGGATTGCTGCGCCCCTAACCTCATTAACCCGTAAGAAGATTAAGTTTGATTGGGGCCCTAAGCAGCAGGAATCCTTTGACATCCTGAAGCAGAAGCTGAGCAATGCGCCAGTATTGATGTTGCCCGATGGTATAGATGAATTTGTGGTGTATTGTGATGCATCACATACTGGCATGGGCTGTGTACTCATGCAGAAAGGCAAAGTCATTGCCTACGCTTCTCGCCAGCTAAAGGTGCACGAGAAGAACTACACCACCCACGATTTGGAATTGGGTGCGGTTGTATTTGCATTGAAGCTATGGAGACACTACTTGTATGGAACCAAGTGTATCATTTATTCGGATCACAAGAGTCTTCAGCATCTGTTCAATCAGAAGGAATTGAACATGCGTCAAAGGCGATGGATGGAAACTTTAAATGATTATGACTGTGAGATAAGATACCATCCAGGCAAGGCAAATGTGGTTGCCGACGCCTTAAGTAGAAAAGAAAGGGTTAAACCGATCAGAATCAATGCCAAGCGCATTGAGATAAGAAATAATTTGAATGAAAGGGTGTTAGCTGCACAGAAGGAAGCTGTGCTGGAAGCTAACTATCCTGCGGAAAAGTTGGGAGTAACTGAGGAGCAGTTATCCCACGACAAAGATGGAATGCTACGTCTAAACGGACGAATATGGGTTCCGGTATATGGAGGACTTCGGGATGTTATCCTCCAGGAAGCCCACAGCTCTAAATACTCAGTTCATCCTGGAGCTGATAAGATGTACCAGGATTTGAAATCAAACTACTGGTGGATTGGTTTGAAAAAGTCCGTGGCCGAGTATGTGGCCAAATGTTTGACTTGTGCGCAAGTCAAGGCTGAGCATCAGAAGCCGTCAGGTTTGCTTCAACAACCTGAAATTCCCAAATGGAAATGGGAAATGGTGACAATGGATTTTATCACCAAGTTGCCAAAGACGAAAAAGGGAAATGATACCATATGGGTCATAGTGGACAGACTGACTAAGTCAGCTCATTTTCTACCCATCAAAGAGACGTATAGCTCAGATATGTTGGCTCAATTATACGTCGATAAGATAGTAGCGCTACATGGTATACCTATATCTATTATCTCCGATAGGGATACTAGATATACGTCACATTTTTGGAAGAGTTTCCAACAGTCGTTGGGCACTCGTTTGAATTTTAGTACGGCTTACCATCCTCAGACTGATGGTCAGAGTGAGCGTACTATTCAGACTTTGGAAGACATGCTTCGAGCATGTGCGATTGACTTAGGTGGTAGTTGGGATAAGCACCTACCACTGATTGAATTCTCCTACAACAATAGCTACCATTCCAGCATAAAGGCTGCGCCTTTTGAGGCCCTATACGGTAGAAAGTGTAGATCGCCCATTTGTTGGGCAGAAGTTGGAGATGTCCAGTTGTCCGGACCGGATATCGTCTTTGAGACGACAGACAAGATCGTTCAGATCCGTGATCGTTTGAAAGCTGCCAGGGATAGGCAGAAAAGTTATGCGGATCCTAAGCGCAAAGATTTTCACTTTGATGTGGGTGAAAAAGTGTTGCTCAAAGTATCACCTTGGAAAGGTGTGATGAGATTTGGAAAGAAAGGCAAGCTGAGCCCGAGATATATAGGACCTTTCGAGATAATCGAACGTGTCGGGGCAGTCGCTTACAAGTTAAACTTGCCTGAAGAGCTTAGTGCCATTCATAATGTGTTTCACATCTGTAACTTAAAGAAGTGTTTCGCTGACGATTCACTGGTTATACCGCATACAGATATACACATAGACGAAAGTCTAAAGTTTGTTGAAAAACCTTTGTCGATCGAGGATCGACAGGTAAAGAAGCTTCGAAGGAAGCACGTGCCTATTGTAAAGGTCAAATGGGATGCCCGTAGAGGTCCCGAATACACGTGGGAAGTGGAATCCACGATGAAAGAAAAATATCCCCATTTGTTTGATTAAATCTCGGGGTCGAGATTTCTTTTAAGGGGGTGAGGATGTAACACCTCGAAAAAATTTCGTCCAATAATGTCTTGACACGTGTCATAAGGTTCCGTTATGTGAAAACATACTTTAGAGGGACTAAAAGTGACAAACAGTGAAAACTATGGAACGTAAGAGTCCAAAGTGTCAACAATGGATAAATAGACTCTATGATAACCCCACATAATGTTTATAACCTTTAACGGATGGTTCATGGATCATACGACGCGGAAATTGCCCAAAAGTGAAGTATTGTAAACTATAGGGGCCAAAAGTGTCAACATGTTTAATTTATACCTCTGAGTGAACTTTTGGCAGACCCGAAGCTTTGTATAGCTAAAATATACTCACTAGAATATGTGGTTAAAATTTCATGAAGTTTCGTCAACGTATGAGAAAGTTATGGCCAAAACCGTACTTAAGGGACTAAAAGCGTCAACGTCGAATTTCAGGGCTTTTCGGTTGAGCGCAAAGTTATCCGAGGGCATTACCATGTTGGTAAAAGTCCTAAGGTCCTTAAAAACCAAGTTTGGGGGTTTACGGGTCGAGAAAAATAGCCGAAACATCGCGTGCAAGTTCAGGGGTCAAAGCTGCCATTGTATGAAAGTTGTTTGGCTGAAACAAGGGTCAGGCGACCCGCCTGGGAAGGCCCAAGCGGGCCGCGTGGGACTGCCAGCGACCAGAATTCGGTTTTGGGTCTATTTGAGTCCGATTTTAAGTGTGATACAGCTCATTTGCACCTCCAATTTACCCAATAACATGCCATGCATGCCTACAACTACAGGAGCCTCGAAAATTCTGATTTAAATCAGATTATTGATCATTTCTTGATCATTTTTCATAGTAACAAGTGCTCTCTCTATCAAGAACCTTCAAGGCAAGACTTCTGGAGCTAAACTGATCATCAAGGCCGACTTCTAGTGTCCACTAAACATCTTTAGGACCATTGTAAGCCTTCAATTCGTTCTTTAATCCGTTTTTATAGTGATTATTGCTAAAAGTCAAACTGGGTGTTCATAACCTTTGACTTTCTGATTAAACGGATTTCTTTCAGTAATTTCTCGAATTGAAACTTGTTATAGATTGGTATTTATGTGGGAAACAAACCCTCTAAAGGTTACTAACTGATTCCCACTACATGCATGCTTAATGTCGAGTCAAACCTATTTCTAAAAAGTCAACAGAAGTGATTTTTGTGAAAAATGACATGATTAATGATATAGATGACATGCAACCTGATTGATCATTAAAAATAACTTGTAATATATATATAAATGTGTTTTAATCATCATCAACTCGACAATCTATAGTATAGCCACAAATCGGAACCGAAAGTCTTGTAAAACGATTATTTCGTAGACTATCGATTCGGATTCATACATGCATGTTCGAGATCTGTATTGGAAAGTATTTTTGACTATTTACATTTTAGTTAAACTTTCTGGAATTTTCTTTGATTGAGTCTATGTTTAGCCTATTCGAATGCATGTTTCCGGTTTATGCATAAAGTTGACTATTTTGCCCTTTTCGATTTAAAACGGGATTTTTGGAAAAGTGAAAGGATAGAAATCTTTATTTTTATTATATAAACTTGCACCGAAAGTTTCGGATCAGTTGGTGGTCCAGATTGTGAGTTATGGCCATTAGCGTAAAACTATATTATAAATTTACATAAACGGTCCTTTTTGCGTAGAACCCGTTTCTGGCCACGTTTTGATGCAAAACTTTTTACCAACAGAAGTAATATAATATTCTGGGAATTTTGATGATTTTTAATTAATTTTTGGCTGAACGGATCCTAGTTCTCCTAGTCATTTCGGCTTATGTCGGTTTTGACCGTTTTAGCCATAAAATGAGTTTTACACATCCTTTTAACCCGAAACCTTTTTCTACTGATTTTATATGATGAATAAATTATTTTAAGTATTCTGGAAATATAAAAATCTCAGATTGATTGTGAAAACCCGAAAACGCCCTTAAATCGTATTTTTAGCGTTTTAAGCGCATAGTAAGCGTTATACTTGTTTTAAACATATAAGACCTATACCTACTGATGTGTTTAGCATATTTTCATATAAAAACAGTAAGTATAAGTATATGAACTCAGACTTCCAGTTTTGGCGTTTTTAGCCCTTGTGAAATTACTAAAATACCCCTACGGTGCATAGTTTGGTTTTAAATGATATATTTGGTATATGGGTCATACCCCTGATATAATATGTTATATTAAGTATATTTACTGTATGAACCAGACCCGAAACTCAGATTTCTAATTTTACCCTTTTATTATCTTTTAAATGACCAAAATGCCCTTCTAAGGCATAATTTGAGTTTAAAATTATCCCGGGCAAATGTAGAACATAACTTACTGATATAATACCATATTTTAAGCATATTACATCAGGGAACTTGCATTTGAATCATTGGCCTACCCGTATCGCCCTTTTCGCGTTCGGTTCGGTTTACGTAACTAGTTTGCGTAAATTGACCAAAACGGGTCAAACGATATCATTTTTATTTCAAAATCCAGAATGTATTTAGTATACCCATATTATACAAGTATTCAAACTTGTCGGGTCTAAATCACATTCTATCCGGTCTTTCGCTTAATCGTGCGTAAACCGCATCATTCCTAAAACTAACCGGTCAAAGCTTAGGCTTAAATAAAAGGCCGTTAGGAATCTAATAGGTTAATTATAAACCTTTGTTCCAGATTAGGAAGCCCGGTAAAAGCTACCACCACTTATCGTTTGTGACTTATACTTGCTCAGGTAAATACCTTTTGACTTATTTTCCCTATACGGGCTTGGGGTACGGTATTTAAAATACCGCTTGATCGGGCGCACAAGTCCTGCTCCTTATAGGTGTTCAGTCTTGAATAGCTTGTGCGACTTCGTTTAAACAGTTTTGTCTTACTTAAAAGGCTTTGGGGGGTTGTTGACCGTGTCCCGGATATCCTTGGCATTATCTTACGAGATGGCCACGACCAGAGCACGGGGTGTAGGCGTACACCCGTCGTGTATAACTCTTTAATGTGGTGTGTCAATTAAATCTCTAGCCCGGACAGTAGATCCCGGGCCACCAGAGATATAAGTGCATGTAAATCGTTCACAAGTTTATATTATATAATTATCCCAAGTTAATAAAAATATTTATGCCTTGTGCATTTAAATCAATTTTCAATCATTTTCAAAATGAGTCAGTCGATTTGTATTTACCAGTGTAAACTGACGTATTTTTCCCAAAAGATTAAGTGCAGGTACTATACGGAAATAGGCTGGCTGTTTCCTAGAGAGCGTCCACAATAGTCTCGCAAACTCGGACGACATTTATCTGTTGAACTATTTATTTCTATTTTTATTTGATCCGCCTGTGGATCCATTTCAACTACTGTGATATTTATTATTACACTTTATTTAAAAGTTGAAATGTTTCTATTCTGCTTCCGCTGTGCATTATTCTATTGTGTTGATTGTCTATGACGATGCCAACTACGTCACTGTACCCCACACCGGGCCCACCGGTGACACGTGGAAAATCGGGGTGTGACAGGTTGGTATCAGAGCCAACGCTGAGTGAATTAAACACTATCCTAATGTGTTTAATCTCAGTTACACAATTGCACATTCCTCGATTTTCGAGTCTAGACAAAGAACTTAGGAAATGTTCGACATTTCGTTTAATTTATTTTTATTTATTAATGCATTGTCTTATATATTTTGTTGCGCAACTTGTTTGACTTTTGACAGGATCAGGATGCCGCCAAGGATGAGAGGTCGTGGAGGATTTCCTACATCGCACGATCATGAGGCTGGTCCCTCGCATAGGCGGGCCCCATCTGCTACACACCACACAGCCGCCAACGACCTTTGGAGGTCTATTGCCGAGCCTGCTAGGCATTCGGTTTCCGCGAGCACTTCTCCGTCATTACCCCACTCGTTTGGGCCCCATTCGGAGAACGGGCCCCATGGTTCGCTTGGATCGTACATACCATTGCACCAGTCACCGCAGCAGTATCCAGCGCCAGCCTACCAGGGTTTGTATAACCCTAATGCTTATGTGGAGGAGCCAGTGGGCCATAACCCACTTGGACAGGAGGACCACCTTTCTGGTGGTCACGAGATGGACGTAGACGAGGAGACGGACCCTTCGCTCCCACCATCAGGTACACCAAACCACCCGATTGAGATATCGGATGGGTCGCCATACACAGGATCACCATTTAATGGTGTGGACAGCTTTCAGGAGAGATTCAAACAGCATGATTGGTATTTCACCCCTAGCCACAACTCTCCTATGCTTCAATCACTCCATGGTACTCCGATGCTTCAATCGCTCCATGGTTCGCCGGTGCACTCGCAGCACCACTCCGATGCTTCAATCGCTCCATGTGCATTTAAATCAATTTTCAATCATTTTCAAAATGAGTCAGTCGATTTGTATTTACCAGTGTAAACTGACGTATTTTTCCCAAAAGATTAAGTGCAGGTACTATACGGAAATAGGCTGGCTGTTTCCTAGAGAGCGTCCACAATAGTCTCGCAAACTCGGACGACATTTATCTGTTGAACTATTTATTTCTATTTTTATTTGATCCGCCTGTGGATCCATTTCAACTACTGTGATATTTATTATTACACTTTATTTAAAAGTTGAAATGTTTCTATTCTGCTTCCGCTGTGCATTATTCTATTGTGTTGATTGTCTTTGACGATGCCAACTACGTCACTGTACCCCACACCGGGCCCACCGGTGACACGTGGAAAATCGGGGTGTGACAAGTGGTTAGCTGGAATGCTCTGGCATTCTTCTTAGTAGCTCCTTCGGTCGCTTTGGGTTTGTTGTCTACTGGGTTGGCTAACTTAGGACATTCTGTTTTGAAATGTCCGGCTTCTCCACAATTGTAACAAATTATGGATCTTTTTCTACAGTTTTCTTCACGATGTCCTGTTGTCTTGCAAAAGTTGCAAATTCTATTACATTTTCCAAAATGGTTCTTCCGACAAATTTTGCAGAATGGCACAGTTGAAGATTGCCCTGTTCCTCTCTTCTTGAAATTACTACTATTACCCATCCTAAATCCTTAGGTAATTTTCTGAGCTAGTTCCTTTTTCCTATCTTCATCCCTTGTGCGTATCAGTTCATCAGTTAGGGTGTTAGCTAATTCTACTGCATCGTCAATAGTGCGAGGTCTCGCAGCCTTAACGATATTTCGAATTTCGCTAATTAATCCCCAAATATAACGAGAAATGAGTACCGGTTCTGGCGAAGCCAGGTTAGGTACCACTCTAGCATATTCGAAGAATGTCGAAGTATAACCACGACAATCCACACCTAACATCCGATGAGTTAGGAACTTATTTGCCATTTGTTCCTTTTCATACTCAGGACAGAATTTTCTTTCTACCAGATTCTTGAATTCTTCCCAAGTCATAGCATAAGCCCTCTTTCTTCCTTTAGCTTGTAACACAGTGTTCCACCATTCGAGTGCTCCTTCTTTAAACAGATTTGATGCGTACATGACCTGATCATCTTTGGCACACTTACTTATTGCAATTACTGCTTCGGTTTTCTCGAACCAACGCAGCGATGCAGTTGCCCCTTCGTTGCCTGCAAATTCAGTGGGTTTACAAGCAAGAAATTCCTTGAAAGTGCAACCAGGTGCTGCAGCCTTTCGTTTCTTAGGGAGCGGCGTGTGCTGGGATTCATTATCATGATTAGCATGATTATTACCCTCATTTATACTATTACTAAAGTTATCTTCAGAAGTACGTTTACTAGGAACAATATGTTGCGGTTCGATTGGACTTTTTACAGCAGCAACAAATGCTGGAATAGCATTGGCTATCCCTTGAGCAACAATATTTTCAATATCTTGTCTAGTCATATATTGATCCCCTGGATGTTGCTCTGACTGATTAGCTTCATTTACCGGTTCATTACCACTATTAGCCATCTGATCATATATATTAATTAGTATCTTGATAAATAGCAATTTATACACAAACAATCAGAAAATTCATAATGCACGTAAAGTCAAAACTATCAATTTTATATTAGTTATAGTATGCATCAATACACACCAATATTTTACAATGTTTTATTTGTTATGTTACAGACTGATTTTGCTATTTACTTTTACTATTACATAACTATAGTTTTACCATCCTCCTATCCCTCGTCACTTGTCATCCTAAAAACGAAGTTCCCTTTCGTCATATTTCCAGGCAATCTGTCCCCCTAGCTCCCTGATTCTGTTCCCTGCATCCATCAATTCTTCACCGAAATGGCGCAGTTCAGCCATATTCTCATGGCTCATTGGTGGATTAGGTAGGGGTTCTGGATCAAATTGCGGAAGAAAGGAATAAGGGTCGTTGACAATATTTTGAAATTGCCAATCATTCGTCCACCATTCTTCCATTTCTACAGGTTGGGCGTGGACTATTGGTTCTGGGATTGCTGGTGTAAAATTCATAGGGAGTGGATTTTCACTAGGATAGGTAAAAACATTCGTATTGACAGGCTGAATAGTTTCACAGTTTGCCAATAGAAAATCTATTTCATCCTGAAAAGTTATTTCCTGGTTCTGGTTTTGATTGGAGCTCTCTCCGATTTCTATCTGAGTTGGTCTAAAACCTTGTCCTACTTCCATTTCTATATCTTTAGAATATTCCTCAAACTGTATCTCCATTTGCTTAGAATCTTTCTCGACTTCAGTTTCCATTTCCGGCTGTTTACCAGTTTCTTTTGCTATTTCTAAAGGATTGTTTATTTTAGGAAGTTTCGGGACTGGCTTTTTCCTACGGATACGATGTCCCCACACGTAATTCTTCTTTTTCTTTCGTTTTGGCTTTGTCAAAGGTGGAGCATGGAATTCTACAGGTTGGTCCACATCAGCAAAGTATCCAGTAAACTCTTGGGAAACTTCTATATTCACCGGGTAAAGATTGAGGTTCTGAAAAGCTTCAGATATCTCGCTCATGCTGTGTAGCATATATGCAAAATGCACAGAAATGCTAAGTTAAAACTTTGGAACAAAGTTTAACAAATAAACATCGAAGTTTTATTGCACACTATTTGTACAAAATAACAGGAAAGAACACACTCAGATTTATTTATTTATTTACTTATTGGGAAGTGCTATTACTAGATTTAGGGTATCTAAAGATTTGCATGTTCTGCTACAGTGGCTAGCATATACAAATTTGCCCATTTCTCATCTAGCTTGTCTTCCCAAGGTGATTTATTGAGTATTTCCTGGGTTTCCTTTTTAATCCTCTTTTCTCGAATTTGCTCTTTACTTTTCTTAATAATCATACTCCTTTTTCTAGGAGAAAGCGGTTTCTCATATTATGCTTTTCGCACAAATATTCCTTCTTCAGGAATTGTAGGGAGCTTTGAAATTTTAGTTTTGGATGAACTTCCCTCTTCATAGACTGACCTATCTAATTTAAGATAGATATCTTGCAGCTTTTGCTTACCCATACTGTAACTAACAAATAGTCAATTTAATAAAACACATAATCACATAATAGTAATCAGGAAAAATTAAGTATCAGTTAAATACTTAATTAGCTTAACTCAGTGGCTCTGATACCACCTTATTTCTGTCACGGTCCCCGACCCGGTTTGACCCGTTTCAGGAGCCGCGGGACAGAAATCCCGTGATATTTATTTAGCAGCGGAATTTTAACGTCAGGATCGTTTTAAAGCTAAAAACTTTTCCCGATTATTTCACTTCACAATTCGGGACAAAACCCCGTTAATTTACAATAATAAGATTTTTCTGATAATCTTTGTTTTAAAACATATTTCTTTATTTTATATTGAGCCACTATCGTAAGCTTGAAATGCTCCTTGGCACTTTTCCTGAATTACAGTAGATCACCTGAAACATGTTTGAAAAAGGTTTTGTCAGCGGGGAAATACTGAGTGAATCATTCATTTTACTGAAAATGACACATTTATTATTATTCACAGTGTTAAGATCTTTTACGCATGTTTCTGATATCAACCAACTACCCACAGTATTTGTCACTCGACCGGATCTGTGACAGTGGTCATATCACCATCGGCTGCCCCAATGAATGACGTAAATCAATTAAAATTAGGTTCGCCCATCTAAAATGATTTAAACTGTAGTAATGTGCACAATACCCCACATACTGGCTGTAATTTGGTGATTACATCAACTTAATCACTGTAATTATAATTCTGAAAATAATTTGGAGTATTGTAAAACAGTTGATAAAAAGAGAATGACTCACATTGCAGATTTAACACGGACAGAATATGATTTAGCCTGGTTAACCTAATTTCAATAATAATGCACACAAAACCGGGTTAGTGATCAATACAGCAGTCACGATAACTCACGAAATCAAATTCTCACAATGAACGACAAAGTGCAATACTTGAACATTCATCGATTTAACGACGAACGACAAAGTATAACCCTAATGTGGGCGGCACTTAAACATTCTTTGGATATATTGATCTCGGAAAATGAATCGTAATAGCGATCGAGTAATTACCCTGTTTTGCGGCAGCGATTCGAGTGCAGTGTGTGTTTAATTTGTACTATAATAACTGTAAGACGACGTACAGAAGGCTTTTGGCCAACGTTTTAACTCCCAATTTCAAGTCCCGAAGTCGGCTATTTATAGCCAGAAAATAGCCCCGCTTACGGACCGTATGCTTCAACCCTTACGGTCCGTAAGGGAAGCACATATGCTTACGGTCCGTAAGGCATTTTCCTTTACGGTCCGTAAAGGGTGCAGTCTATTTACCTTGACTAGCTGGAAACGGGACTAGCTTGCATGAATCATCAAAAATTCGAATTTCAATTGTGACAACGGATTTTATTGATAATTATCAATTAGGGTTTACCCCCCCTGAGTTTTAGGGGCCCTGATCCTAATTCTGATTGTTCTGAAAATTTTAGGGTTAGTGCGGAATTACTTGGGTGTCTCAATTAGGGTTTCCTTATTGACTAATTATCATTCTAATTATAAATTTTAATGAGAGTTGTTACACTTGGTCTGTCTCTACCCCTTTCTAATTATTATTTTACTATCTTTATGATCTGAACTCTGATTCTGTTCAAATCAAAATTTATTAGCACGGTGGTGAATATTATTTAAACTATGTTACACATAAAGGATTACGGTGCTAAATTATTTGACATGTTCAAGAACATGGTTGACTTGAAAAGCAACGACTTTGACCTTACAAGTCAAGGTTTATATCTTATGTTATCTAGTGTACATTAAGAGTTAAATCCAGCTAAGTAGATGGGCCGGGTTGGGTAACATGTGAAGACGGATCCTAATTAAATTGAGCTCAGGTCAACACTGGTTCTGAACAAAATAGGTTCGGCAACTGGCCATTTTCAAAAACAACATCATTTTTATTAGACCTATATTGACGCAGGACGGAACTGCAATCCATCATGTGTCATGCGAGGCCGAACTCCGAAGTGAAATAGAAAACAAGAGACAAATACTCTTCAAGAGAAATTTCATAATATTATTGAATTTTACATTAGGGCCCTTTTATAGGGAAATTCTAAAAACTTGTCATAAAATTGACAACTACGAAATTAAATACGAAAATCAATCAAATTAATGTGATAACTAATAATTTGCATGAGTTGGAGACAACTCATGCCTTCCTTGTTATGAAGAGTCAAAATATAAAATCTTCAAATTTGAATATGAATTCAAATTCAAAATACGTTGTAAGTTCTATGATCAGCCTAAAATCTGTATTTCCTATTTCTTTTTTTTTAGTTTCTTTTAAAATACGTTTCAGATGATCCAAACAAGACACAACATCTACTTGCTCTTGATGGAGCCAAAGAAAGACTGTCTTTGTTTGAGGCTAACTTGACTTTAGAAGGATCTTTTGATTCAGCAGTTGATGGTTGCTTGTGTGTCTTTCACACAGCATCTCCTGTTCTACTTTCAGTTGATGACCCACAGGTCAACTTTTCATTATTTTACTCTCAATTTTCCAAATTTGGTACATCTGCAGAAATAAAAGTTTTTTTTTTTTTTTTTTTTCATTTTCCATCAGACACAACTGATAGATCCTGCAGTTAAGGGGACACTTAATGTTCTTAAATCCGCTGCAAAAGTTCAATCCCTCAAAAGAGTGGTCTTGACTTCTTCCATGTCTGCGGTAATGTTTGGGTCAAGACTTCTAGTGTTATCATGGATGAAACCTGGTTTTCGGATCCATTAATCTGCGAGCAAAAAAAGGTATAGTTTCATCTAAGGTGTAAAGGGGCCAAGCCCGATTCAAGCTAGAAAAATTTTTCACCAGCCGAGCTTGAGAATTGAGATTGAAAATTTTCTCACCAGCTCAGTTTGGCTCGTTTACACCCCTAGTTTCATCTCAAATCGGCTACAAAATGTTGTAATTTTATCAACGATTTTGTGATATTCAGTTGTGGTATCCGCTTTCAAAGATTTTGGCTGAGGATGCTGCTGTTAAATTTGCAAATGAGAATGGTTTGGAGTTGGTGTTTATAAATCCTGGATATGTGATCGGTCCTTTCTTCCAGCCAACTCTCAACATTACTTCTGAGGGCATTATGAGTTTGATAAAGAACGGTAATTGTCGATTATAACTGATTTGTTCATACGTACGAATCACGGTTTATGTAGTGTAAGTGGTTGGATTTTATTATATCCAGAAAAAGAAGTAATGTCAAACGGAATTTATAGACTTGTTGATGTGAGAGATGTTGCTACTGCACATATTTTAGCTTTTGAGAACTCGGAAGCTAATGGCAGATACTGCATGGTTGGCAATGTGGTTCGCTCCATAGAGATCATGAAGATAGTAGAAAAACTATACCCGAGTCTTGGCGATTCTAAAAGGTACCACATAGACAACATGATGACATGATCCACACATAGACTCTGCATATATATTAGTTTTTCTTGTTCCAGGTGTCCGGATACTACTCAATATCTGGTTTTCTTATTTTCTTTCTTTTTTATTTAAATGTGGATAGGTATAAAGATGAAAAGTGTGATGAACCTCTACCTTACAATGTATCAAGGGCAAAGGCGGAAAGTCTAGGTGTTAATTTTACTCCAGTGGAGGTAAGCATCAAGGACACTATTGAAAGCCTCAAGGAGAAGAACTTGCTAAGCTTCTAGATGAAATGCATGCTTGGCTTCGTTTAAAGCCAATGATTGTTTCAATTCGGTTCTGGTCAAATAAGTAAATTTTATAACGGGAAGTTGACCCGTTTGTTTAGCGTTAGTAAATTTACCAAGTTCTTTCTGAGCTTCTTGTAAAACATTAAATGATGTTCATGAGTTCGTTTGAAAACAATAGTTTGGTTTCAGTGTTTATATTTAATATTACTCAGAATGGAAACATGTATTTGAGAATTGTAAAGTGTTTGATGTTTAATAATAAAAATCAACACAGATGGTTCATGTACACCTTCATATACATAAAACCTTCTTCATGTTTTAACCTATCCATAGCTTCAGAACTCTATCCCAGCCACCCGATGCTACTTTCTCACCGTCTAAACTCCAATCCACAGCAAAACCCTTAGCAAATTAGGGAAAAAACAATAATTACTATAAGTCTGCATGACCAGTGAAGGGGTATGGTCCCAGATCTCGCGTCAGCACGACCGCGAGTGACCATTACCCTTATCAAAACCCCCACTAGCTAACAACTTACCCGTGTCCGTGCGGGAACGCGCGAATACAGTGGTTGAATCCAATCTGCCCAATGATGAAGGAGAACTTACCTGGAATATCAGAACGGTTTAGTAATGCGGCATGGCACCGCATCTGGCGTATGAAAACGGAAGTACTCACAGCGATGCGGCCTAGCACCGCATCCAGTGAACACTTCTATCAATACAAGGGAGCTGGATAACAGCATCAGTCACCACAGACGACGATGCGGCTTGGCACCGCATCTCGCGTATTTCTTGATCAAAGAATGAGACGCGGGAACATCTAGAGTTACCGCAAGCAGCGATGCGGCCCGCACCGCATCCTATGCACTCAGCAAGTGGGACTGACACCACAGAGCAAGTAGCACCAATGACAGCCGCCTGTCAGGTCTACGTAAGCGACAGGCTGACGTGGCTTCACCTCCACAACCGACATGCCTGACACACCTGCAAAGGTGCAGCATGTCGTCAGCCTATCCGTCCACCTCCTCCTTCACTCCTCGGCTATAAATACGAACCCCAAACCAGGTTTGAGGTATCTCTTCACAACTCTCTCACTACTATCATACTATCATACTTTGCTTCCCAAGCAGATCACTGATTCTCACGCCGGAGAGTGGTAACAAGGAGCACCCCCACCCCATCCTCCTTGTTACGAGTCACGGTTTGTTTCCTTGTGCAGGAGATCAACCAGCGGATGATCTAGCCAGCGATCCTCGAGAGAAAGGGATTAACCCTTCTTGACGAGACCAGTGTGTTAACCCCGCCCGGTTAACCATTGTTTCATCATTGGCGCCCACCGCTACTCTTAGCACTATTTTACCATCCCTCTCCCTCTCAAAAGATCATGTCTGATCGTCTGAATAACACTGCTGGGGATAACCTAAACCCCACCAACTCAGGGCCTGCAAGGACCACTCCTCCAATCCCAAATCCTGGCCACATTGGCACATCAACGCAAGGGGGCGCATCCCTTACGTTTTAGACACGATCTCTCACAGTACGCATCTGTGATCCCTCCAGACATGAATCCTCATGCCTGGTATGACCAGCAGGCAGCCCTGCTGGCCGTAACATACAATCGAGCTTGCGTGGAAGCGCAAATACAAGCCAGACCTACCCCGGCACCACATACCCCTGCGGGTCGTATTTTACAATACGACGGCAGGGTTCCTTCACGCCCAGCCTCTCGAAGCAGGCGGGAGGACCGCGGATCCTCTTACTGTGAGGTCCGCACAATTGATGAGAACGACCCCTCATATGGGTCTCGCGCCAGAGGCCCAATACAAAGCCGCCTGGGCCCTCAAGGCGATAACAGGCGGCAATCCACAGCCCACCACGGCTCCGGCATTCAAAGCTGGCTGGGACCGCAGTCCCATCACGAAGGATATGGCCGTACCGACCGGGACGACCATACATATTGCGTGTAATCTCATGCCACCAGCAGCAGACCGGGAGGACGACACTATGTTCCTCCCAGTCACCCCCGCAACACATACCTCAGGGCTGCGAAGCGCCCCAAGAGCCAGCCCTACAGGCCGAAATCTGCGGCCGAAAACTCCAAGTTCATCCCAAGAATCGCCAACGCCGATGTCAGCACCACGAAATTCCCATTAAACATTGAGAAATATAATGGTCCGTCCGATCCGGACGACCACAGAAATATCTTCACCGGCGCAGGATGTAACGGCGAGTGGGACGAACCCACCTGGTGTCAATTTTTCCCCCAGACCCTCACGGGCCTGGCGAGGGCTTGGTTCGATTCTTTGCCAGTCGCGTCACTGGCCTCATTCGAGGACTTAGAAGCTAAGTTCCTCGCGCATTTTAGCCAGCAACGACGCCATGAACGTGATTCCATGGACGTCATGAACATCTGGCGCAGGGACGACGAATCAATAGAAGCGTTCGTCGTCCGATTCAACAAAGAATACCTAGAGATAGGCGACGTTGCCGACCAAATGGAACGTAACCACTTCATCGTTGCGGTTAAGAGATGATCAGATGGTCATGACTCTCTCTGGCAAGGACGGATTGCCAAAGAAATGGGAAGATGTCATGACTGTAGTCAAGACATATGCCCAGACTCAGTGGTCCCTCAAACCGCATGTTGGCAAGGCACCACCCCAGGTGGAAGGACAGTCCTGCCACCAAGAGACTAAGCGCAATAATAAGCGCAAACGGGACACTTGGAACCGCGACAGTGATTCCAAACCATACGTCCCGCACAACAGCCAGCCCGACGCAAGGGCAACCATCAACGCCCAGCTTGAAAACCGGGCGACGAAAAAATAATCTCGGGACCGTAACTGGACCGAGATTAACCAGTCACCAAGAGACGTCTTGCTTACGGACGCGCATTTTCTGCGACCGGCCCAGCCAATGAAGTCCAAGAAAAATCAGGACCTCACCCTCTATTGTGACTATCACAAGGACTCGGGCCACGCAACAAATAACTGCATCAGTCTCCGGCTGGAGATTGAGCGAGCCTTAAAGGAGGGGAAGCTGCAACACCTGTTGCCCGGTGAGCAAAAAGCCACCAAACGCATCACCCTCATGGCGAGGGCACCTCCTCAGGGAAGAGGACCATGTATGTAGCATCAACCCATGTGATCAAGGAAGGCAAAGGAAGGCCGCGCAAGGCGGCGAGAAGACCGGACAATGACTGGAAAGACGAGCAAGTCGTTTTCCCAAAAGTCCGAGCCGGTCCGCGCGACAGGCGCGCAGTCGTTATTACAGGACAACTAGCTCATTACTGCACCGAGCGATTATTCATCGACCCGAGCAGTACTTCTGACATCATATATGAGCGGTGCTTCAACCAGTTCGATCAGGAAGACAAAGATCGGTTGCAAGCAGTGGATTACCCGTTGGCCGGGTTCGCAGGGGAAACTGTCTTTCCCCTAGGCCAAATTACTTTCCCTGTGCGCCTCACCAACGGAAGGCACACACGAACGGAAGAGGTAAACTTCATGGTTTTACCTCATACTTCCAAATATGATGTGCTCCTTGGGAGAGAATCCCAAGGCGACTTCAACATGATTACGTCCGTACCCGATTCTGCAGTCGGTTTCCCAACCGAAACAGGGGTCATGATAATCTATGCACGCAAGGAAGTCATGACGTCGGACGAACTGCGTCCGACCAAGATAGCAAGGCCGACCCCCAACAACCAACCAGAAAAATGGTCCTCAACGCAAGATACCCAGAACAAAAGGTCACGTTGGGCCACGCCTTGTCCCCTAACACCAGAGCGCACCTAAAGCAGCTTCTCTTCAGAAACCAAGATATTTTTGCGTGGGCACCCGCAGACATGACTGGGGTCCCACACGAAATCGCGCAACATTTCTTGAATACCTTGCCAGGTATCAAGCCGGTGATCCAAGGCCAGCGCCACCTTGGATCCGCAAAAAACCAGGCGATGCATGAGCAGGTGGAAGAGCTGATCTCCGCAGGCATCCTGCGTGAAGTTAAGTACCAGACTTGGTTGTCCAACCCTGTCATGGTAGAGAAACCATCCGGGGGTTGGCGCATGTGCGTCGATTATAAAGACCTCAACAAAGCCTGTCCCAAGGATTGTTACGCACTCCCAGAAATAAACGAAAAGGTCGATAACCTCACACCATTTCGATGGAATTGCTTCCTCGATTGTTACAAAGGCTACCACCAGGTACAGATGGCAATCGAGGATGAAGAAAAAACGGCATTTCGCACCCCTACCGAAAATTACTGCTATACAAAAATGTCGTTAGGTTGCGCAACGCGGGCGCAACCTATCAAAAACTGATGAACGACAGTTTCCGCGGGCAAATCAGCAAAAGTGTCGAAATCTACATGGACGACCTAGTCGTCATGAGCATGGAAGAGGATACCATGCTCACCGATATCGAAAGAACATTCCAAACTCTGCGAAGCGTCAATATGAAGCTCAATACAGGGAAATGCTTGTTTGGAATGGAAGAAGGCAAATTCCTTGGATTCATCGTAACGAAAGATGGATTCAAGGTAAACCCGGAAAAAGTTCAGGCAATCGAGCGCATGCCATCGCCTTCAACGATGAAAGAGATGCAACGACTAGCCGGCAGGTTAGCCGCACTAAACAGATTCTTAGCTAACCATGCAGCTAAGTCTTATCCTTTCATCAAGACCCTGCGGAACTGTCTAAAGAAAGAACAATTCCAATGGACCGTAGAGGCCGAAAACGCTTTCCGGGAAATGAAAGAGTGTTTGATACAACTCCCAAATCTAACCGCACCACGCAAAGGTGAACCACTTATATTATACCTATCCGCCGCAGACAATGCGTTAGGTGCGGTATTAATAGTGGAGCGGGAGGGAGTTCAAACACCCATCTACTACATCAGCAAGATGCTCAACGACCCAGAGACAAGATATTCAATAATGGAAAAGTTGGTACTAGCACTAGTACACGCGTTAAGACGGTTGCGACGCTACTTCGCAAACCATGTCATCACGGTGTTAACCAACTACAGGATCGGGCCGATCCTATCCAAACCTGACATCTCTGGGAGATTAGCAAAATGGGCAATCGAGCTGGGCGCGCACACATTGAACTATAAACCGCGCCCCGCAATTAAAGGCCAAGTCCTAGCTGATTTCGTCGCCGAAGTACCGGCAAATCGCATCCAAGAATGCGAAGAAGAACAAAGCCCTACACCAACACCATCCTCCTCGGAAACTTGGGCACTTTTTACAAATGGTGCCTCCAACGAGGAAGGTGCAGGCGCAGGTCTGCGACTCGTCAGCCCCGATGGCCAAGAGCTTACCTATGCAATCCGCCTCGATTTCAAAAGCACAAATAACGAGGCAGAGTATGAGGCTCTATTGGCAGGGCTACGTCTAGCAGTCAAGCTCGGCGTACAACATCTGGAAGCACATGTCGACTCCTTGTTAGTTGCAGGGCAGGTGCACGGTGACTATACCGCAAAAGGGGATATCATGATCCTCTACCTCGAGCAAGCCTTGCAACTAAAATCAAAATTCGCTTCCTTCAATATCCGTCATATCAACAGAAGTGAAAACAAATCCGCGGATGCACTGTCAAAACTCGCATCCACCAGCTTCCAGCACTTGGCAAAGGAGATAGGCATTGAAATTCTGTAGAATCCCTCAGTACCCCTGCGCCAAGTCAATGTCATCCAGTATGGTACAACATCCTGGATGACACCAATCATTGCATACTTGCAATCAGGTGTGACTCCCGAAAGTAAGTCAGAGGCACGTAAGTTGCAAAACAAAGCGTGCCATTATCAAATGGGAGACGGCATCCTATATCATAAATCATACCTGGGCCCACTCCTACGCTGCGTCGACCCCCAAGATGCCACATACCTTATCAGAGAGATACACGAGGGAATGTGTGGCATACACGCAGGGCCACGCATGGTAGTGGCTAAAATCATGAATGTTGGGTATTACTAGCTCGGCATGTACCTGGATGCCGTCAAAGAATTGCGCAAGTGTATTAATTGTCAGCGACATGCTCCCAAGACTTTGCGCCCCAAGAACAACTTGATCCCGGTCACCACCGCATGGCCCTTTCAAAAATGGGCAATTGACGTGGTCAGACCTTTCCCAGACGCACCAGGCGCGGTCAAATTTATCATAGTAGCTGTCGATTACTTCACAAAATGGGTAGAGGCAAAACCATTCGCCTCAACCACTGCTATGATAACGAGGAAATTCATTTGGGAACACATCATCTGCCGTTTCGGTCTACCAATGTGCATCGTTACCGATAACGGCACCAACTTTACTGCTGACGAATTTCAAAAATATCTAAAAGGACTACATATTGAACACATATTCTCCTCTGTGGCACACCCGCAAGGGAATGGCAAAGTTGAGAGTATCAATAAAAGTCTAGTCGAAGGCATCAAAGCAAGGTTGGGAACAGCCAGGCGTGGTTGGGTCGATGAACTCCCAAGCATCTTATGGGCTCACCGAACAAGCCCAAAAACGAGCAACGGGAGACACCCTTCAGCCTGGTCTATGGCTCAGAAGCGGTAATCCCCGCGGAAGTAGGTCTTCCTTCACCTCGAATATTGGCTATCAACAAAATAGCCAACAATGAAGCACGCAGGCTTGACTTGGACCTCCTAGAAGAAAGGCGCGAAATCGCTGCCATCAACGAGGCCAAGTACAAAACCAAGCTTGAAAAATACTACAATTCACGCGTGCGGGTTTGTACCTTTAACCCGGGAGACTACATCCTTCGTGATAACGAAGCATCTAACGCTGAACGCTCAGGAAAACTTGCCCCCAAGTGGGAAGGACCCTACCTCATCAAAGAGGTCTTGGGCAAAGGCGCGTATAAACTACAAACGTTAGAGGGCGAAACTATCACATGCACATAGAATGCACAACAGCTTCGACGCTGCTACATGTAAGTCATGTTCTTTACATTTCCATATAACCTATCGGGCCGCAGGCCATTTGCAAATAAATAAACGAGCGATTTAATGCAATATTGTTTGTTACTACTATTACAAATGCGTGTTCCACTTTCTGGTATCCGCAAAAACAGATTGTCAAAATCTTCATTCGCGATACCCACACAAAGTGATGACCACACACAAATATTGTAATAGGCCAGCAAAGGCAAAACATTAAGTGTCTATCCGGCCGGATACACACACGGGTTTTTACAAAACTTACAGAATTCCTAAACCCTAACAGGACAAACAATGGAATTGACTAATGCTCATACGACAAAGGTATAGAGTATACTCAACCCCGTTTACAACGGGTAGAGTTTTACATACACACGTTCAAACATGCAAGGAATGAGAACACTTGTACAAATTGAGCAAAAACAGTTAAACTTTATATTCAAAAAATTCCTACACCCACGCGGTGTATAAAGGATTTACATAAAGTTCTAACATTTACATGAGGAAAACAAAAAAAGGCACGCAGGCCAACCTAGTCCTACTTTGTACTGCTGGTACCCACGCCACCTTTGGCGTCACCAGCAACCTCTTCCTCATCCGAGTCATCAACATTAGCATACAACATAATTCGTAAACGGTCTACATAATCAGTCGCATCCAGGCACTTGTCAAGCTCCTCAAGCGCAGCGATAGACGTGTCGTAAAATGATGCACAAGCCGCCTCAAGAAGCGCTTCGGTGTTCACATCACGAAACCCAGACCGTTCATCAGTGTAGCGCCTTTAGACAAGATGTTTATATGGCCGATGCATCGGTTATAACCAGCTTTAAAGCTAGCATCCCGAGCACGCTGCTTAATCATGTCTATACCAGTTACAGTCTCAGGCGCATTCAGGATAGCCTTAACAATCTGAGACAAAAGAGCAACAAGATTATCACGTGCTAACCTAAATAAATGCAAAGGCACCAAATACTTACATGTGCAATACCGTGACACCGCATCCACTCACGGTCAGTCTCAAGCTGGGTAAATGAAGAGGTAAGGCTATCTCTAGCCTCGGCAGCCTCGCTAGCCCACTTTTCAGCTACAGTCGCGCGGGCGGTAATCTCCGCAAGCTTGACCTTGCGAGTCTGCACCTCAGCCTTTCGAAAACAAGAAACACAGTTTGTACAAAATTATTAAACATACTCGGAAGGCAGAAGGAAAGTTCAAACAGAAAAGGCAACTTATACCTGAAGGCTCCCAAAAATCTGGTTCAGGTGGCCGCGATCAGCATTCGCTTCTTCAAGAGCCTTAGAAACGCGGCCCTCCCTCTCCTTGGCATCTTCAAGAGCCTTTGCAGCACGGGCCTGCGCCTCTTTGGCCTCTTCAAGCGCCTTTGCTAACCGGGCCTCTGCCTCCCGGGCCTTAACAGCAACCGCTTCGGCCGCAGCCTTCTCCTTGCACAAAGCAGCATTTGCTGCCTTGACATTGATCAACTCCTGACGCACACGAAACAAGGTTTCATTCTGTTTGGCCGAAGACACTTTCCAACTCTTGCGCTCATCAGAAAGTTTTTCATTCCAACTCTTACGTTCATCAGAAAGTAACTTGGCAAGAGTACGGACCTGTTTAAGCTCAGCGGTTGCAGCCCAGTCCTCGGTCTGCTTATGCTTCTCAAAAGCAGCCTTATCTTTTTCAAGCTGCTCCGCACCCACACGAGCAGCTCTCACCAACTCTTCCGCCTCAGTACGCAGGCGAACCGTCTCCTACTCCCTGCGACCCAACGCTTGGTAGTCCTCCATAATGGCATTCACCATAATGGAACTCCCGACAAACATAGAAGAGAGTTGGTTGATTCGGAGCTCACGCGGCAAGGCGCGAGCTCGGTTAACTTCAAAAGGGGTGCCTACACCGCCTAAAATTTCCTTGCAGAAAGAAGGGTTATTTGAAACATCATCCCCCTGCAAAACACTCCAAGGGGGACGATGATAGGCAACGACCTAGTCATCTGTATAGGTGCGGTAGTAATACTCCAGTTCAGACTCTCCAGGCTGAATTGGAGGCCCTTCATAACCCGCACCACCAGAAGCGGAACCAGAAACCTTCTCAGCAGTAGGAGACTTGGGCTGTTCAGCACCAAATTTTTGTTTCCCAGCATCAGAAAACCTCAAGTCCATATCATCAGCATCATTTGGAGAGACCAGGTTGTTGGAAGAATCAACAGTATCAAAAATCTGGGACGCAGCTTTCCCCACAGTCTCCTCTGCCTGCACTGAAGGATCAGGCACCACCTTGGTAGAAGGATCGGTGGATTCTTTAGTCACCCCCACATCCGCAGCTGTGTCATGCGGGGGAGAAGAAAGCATCTCAAACAAAGAGGAGAAGTCCCTTTGTTGCGGTTCTGCAAAACAACAAAGCAATAACTATCAGAAAACACGTTGTACATACAAACACTTGCAAAAGTTATAAATCACTTACCAGAAGTAACCACAGGTTTCTTTTGCGTCGCGCCAGTTGACCTTTTGGTCTGTATTTTCCGACGCTTTACTTCACCAGCACCAGTAGTTTTCTCCTCCGGTTTTCTCTTCTTCTCAACAGCAGGCTGCGAACCCGCAGAGGTCCCACTTGCAGCCGCACCACCACCTGGAACACCCAAACCCTCAAGGGTGTCAGATACTACCACGTAATCGGTATATCTGCGGTAACAAGAACGAGAGATACCTGCTGCTTGCGACACCAAAGAAGGGGCAACAGAACCCTCAGATTTTCCCTTACCGTGACCCTGCGCGGGTTTCTTCACCTGCTTCCTCTCCACATGTTTCTTAGGGACAGTTTTCACTTCAAACTTCCCTAAGTCCCCAAGATTACCTGCGTTCGACAAAATCAAGCAAGCAAATCAAGGGGTGAACTTTAAACAACAAAGTAAGTTTTAGACTATACCTTTGCCTTGCAGCAGGGGCGCATTCAGCATATCACGTGTGTGAACGCGGAAATTGCCAAAAATTTCCAAGTTAAAACCTTCGCGTTCCCCACACGAAAGCAACTCAACCTTGCCCTCAAAATCTGGCTCAAACATCCTCCACAAAGGAGCTTTCTTTGATAAAAATACATGCAAAGTCAGTAAACAAGTAAAGGAAGCAAGAAAACCGCACAAGGGTGATAATGCTTACCACCACTCTTTTCCAGCACAACAGGCCTTGCCCTCCTATCAGGCCTGGTTAGCGTCATCCGCAACACCCAAAGTTCATTGTTGCCCAGTTTCTTAAGTTCAATAGGTCTTAGCCTAGAGAACCAATCCACAGTACTTGCGGTAGCAACAGGAATAACTTCCGCGGTAACACCCACATTCACGTTTCGAAAGGTCATGTTGGCATGAACCGCACAGGCTTTAACGTAGAAAAATTTCCTCTTCCACTGGGTCAGACACTTGGGAGGTGTCATCAACTTCAGGCTCCCATGTCGTTGATTAAAGGAAAAGAATCCGGTGTTTACCGTTAACTGGTAGAACCGTCAGAAATTCTCAACGGTAACGTCCAAACCAAGAGCACGGAAAGTGTACTCGAAGTTCCTGATCCGGAACATCCCAAATGGACTCAGTTGGGAAATGTGAAGGTGATAATATTCTAACACCTCGGCAACAAACACCGTCACAGGTAGTCGGAGGTTGCCATCGTTGAAAAACTCAGCCCACACAGTGATAAATCCCGCCGGAGCATCAGCACCAGTGTCACCTTCTTGTGGGTAGGTTGCAGCCCACTTCTCGGCCATTTGTATACTGGTTATAAGGGTTTTAAATTAACCCTTTGACCACTTCAGTACCGGTAGACCACCACCGATTGCACCACCATCATCATCTTCATATTCATCAGCCGCCGCCATCGGCTGTTGTTCAGGGTTTTCACCCTCCACATTGTGTGGATTTGATGGTTCAGCCATAGAGATGTAGAAGAAAAGAAAATGAGTACTAAAACTCAAAACAATCTCACCGGAATTTCAGAAAACCTTATCGGAGAAGATGGAGGAATCTTTTTCCTCGCCGAGAAATTTTGAAATTTTGAACAAGTGAGGGGAAACCACGAACGGTTTCCCCTTATATACTCATCGCAATAAATGCGACATGGAAACCGAATCATCACGTCCAAAAAGAGCGAATTATGCGGTGCCACGTGTTCAGCGACGGTTCCGCTGACGGTTACCACGCGCGCGCCTGACATAAGAGACGTTTACACTCCTGCTACAGTGCATTTATGACCTCGGGCAGTGCAAATGTCCTTTCATTTCAGCACATGCCAAGAAATCTCACCAACTTCCACCAACTCACACGTGCGTTCAGCCACGTGTGCAACAAAAAGCGACAACATTATCCAAACACAAGCGGCATGCGGTTTCTCTGGTATACCGCACCATAACCCATACCGCATGTGGTTCTTTTTACATACCCCTCAAAATAGCCAAAAATTATATCTTTCCATCGTTAAGGGGGTATAAACATGTCCGCACATACCCACGAGCACACGTGGAACATGCGGAGATGACACACACGAGCCCGCACAGGTGTGTCAGATGCTCAGAACCAGCGTTGTTCTTTGGACTGAACCGCATCTCAGGAACAGGTAAACCGCATTGCCTTCATTCTCTTCAAGCTTCAAATCCCTCCTGTCCGGTTCACAACCACAGAGGGTGCGTAAACAGCTTCTTCAACGAAAAGAAGGAGGGGAATGTACGCGAACGCACATCAGCAACCCTGACTCCTGATCCTTCAAGAGCCACATCCGAGCAACACACTCGTTTCAAGCGAGTATTGGGTTACAAAACCGCAGATACTCATGAGTTGCTGCGGACACACCCATATCTCCGAAAATGGTTGCTACGGAAGAGCCACAATTAAGTCATCACACAGATGAACGAAGCTACTTCAAGGAAAGCTCCTCGGCATTGGAGCGTGAAGGAAAGTGGCTAAAGAACAGATGCGAACGAGATTCCCACTCACCCAAAGAGGTCTCGTTGAACAACAAGCAGCCGAACAAAGGTAACAAGTCTGCTTATGACTTTGTTGACCTACTTGTAAGACGGATAGAATAAACAATGGTGGGCATAACCATGCCTATGACCATGTTTATTTAACCATTATCCAAATTCAAATTGTTCGACCAAACACGGCCAACAATGACGCAAGTATCCAACATTGTTCAACCAAACGTGGCCAACAATGCCAAGCAACAAGGTAACCGCAAAGGACGTACGGTTACTTGAGAGCTAATTGGAAGAACATGAACACCCCACAAAAGGGATCATCATTACATGTCCAATTACTGCTGAAAACCACTCTCTTCTTAATTCACCACCTCAGAGGTTGGTTCGAAGTTTGTGCACATCTTCAACCACCATCTCAGAGGTTGGTTTGAAGTTTGTGGACACCTCCAGCAAGATCTCAAAGGTTGGTTCGACACACCAACAGGTGGCACCCAACCCTGATGAGATCAGACACACGTAGCCCATGTTACAATATCAAAACCCTAGGCTAAGAATTTCGCATCAGACAAAACTTTTTCACCGGTACGGAAGAGGCGTCGCATGACTCTTCCGGATCTCCAGCTTGATTTACGAAGAGCAAAGACCATCTACATGGCCTAGACTCTTCTCCAGACTCCAAACTACCTTCTAGACACCATAGTCCAGTACTCCTCCCACATGCAACTTGCATATGGCAGCAACACTAGACTAGGGGGACTTGAAGGGGTATGGTCCTAGATCTCGCGTTCAGCACGACCACGAGTGACCATCACCCTTATCAAAACCCCCACTAGCTAACAACTTACCCGTGTCTGTGTGGGAACGCGCGAACACGGTGGTTGAATCCAATCTGCCCAATGATGGAGGAGGACTTACCTGGAATATGAGAACGGTATAGTAATGCGGCATGGCACCGCATCTGGTGTATGAAAACGGAAGTACTCACAGCGATGCGGCCTAGCACCGCATCCAGTGAACACTTCTATCAATACAAGGGAGCTGGATAATAGCAACAGTCACCACAGACGACGATGCGGCTTGGCATCGCATCTCGCGTATTTCTTGATCAAAGAATGAGACGCGGGAACATCTAGAGTTACCGCAAGTAGCGATGCGGCCCACACCGCATCCTATGCACTCAGCAAGTGGGACTGACACCACAGAGCAAGTAGCACCAATGACAGCCGCATGTCAGGTCTACGTAAGCAACATGCTGACATGGCTTCACCTCCACAACCGACAGGCCTGACACACCTGCAAAGGTGCAGCATGTCGTCAGTCTATCCGTCCACCTCCTCCTTCACTCCTCGGCTATAAATACGAACCCCAAACCAGGTTTGAGGTATCTCTTCACAACTCTCTCACTACTATCATACTATCATACTTTGCTTCCTAAGCAGATCACTGATTCTCACGCCGGAGAGTGGTAACAAGGAGCACCCCCACCCCATCCTCCTTGTTACGAGTCACGGTTTGTTTCCTTGTGCAGGAGATCAACCAGCGGACGATCTAGCCAGCGAGACTCGAGAGAAAGGGATTAACGCTTCTTGACGAGACTAGTGTGTTAACCCCGCCCGGTTAACCATTGTTTCATCAACCAGGAAGGTCTTGCTTCAATTTCTGTGTCCATACATCCCAAACCTGTAAAAAAAATAACATGTTCAAGATCATATCAAAATAAAATAGTACTTGTAAAGGTATAGAAATGATCTAGATTGTATATAATTAATTACAGTCATAACCAAGTATTTGTAATTTTGACATTTCTAAAGAAAAATATTGACATTTAGAAATTGAAAGGTTACCTTCTTCATTTCTTCTGGAGATGAATATTGTTTATGATTTTTATTTTCTTAACAGCTCCAATTATCATTGAAAAATCCTAGCGCGCTACTGGAAAACAGAATATAGGAGCAAACAAAAGGGAAAAATAAAGACCCAGAGGCAACAATTACACATGGCATTGAATAGGGGACCAACTCCAAGTAGTCCAGCAAATGGACCAGTGTTTTTGTTGATGGGAATCAATGTATCAAAATAATAGCGGAGTGTTTTATATAATTTATCAAAAGCCGATTATATAAATTTGATTTATTGATCCGATTAATAAATATTCCCAATCAGAATCAAGGTTATACGCGTATAAACAAATAAAAGGAATAAACAACCATAGAGGGTTTAGTAATCAACCTTTGACGACTACACCGGAAATGTAACACGCAGGTTACAACGAATCAGATGTTTCTCAGATCACTTTCTCTCTCTCTCATATCACAAAAATGAGATCCCTCTCTCCTTGCTCACTTACCGGAAATCAGATGTTTCTCAGATCTATCTCTTTGCTACCACGGAACCCTAGGTGGTGGTGGTCGGGTAGAGATCGGTGATGGTGGTGGTGTGGGGCAGAGGTGGGCGACGGTGTTGGTGGTGGTGGCGTTGGTGTTGGTGGCGGCGGGGTTTTTTGGTGGTGTGGGCAGAGGTGGGTGACGGTGGAGGGTAGGTCCGACGATGGTTTTTTTTACTGGTGTTGGTGGTGGTGGCGTTGGGGTTGGTGGCGGAACCCTAGGTGGTGGTGGGTAGAGGTGGGTGATGTCGGTGGTGGTGGTGGTGGGTAGAGGAGGTGTTTGCTTAAATGGTTTGTTGGTTTTCTTACGAGTTTGCCGGTGATGCAATCAGATCTGTCTCTCTCTCCCTCTCTCCTATCACAAAATTCTGATCTCTCTCTTGCTCACTTACTGGTGGTGCAAGTGGTGCCGATGAGTTTCTAAATTTTTTGTTTCATATCACATATTTGTAGTTTACTCTGTTGAGGGTGTTTTGGCATTTATTATTTTACTACAAAAGTGCTTATAAGGGGCGATGATGATGAATGCCAAGTAGTCTGAGTGAATCGGTGGCTGAGATATACCAAATCTTGGCGGGGCAATTTTCCGGCGGTGGATACATTAGATGTCGCCCGTGATTATTGCAGCCATGGAGGTTTTATCCTTTTTTCTACCGGTTCTTTTTACAGATATGAGCCTCATTTAAAAAAATATTTCCATTTTTTTCTTGATTACTCACAGATCCGAGTCTACTTGGCCCTGTTGCTTTATATTGTTTTTGATCTATTCAGTTGACATTTTTTAATCTATTGTGTTTGTATTTCATGGGCATGTAGCAACATTTGCAACAAACTCTAATGACTTGTGCAGTAAACCCGAAATCGGGTCGGATTTCGAGTTTTGATACTAAACGGGTCGGGTTTCAAGATCCATAGATGGTTTTGATTTTTGTTGTTGGCGTAAAAAAAATGTATGGCGCAAGAAAAAATTTGGCGTAAAAAAAAAATTGGCGTAAAAAAAAGTTTAAATCGGGCGTAAAAAAAATTTAAAACCGGGGCGTAAAAAAAGTTTTTTTTTAACCCGGGTCGTAAAATAAAGTTTAAAAATGGGGTGTAACAAAGTTTAGAATCGGGGCGTAAAAAAATTTAAAAAACGGGGCGTAAAAAAAGTTTAAAATTGGGGAGTAAATAAGTTTAAAACCGGGGCGTAAAAAAAGTTTAAAACCAGGGAGTAAAAATCTGCTTTGTAAAAAAATCTATTAAAACTTTGTTTTTTATAACAAAAAATCTGATTTGTAAAATATTAAATAAGACAAAAACATTTTATAAGACAAAAAAATATGATTTGTAAAATATTAATAACCAAATAAGACAAAAATAGCAATTTGACCAAATTACCCTTATAACAATAAAATATTAATAACATAATAAGACAAAAAGAATTTTAGCATGTGCTATACTTTTAATCTCAACCATTCAACACAAAATATCAATAGTGGAAAAGTGGTTACTACGTTTCTCATAACTGGGGTGGTTTTCATTTTAACTCATCCCTATATATAGTATAATATAACATGACATTATATAATATGATATGATATAAGACAACATAATATAACATATAATATAATATAATATTTATTTGACCCCACCAAATAAATTTCTACAGTCGCCACTACAACAACGAACCCTCAAGTTTCAGACAAGAGAATGGGTGGTGAAGGGAAGGTGGTTTGTGTTACAGGTGCTTCGGGGTACATTGCTTCATGGCTCGTTAAACTGTTGCTTGATCGTGGCTACACCGTTCATGCTACCGTCCGATCCATTGGTCACTCTCTCCCTCTTTCTTTTTTTTTTATTTTAAACTGTTTTGATTTCTAGTTTAATCTTTTAATTTTAAACTGTTTTGATTTCTAGTCATATCGACTGACTCCCAACTTGGGATTGATATGGGTTTGTTATAAAATGTATGGTTACAGCAGTCAACATGTTTAAAAAAAAAATTACGCATGAGGGATTATATGATGCTTAATTTTTTGACTTGTTCAAGAACGGTGTTGACTTGAAAAGCAACAACTTTGACCTCAAAGGTCACGGGTCAAAATGGGGTTTTCAGAATGTGTCAAGGGGAGGGGGTAGTCACTAGTGACCATTTTTCCATCACTCACAATATCCAATCATGTTCCGCCATGTCAGTAACCATTTTTCCATCACTCACAACCTTTTTAGTGGGGGTGATCATCACTCACCACCACCCCCAACAATTTACCCCCAACCAACAATTACACTCACAAAACAAAACCATCAAGCGTTGAAAATATCACGAAAATTGAATCCATGGAAAATATAACGCGTTAACATTTGTTGTGGGGGTGGGAATTGTTCATGTATAACGCGTGATGGTTACTTCCGTGATAAAATAACGGCATGGCCCCGTGTGGCCTTAGACTTATGTTGACATTAATGTAAGACAATATTTCTGAAGTAAAAACAGAGTTCCAAATTCAAAAGATGATTCAAATGGGTTCCAGAGAAAGATGGATTATTTATTTAATTATGTTTATGTTTGTTGGGTTTTATTAAATAGGTTTTTCTGGTTTGCTATAATTAATTTTTTAATTGGTGTTTTGGGTCTTAGGTTTGTGTTTAGTTTAGTAGAAATAGATAGTTAGGGTTATTGTAATTTGTGTGTGTTCTTTGATAAATATAAAAGAGTCGTGGAAGCAGAGCCGGCTCAAAATATTGAAGGCCCAAAGTAAATAGAAAAATTGAGGCCCTTTTCATAAAAAATAAAAGAAAAAAATGTTTTAGATCCAGTTATTCATATATTATCTCTGTCTATACATAATTATAGATCATAAATCTCAATATCAATAATCCTAAATCTAAGATCACCTGCATATAATATGTTTTTTTTTAGAATTTGAGGCCCTATGAAAGTGGTGACCCAAAGCACTTGCCTATGTGGAAGGGTTTTTCCACAAAACCAATTGTTTGTGTGAATCTAGGCCTGATTTTCCAACAATTAATAGACTCAAGTGAACTCATAAGCAAGTTATTTGGCCCAAATCAACTCCACAATGAAAATATTGTAATGCTACGTTATTTGAGAAGTAATATCACAAGAGTTGCAAAGGAAATACTTAGGATTTCTTAGTGATTTTCATTGTTGCAGACCATCACTGTATGTATTTTGATTGACAGTTAAGTGGCGCCAAATCAGCCAAAACATCGTTTGATGACACACCAGTTGATGATAACTGTCACCACTAAACCGTGCAAACACTAATCCTATGATTACATAATATGTGCGTTATCAACTATAGAGTACTAATACTTACTTACAAATATACTACTAAATATAAGTCAAAGTTTGTGTAATTAATCTTAACATCTAACTCCTGCATTACCTTTTTCTTTCTGTTTAATTTCTTTTAAAATATGTTATTTAAATTGTCAGAAAATGGTAATCAGGTTTATGGATAACTTTTCAACATCTAGAATTACAAGAAACCCTAGATTTTAGTGAAATCTGAGAATGATCAGCTGAGCGAACATGTATTACAAGAAACCCTAAAACACAACTACTGGAAGAATCTCTGAAACAGAAACAATTACAAAAATATAGAGTATCATCGACACAACGATCCCTATAATGATCTAACAAGAAACCCTAATAGTATCACGAACGAAACATGTGAATCAACTAGAGAGAATCGATATTGTATGAATGAAGACTCTGGAACTCTCTCGATGACTGACTGAATGAAAACCCACACTTCAGGTCTGTTGTCTCGTAGCGTTTTATACACGGCCTTCAAAGGCCTCCAGTCTTTAACACACGGACAGGCATAACCCATCAGCAAGCCCATCATCAGCCCTCATTAGCTCCAGCCCATTAGCATTATCTAGTTATGATGTCTTCTGTGCAAGCCCAGCCCACTAGTAAGCAGCCCATGAACACATCAACTCTCTTATTAACATATATCTGCACAAAACAAATAAATAAGATAACCATTTTCATTGTTATAACCATTTGAATTGTTGTATTTTCAACATCCCCCCTCAATTCAAATGGTAAACAAGCTAGCCACACATACTTTCTCACTACAAACTTGTGTTCATTAACACATAATCTTTGTTAAAGGCTTGAGTTTTAAGATTAACCCATATTTTTTTTTCCAAAAACCTTGACACCAGTTACATTTTTTTCCACTCATTAAACCCAGGTTTACGTATTTAACACAAACACAACCAAAGTCTAGTAGTTAAAGAGAAAATAGACCAAGAATCTTCTTAAAATCAGTATCAATCTATTGTTAGAAATATCAATCTATTGTTAGAAAAAACACCCCTAAAACATGAATATTGGTTGCAACTTCAACAAACAAACCTGAACAATCTCAAGATACAATAACATCGCTTCGAATATGACTGGCTCAAAAAACTAATAAAACTTTATCTAACATCAATCATAAGCAAATTTAAGACTTAAATTTTTCTTTAACAAAAACTCAGAACTTCAAAAGCAACCCTTACGAAGTTTCCAAACCATATTTAACATTACACACTAATTTGTAAAAAAAAAAGTTTAACTTTCTTTAAGACATCTGTAACATTTGAAATTGCTTTGATTTTCTTCAAAAAAACACACTTAAGGAGCAACTTTCTAACAACGAGAAACTAATACCAATTTGCCTTCTTTTCAACAGTCAATTTTGATTCACAACCAAAAAACCAGGTGTCAACAGAGACCATATAAGTATTTTCTAACCAAGAAAGCAAACAAAATTAGTAACTTTATTCTGAGAAAAAATGAATCACTCGATTCAATAACCATATGAAAAACATATCTCATTAAACCAAACAGTCACAAGACTATAAAGCCATAACATCTGATATTTATTTTTTTAATCACATGACTCATGAAACGATACCAGAAACGTAAACATCACAGCCAAAAACAACTTTGATTGAAATAATATCACTTGACTCTCCAATAAAAAACATCTCACATAAGAGAAAACAACAAGGCTCTTAAAACGATCAAGAACACTCTTGAAAACATAACAGGTTAAAAAACACTTGAACCACATGGTTCAACTAACCATAGAACAACATTTTAGAAAATAGAACACACGGATAAAACAAACCATCATGATACGGGTCAAACAAACCATCATGATCCAGGTCAAACAAACCATCATGATACGATTTGATAAACAAAAACCAATCAAGATACCGTCAAATTCATGAACCACATAGCCCAACGACCAGAGAAATATGTCCGATAAATATGAGAACCACATGACTCTAACGGACAACAATTTCACTGCCAAAACATATTTTTAACTGAACAACAAATCATGCAATCCCACGCCACTCACACGAGGACTAAGGAAACTAAGCATGAAAAACAAAATGTACTAAACAAAGTTCAGATACAAAAAAAATGTCACACTCTAAAACAAACATGTCCTTTTAAGAACGCAATACAATTCAAGATTCACAATCAAACACACAAACAATCTCTACAAATCATATCAAAATATAACTAAATTCATGTCAACACATTCCAAGAATTTTATAGTTTCACTTCCCATATTTTTCCTTATAACAGAAAAACATATACTTGAATAATGGACTTTAAATCCACATTCAACTGAAACATATGCCACGAGGCAAATATAACACAAAACCATAAGATTGCATAACAAATCAAATATACATCTCACGACACATAAAGTCACATGACTTTAAAAATTCAGCACCATATGTGAAAGGCAATAGATGTGAAGAACTTAAAGACTAATTTGATTTGATCAAAAACTTTTACAACTTCACAACAAATACAGAATCACAAGATTCTATAGTACTATCAGAAACATATCTGATAAGAGCCAGAGTCACAAAACTCTAATTAGCTCAAAACCAATATCTTGAAAACTTGAATTACATAATTCAAAAACAAGACATAAAATTGAGAATCACATGACTCCCCACCAGACAACAAAGTTACAGCCAAAAACACTTCTGATCCACACAAAATCACACGATTTTAGACCAGAAATCAATATCTCTTACACAAGAGAAAACACAAGACTGTAATCAACATTCAAGAACAATCTTGATAACAAAACTGATTAGAAACACGAACCACGTGGTTCGACTAATCATACAATATGACTTATGGACCACACCTGAAAAACGTTTAACAGTGTTGAAGACGAATGTTTATCATATAATTCAAAACAAATCTATTAAAACGAGATCACATGCTCTAAGACAAAAACACACAACACAGCTTATACAAACAATTTCTCATCAAGACATACCAAGACAATGAGAAGATAATATCATAATTCATACAGACAATCTTCTACACTGAAGATAAAATATAAAACAATGTTCTCCTTAAGGAAATACCAAGTCAACAAGAAGACGTGCAAATGCATATATGTAATTAGAACAAACAAAAACATCAAACAAGATCCAAACATCAAACAGACCTGAACTGTTCAAAAATACACAAAACTCTCAACAAACAACTTGCAGTTATTCTATTAGATTATCAACATGATGATCTATGTTCACTAATACACGTTCTAACAGATAAACGAACACACATGTTCAAATCCTAGAACAAATTAGAGAGAAACAGCTTAGACAAGAATGGGAGACTCAATTTTAGATCCTATACTTTTTACATTTAGAAAAATAACTTTTCTTAGGCTACAACCACCAAGAAAAAAATTGAAAAAAACACACTTTTTTTCCTTCAAAACATATTTAAAACTTTTAACCAGTTTACCATTTTACGCAACAAAGCATTAACCTTTTATTTTTCAGAAAAGCATCTATATGGAGTGTGCCATTTCAAAAGATTTCACGTACAAAGTCAAAGATCATTATTATTGAAAAGGTGACTTAAAATTTTATAGATCTTTACAAGAAAACATAAACTACAGACAGCTATGAGAACAACAAACTCTAAGACAAGTGACGAATGATATGAATCATTTCTTCAACAATCACAAAGAGTTACAAACCTTTTACAAACAAAGAAACACTTAACATTTAGATTTAGCTTCTATGACAATTTAATCATAAAAACTAGAATCACAATCACAACAAGTGCAACAAATAAAATGCAACATAGAACTACAGGGTGTGTCTCTCCCTGTTATCAATACCGGCCCCCCTAACCCGGCCAAACCATGCCTATTACAGTTATAATCATGAAAATAAGGACAAGGGATAAATGAAACGATCTCACCTTGAGGAGCGCCCTAACCAGGGTATCTTCTTACCATACCACGAACCATAACCTTCATTTAGGGTTACCAGTTCACAATGAAGAACACAAAAATATTTTCAGCAGCTGAAAAAATCCAAGATTTTACGAAAAAAAAAAACTTTTGATTCTTTTTTATTCACCAATATCCCACAAATCTTGAATAAACAGATCTTGAAGAATCATTTTTTGCCTTTGATGATCAAAAAACAAAAAAATCAAGATAAACTGAGAGATCAATACACAACCTAGAATGTTAAAAACAAGTTTAATCAAAGAACCAAAATTATATACATCATATTTCAGATGCAGGAATGCCAAATAGCAACAAATATCGTGACAATAGAAGTTAAACAATATTTAGAAAAAGAAATCCTTATAGAGCCTTCCAACAACTAGTTAGGTATAGAAAGACTTACAGTGCAATCGTGGAATACAGACTATGAAAAGATCAAGAAAATGCAATACCGAAGGCGTATCCTTCGGAACAAATGCAAGCTGCAACAGACCCGTGTATGAATATACTACTCTTGAGACACCAGCAAATTGAGTAACATGATATGATATATTCATAGAGTATTTGCAACCATCACCACTGTTGTCTTCTTTCACAACTGCAACTTGTTACAGCTTCACATAGAGTTCTAATTTATTCAAGATCTGGTGTATTTGGTTTTCTTGTTCGAGATTGATTTTGTTGTTCTTCTATTGGGTTTTCCCTTCAGATTAGGGTTTTTTCGTGACAAACAGAACCCTAAGATCTTGTTATCTTTCTCATAACTTTGGTATAAGGATCTTGAATAATCTACCTTCAACAGCCCCTATTTTTAGGGTTTCATGAACACAAATCCGGTTGAAATCGATATTTCCTTTCAGACATACTTTTGATAGACCCCAATACTCATATTCAACGGAAGCAACCCAAGAGCACCTCGCAATAGCAGCTTTGAATGTCAAGACCTGACAATCACCGTGAAGCGCTTCTCAAATCAGCAAACCCTAGGTTCACCACGATTCCAAGAAACCCTAACCTTCCACGTAATCGATGTCACTGATCAACAAAATCCCCAAATCTCAGAAACCCTAATTTTCGGAATCTCAAGAAACAATCAGCGGAAGCAAACAACAAACCAGAGCATCTAAGATGGCTCTGATACCATGTCAGAAAATGGTAATCAGGTTTATGGATAACTTTTCAACATCTAGAATTACAAGAAACCCTAGATTTTAGTGAAATCTGAGAATGATCAGCTGAGCGAACATGTATTACAAGAAACCCTAAAACACAACTACTGGAAGAATCTCTGAAACAGAAACAATTACAAAAATATAGAGTATCATCGACACAACGATCCCTATAATGATCTAACAAGAAACCCTAATAGTATCACGAACGAAACATGTGAATCAACTAGAGAGAATCGATATTGTATGAATGAAGACTCTGGAACTCTCTCGATGACTGACTGAATGAAAACCCACACTTCAGGTCTGTTGTCTCGTAGCGTTTTATACACGGCCTTCAAAGGCCTCCAGTCTTTAACACACGGACAGGCATAACCCATCAGCAAGCCCATCATCAGCCCTCATTAGCTCCAGCCCATTAGCATTATCTAGTTATGATGTCTTCTGTGCAAGCCCAGCCCACTAGTAAGCAGCCCATGAACACATCAACTCTCTTATTAACATATATCTGCACAAAACAAATAAATAAGATAACCATTTTCATTGTTATAACCATTTGAATTGTTGTATTTTCAACATAAATAACGTTGCAGATGATCCGAAAAAGACAGAACATTTGCTTGCTCTTGATGGAGCAAAAGAAAGACTATCTTTGTTTGAAGCTAACTTGAGTGTAGAAGGCTCTTTTGATTCTGCAGTTAATGGCTGTGTTTGTGTCTTTCATACAGCATCGCCTGTTACGTTCTCAGTTGATGATCCAAAGGTCAACTTTTCATTTTTTTCTTTTAGTTCTACAGAAATTGGAATAAATTATTCCTAAAAACTTATTGCAAAAAGCTTTTCTTTTTTCTTTTTTCTTTTTTTCGTTTTCCATCAGGTACAATTGATAGATCCTGCAGTTAAGGGGACACTTAGTGTTCTTAAATCAGCTGCAAAAGTTCAATCTCTCAAGAGAGTGGTGTTGACATCTTCAATGGCTGCGGTAGTGATTCGCTCTGGACAACCAGAGCATGGTTTTGTGATGGATGAAACCTGGTTTTCAGATCCGTCAGTTTGTGAGCAAAAAGAGGTAAAAGTTTCATCGCAAATCCGCTTCAAAAGAAAGCAACTAATTGAGCTTTTTGTAAACTTCAGTTGTGGTATCATCTTTCAAAGACCCTGGCTGAGGATGCTGCTGTTAAGTTTGCAAAAGATAATGGCTTGGATTTGGTGGCTATTAATCCTGGATTTGTGATCGGTCCCATCTTACAGCCAACTCTCAACCTTACCTCTGAGGCCATTATGGGGTTGATAAAGAACGGTAACTGTTGTATACAGGTGATGTTGATACGCATGAATTAAAGTTTATATTGTGTAAGTGGTTTGATTCATATGTATCCAGGAAAAGAAGTGTTTTCAGACGGAATTTATAGACTTGTTGATGTGAGAGATGTTGCTACGGCACATATTTTAGCTTTTGAGAACCCGGAAGCTAATGGTAGATACTGCATGGTTGGCGAAGTGGTTCGATCTCTTGAGATCATGAAGACTATGAATAAGCTATACCCGAGTTTTGGCCAATCTGAAAGGTAACACATAAACAACATGACCATAAAAATATAAACATCCCTTGATCCATTTTGCCTTCTTTGGAAGCTAGATTTCCTTGTTCTGGATACTCATAATCTAGATTACCTAAATGTTGACAGGTATAAGGACAGCGAGTGTGTTGAACCTCTACCTTACAGTGTATCAAGGGCAAAAGTGGAAAGTCTAGGTGTTAATTTTACACCAATGGAGGTAAGCATCAAGGATACTGTTGAAAGCCTCAAGAAGAAGAACTTGTTAAGCTTCTAGAACACCAGATGATGTGCATGTATGGATTTGGTTAAAGACCATGATGGGTTTCCTCACCAGATTCTTTTTTATTGGTCTTCAGTTTTTTCATAGTTATCCATGAACACTAGAGTGAAATTTCATTTAGATCAATGCTTTTGGGGTTCTTTTTTACTTTTGTTTCTATCTATGGTTCATGGTGCGAATTTATGAAAATCCATACATTCATATATACCAGGTTTGTTATCTTGAAAAGTGCCCTCTTTATTTGTGTTCGATACTATATGTGGCAAAATTTGGTATAGGGATGGAAATGGGATGGTGGGAATACGAGTTCTATACCGACTGTAAAAGTGTGTTCCATACCTAGTCCAATACTTATTAGTATTTGTCGGGTATTGGATATACTCGTTAATTTGTTGAAAATTACTCAGTGGGATTCCTCAATCTAGTTCTGACTATTATAATTTTCATAGAATTATATTATCCAAGGAAATCTCTATCTCTATAACTAATAAATAAAAATGACGTGTCCTTCATATAATTATATTATCCGAGGAAATCTCTATCTCAATAACTAATAAATAAAAATAACGTGTCCGTTGTAGGCCTTCTCAACTTGTGTTTTCCGTCTCTTTCCTATTAAATAAGAATATTAAAATAACATATTTGTAAATCTTTACTTTAAATTTAAGGAAAATTGGTATTTAATAAACCAATCTTTATCCAGTTGTTAAATAATAATCCAACCTACAGAATTGATATATAATAATCCTACATTTTAACTTGTTGGCTCTGAACGAACTTCTCTTAACAAAAGTTAACAGAGGTTATGTTTTTGATGATGTGGCTAATGGGTGACGACTAAGCATAACTTATGTGGAAATAACACTACCTGGTCTTGAAATTACCATTTTAACCCCAACCCTTAAAAATCAGCTTCTTCGATCGCATAAACCCTAGAACACCCGATTCAAACAAGATGCCTTCTTCATATTCTTCAAACACGTCTCAATCGCATAAACCTAGGATTTTTAGTGTTGATTTGGAAGGCAATGTGTACTGCCATCATTACCGGCTGGCTGTCAGGAGGGTTGCAGGGCCTCGTAGTTCTAGAGCAGGACATGAGTTTTATGGATGTCCACTTTGGCCTGTAAGTTTAGTAATTCTTTCTTTAATTTTTCAATTCTAGCAACTGACAACATTATTAATTAACTGTATTACACCATCCTCCCAGAGAGAGGATTTTAAATTTTTCATCTGGAAGGAACAGGTGGATGAAACACTATCATGTGGGGTGAACATCAGTCAAACAAACAGGCGCATAATCCAAAATAATGATTGTAACACCCCGAAAACGGATTTGGTAATTAAACCACGTTAATACTAAAGGACGGGTAAAGTACCGTTAGTGGTAAAATTAACCCGGAAAATATTAGGATTTATATAACTAAACCTAGTATTTAATAAAAAGTTTAATGAAAGCTTTGGAGGAAATAAAGTTTATAAAAGGCCCGAGTTAACGGGACTTAAAATAAACTAAGTCAGAAATCCCCCGAATTCCCTAATTTAACTAGGAATGTTTAACCTAGTTAATAAGTGGAAGTATTGTTAGAAATAATTAGGTTGTGGTCTACTTAATAACTAACCAAACAAGAGGGGCCAAATTCGGATAACTTGAAAGTTTAATTATAAAAGAAACTTAAAACAAAACACACACACTTAGTGTGTTTTCTAAGGATCGACATCAGGAAGCTCCCAGGAGCTTAAAACCCTAATTCCAACATATTCATCAAATTGAAGGCTCAAACGAAGTCTAAATTCACAATTGAACGTGAATTAATGATCACCCAAGCTAGGGGATCATAAGGTATGTAAAAATTTGATGATTTGTGAAGTTGTGAAATTTGAAAAAACATCATAATCACAAATTATGTATGGATTATAGAAGCTATGGTTGAATTAGGGATGTATACTTGCTTAGGAACAAAACCCTAAGTGAAAATTATACATATGTTGCTATAAATTGAATGATTTTATGATTTACCACACTAGGATAAGTGGGCTTTAATCATATGATGAAATTGATAATATAATTATGATTAGAATCATCAAATCATATCTGGTATTAATAAGATGATACATGAACAATTTCGGTGTTTAAGTATATAAATCATACTTGCTAAGTAGTGAGTTTAGTATGATAAGATGAAAAATAAATGATATATTCATGTTAAATGATGTATGATATCATTATATATTAAAAATGATTAAAGTTGTGTTAAATTGATGAAATTCGATTACATGAACTTGGTTAATAAAGTGGAAAAAACGGTAGCATAAGAATGATGCTTACCGGATAATTGGCTAAGTAATCAAACAAGTAGTTGAGCTACATCGTGTAATTTTTATGTTAATAGGCAGTTGACTTGTAAAAAGTCATACTGACCTTTGATATGATCGACTGATAAATTCGACGAAAGAATTGTAGGATGGAATAGTCGTAAATGATTATGACTAATTTAACTATCTTACAAATTACAATGATAGTTTGACGCTTGACGAGCTATGTGAAAGCTTGGGAAGGAAGCGGGTTAAACGAATCAAGAAAGAAGGAAAAACATAATCAGGATGCGAGGTAAGTATAGCTTACACTATTCTTAAAATTTAGAATATTCTCTTATCGTATTAATTACGAATAAGATAAATAAATACCTGAATTATGACGTTCCGACGTGTAGTCAGACGGAACAAGATAAGCAAAGATGATAAGAAACCATAACGATGGTTAAAAAGGAGTAAATTAGTAATTCGGTCATACTATGACGAATGGAAAAATGAAATTTTAATGTTTACCTTATATGGTAAACCAAAACGAATAATAATGGCAAAAACGGTAAATTGGTCACACGTTGACAATAACCGTTAGTTTTGAAAAGACACTTTACGGCGTAAACCATAATGGGTCAGAAGAGTTAACAAATTGTTTATAAGTAAAATGACCATACGGTGTTAACCGGAGTGAGTCATGTAGATGAGATGGTAATAAATGTCATCTCGCAAAGATTTACGGTCACTTAAACCAAACGAGTCAAAAGGTGAAAATATCACCCTTTGACAGTATCGACTAATGATTGTTGTTGAGTTATTTACAGGAATAAATATCTAATGGATATTAACAACGCTATTAATTAGCGGTTATTAAACCAAGGTATTAAAACGGGTCAATATATTGATCCAAGTCAGGTATGTAAAATGGTTCAACTCATCATTTAGAACTTGAGGTTCTATAAGTGTTAGATAAGGTCAAAAATGGACATTTGATTATTTTTTTAGGTAAACCAAATGATCTAAATTATAATCATTGTGTTTTGAAACCATAATGATTATTTAACAAGACATAGTTTAAAAAAAGTGGGATTTTGGTCAAGCATACCTTTAAAAGTCATTCGTCGTAAATGAAAGGTTAAAATTTACCAAAACGCCCTTTATTGATAAACTGGACAAATGACCCTTACGGGTTGTTTAGAAATAAGCATTTGGATAAAGTAAACCCTTCGGATGTGTATAAAAGGTCAGATCTGAAACCTTGGGTCAAATGACTCTAAAAGAGTCTTTGCCGTAAAATGATAATCCGAGGGGTAAAACTCGGAATATATAGATCACCACATTAACTCCACCACAAATATAGTTGTGGTGGAAGATCATTTGATAAGAAATGTAGAAATATGAAGCTAGAAACGAATGAAAGCGATTCATGCTTAAAATATGCTTAAATACCCTTAACGGGTGAAAATAAGCATTTGAGCGAAAACGGGTTAAGAATACGTAAGAAACCCATGGGTTGGACCTCGAATAATAGGAAACTGATATAAAACGAGGTTCATGATAATTTGTATGCAAGAAACTAGTTTTAGTTTGATAAAATCATGAACGGGTCAAAAATTGGTAATTATATATTAAGCCTAAGGCTTAAAAGTCTCAAATTTTGTTAATCCGGATGTCAGATTTTAACTTCATATGATATGATGGAGAATCAAATTACGATCACATAGGAAGAAATGGATCGCAAATCCGATCAATAACGAATGAGTTATGTCCGTTTTCGTAAGAATAAGATTTGCTGGAACAATGCAAGTCTGAAACAAACCTTTCTGTCGAAATAGGGCCCTCGTGTCACGCGACGGAGAACCCCATTTGGCGTCGCGTCACACGACAGTGAACCTGAAATCCCGTCGCGGCACGCGACAGGTGTTAAAGTCAGCAAAGGTTGCTGAAACTCATTGTTGTTGTTCGTTTCAACTCGCGAACTTGTTTGGATATGTTTTAAACGCTAAATGACTAACTCATTTTATGTTTTATGAAATGTAGGTATAATGTACTGTACTGGACGGCGATCAAGCTCAACGAAGAACCGAACACAATCAAGAATAAAGCTTCCGCAAAATGTTTCGTGGTCACGTTTTAAACGACGATATCAATATATGATGTTGAGTTGTTGTAAATCTTAAAAAGGTTTTAACAAACTCTTATTTTCAATTGTATTTGTAATCGATAATACACAATTATAGTTGATGTTTGTATGTAAATCGTATAATTCAAGTAAGGGTCTTACAAGTTGGTAATCAGAGCTCCAGGTTAAGGAGTAAGGTGTTCGGTTCGGGACTTGATCGCAAAATGCGGTAAGTTATTCAATACATTAACGGTCTTGCATGTGAAGTGTTGAAAATAACACATAGGGTTATCGTGTAAAACACGTTACCCTAAAGAAAGCGATAAAAGACCGATATAGTTAAACAGATTATGTGTGTTAACACGTGTTGTAGAAAGCCTTGTAGTATAATACGGGTGCTTGTTAATGTTAGCATTACTAACATTTATAGACGTTTTAAATTAAAGGATCCTCGCATCTGAAGATGACGAGAGTCTAAGGATCTATCGATACAATGAAGATATGGTCTGAAGCATGACAAGTAAGTCATATACGTCAAAGACATGAAATCAAGAAATGATTTCAAATGAGAGATCGAACAACAAGGAAAGTTTATCAGGGCAAGTATCTATAAGGTACACGTTTTAAACTTATAGTGTAAACAGAAATATGCAACAAACACATAATGAATGATAGTTGCATATAAAATATGAAACCTGGAAAACCTGGATAGATTACCTATCCAGGATGACGTTTCCAAGAGAAATTCAGTAGAGATATATATTATTCATTGTTGTGAATAATAAGACAATAACTGAATTTAGTGTAAATATAAACTTGGACGAAAATAATCATCCAAGTAAGTATTCTCAATATAGATCCTATTGAGAAAAGTAATGATCACTTCAACGAATGTGATTGTATAAATGGGTATAAAAAGGGACATTTATATGTTGAAGGATAAAACGGGTAAAACTAATAATTGTTAGTTGGCAACTAAATAAAGTTTTACCAATTGAAATAAATCGAGAGATTACTTACATGGGACGTGATGTGATAATTATAATAAAGTCACGTGTGCCATGTGTTGATCGCTTACTCTAGCCAAGTAAGTAGTGAACACATGATACCATGAGCTTCTTATAATGAGCACAGTTATGTCCGATGTGGTAAGGTCTAGACGAATGAAAAAGTTAAAAGAACCTTGGGGTCAAGAAATCTTATGCGCATACTCGTATATATGGTTTTCGAGGGAACCATAAAACGATGTATGGCGCGCATAGAAATAAATGACCCAAGTGAATTTTTGAAATAAGTCATTTTGGATGAAAGAGCCATGGTTGACAAAAGGGGGCATGTAAAACCAAAGGATAATTGACCCGCGAGTTCATAAAAACAAAGGTATTGCCCATACAAAAAGACGATCAAAGTCGTTGACTTTGGTCGTAGTAAAGAACGGATGATGATGATAATCATCATTCAGAATTTATAAGACCATCAAGCATGGTCACATACAGAATAAAGGTTTGGTTGAATAATGCGATAGATTTCGCTAAGAAAACCAAACAAGTCAAAACGAAGTCTTAATGCATGCCTAAATGGTTGCATTAAAAATGACTTTGGTAAATCACCCGGTTGATGGGGAGGAAATTAAACAGATGCGTAAACCAAGAAATGGAAATGCAGATTGAAAGTCAAAAGACTCGGATTATGAGTTATGATTAAAGAACAAAGTTTGACTGTTCACAAGTGATGGATTTCACACAACCAAGTCAAATGGATTGAATAAAGTATAATACATGAGGGCATAAGGAAATGCATACCGGGTAAAAAGGTTGCAAGGAAATATATATATATATATATATATATATATATATATATATATATATATATATATATATATATATATATATATATATATGTAAACCAGATAACAGTAAGCGTAATACAAACCGACGCATAAATGACGTGAGAATTCATAGAGTTGGAAGAATTATCTGAAAGAAAATGATTGTAGATACGGACTACAGTCAAAATTAACGGATTTCAAATGTGAAAACAAATGATTTCCAAACATAAAAAGAATGATCCAGGATCATCATAACCTTCGGGTTATAAACAGTGAAAAGGTCTACGGGACCAAAATGACAATTGGGATCATAAATAAAAAGAAATGAATTATAAGGGTCTTGCCTTAACAAGGTGAAATCCTAAAGAAATACCCCACGAGGCTAAGTGAAAGAACCTACGGGTTACTTAGACAAAACGAGGGAAACAATTGAGAATCCCCGTGTAAAACAAAGACTATAAAGGATAAATTCTTAACTGTCAATATCCTGGTATGGATAATTGACAAAAGTTAAAGAAAGATGCCCTAAACTAAAACTTCAGTTTTAGTAGGAAATAACGTTTTTACAAATATGAATTCTGATAGGAATTTAAATAGTAAATATTAAAGATACAGGTCTTGACACTGGTAGGTGCAAGACGATATATCCGAAAAGAAATATTTTCGAAAATGAAAAGTTGATATAAACTTAAACATGACGTGACACGATCACGGTCAAGAAAGGTAATGTGAAATGTAATCACATAGTAGCCCGAGAGATGGGTATAAAGTAACTGGACTAATAAGTCTAGTTAGTGAGACCGGCTAAGGTCAAAATTCAAATTAAGAATGTTGTTATATGCTATTTATTATGAGAATAGCGTGGAATAAACAAAATCAATAGATTTATATGATCAAGTGGCCAAATTACCAACTCGGTCAAGTAAACAACAAAGGTAAATAGTACAAGATGAAAACGACGACCCATGAGAACTCACTAACAGAGGATTTTGTTTGTTAAAAGTGAAAGAATTCACTAAACACCTTTAAACGAATTAAATTAACGGATTCATGAAGAATTTGATAGACTAACAGCGATGGATTTCGCTAAGTTAACCAAACTGGTGGAACTAACAAGATTATGTTATTTTGAGTTGCATTAGTTCGTATGAATTACGTATATGCTTTGTAACCAAAAAGATATTACCATACTTTTCTGGTAATACTAACAATTGGTTAAAGTATGAGTAATGCTTAAAAGATTACTCAGATCAAATGCGTTGAGTTTAAAACTCAATGAATTATGTAAGAAAGGTTTCGAGAACGAAACCTCTTTAAGGAGGGTAGACTTGTAACACCCCGAAAACGGGTTTGGTAATTAAACCACGTTAATACTAAAGGACGGGTAAAGTACGGTTAGTGGTAAAATTAACCCGGAAAATATTAGGATTTATATAACTAAACCTAGTATTTAATAAAAAGTTTAATGAAAGTTTTGGAGGAAATAAAGTTTATAAAGGGCCCGAGTTAACGGGACTTAAAATAAACTAAGTCATAAATCCCCGAATTCCCTAATTTAACTAGGAATGTTTAACCTAGTTAATAAGTGGAAGTATTGTTAGAAATAAGTAGGTTGTGGTCTACTTAATAACTAACCAAACAAGAGGGGCCAAATTCGGATAACTTGAAAGTTTAATTATAAAAGAAAGTTAAAACAAAACACACACACTTAGTGTGTGTTCTGTGGATCGACATGAGGAAGCTCCTAGGAGCTTAAAACCCTAATTCCAACATATTCATCAAATTGAAGGCTCAAACGAATTCTAAATTCACAATTGAACGTGAATTAATGATCACCCAAGCTAGGGGGTCATAAGGTATGTAAAAATTTGATGATTTGTGAAGTTGTGAAATTTGAAGAAACATCATAATCACGAATTATGTATGGATTATAGAAGCTATGGTTGAATTAGTGATGTATACTTGCTTAGGAAAAATACCCTAAGTGAAAATTATACATATGATGCTATAAATTGAATGATTATATAATTTACCACACTAGGATAAGTGGGTTTTAATCATGTGATGAAATTGATGATATAATTATGATTAGAATCATCATATCTGGTATTAATAAGATGATACTTGAACAATTTCGGTGTTTAAGTATATAAATCATACTTGCTAAGTAGTGAGTTTAGTATGATAAGATGAAAAATCAATGATATATTCATGTTAACTGATGTATGAGATCATTATGTATTAAAAATGATTAAAGTTGTGTTAAATTGATGAAATTGGATTACATGAACTTGGTTAATAAAGTGGTTAAAAAACGGTAGCATAAGAATGATGCTTACCGGATAATTGGCCAAGTAATCAAACGAGTAGTTGAGCTACATCGTATAATTTTTATGTTAATAGGTAGTTGACTTTTAAAAAGTCAAACTAACCTTTGATATGATCGGATGATAAATTCAACGTAAGAATTGTAGGATGGAATAGTCGTAAATGATTATGACTAATTTAACTATCTTACAAATTACAATGATAGTTTGACACTTGACGAGCTATGTAAAAGCTTGGGAAGGAAGCGGGTTAAACGAATAAAGAGAGAAGGAAAAACATAATCGGGAGGATGCGAGGTAAGTATAGCTTACACTATTCTTAAAATTTAGAATATTCTCTTATCGTATTAATTACTAATTGCGAATAAGATAAATAAACACCTGAATTATGACGTTCCGACGTTTAGTCATACGGAACAAGATAAGCAAAGATGATAAGAAACCATAACGATGGTTAAAAAGGAGTAATCGTTACCTTATATGGTAAACCAAAACGAATAATAATGGCAAAAATGGTAAATTGGTCACACGTTGACAATAACCATTAGTTTTGAAAAGACACTTTACGGCGTAAGCCATAATGGGTCAGAAGAGTTAATAAATGATTATAAGTAAAATGATCGTACGATGTTAACCGGAGTAAATCATGTAGATGAGATGGTAATAAATATCATCTCGCAAAGATACACGGTCACTTAGACCAAACGGGTCAAAAGGTGAAAATATCACCATTTGACAATATCGACTAATGATTGTTGTCGAGTTATTTACAGGAATAAATATCTAATGGATATTAGCATCGCTATTAATTAGCGGTTATTAAACCAAGGTATTAAAACGGGTCAATATATTGATCTGAGTGAGGTATGTAAAACGGTTCAACTCATCATTTAGAACTCGAGGTTCTATAAGTGTTAGACAAGGTCAAAAATGGACATTTGATTATTTTTTTAGGTAAACCAAATGATCTAAATTATAATCATTGTGTTTGAAACCATAATGATTATTTAAACAAGACATAGTTTAAAAAAGTGGGATTTTGGTCAAACATGCCTTTAAAAGTCATTCGTCGTAAATGAAAGGTTAAAATTTACCAAAACGCCCTTTATTGATAAACTGGACAAACGACCCTTACGGGTTGTTTAGAAATAAGCATTTGGATAAATTAAACCCTTCGGATGTTTATAAAAGGTCAGATATGAAGCCTTGGGTCAAATGACTTTAAAAGAGTCTTTGCCGTAAAATGATAATCCGAGGGGAAAAACTCGAAATATATAGATCACCACATTAAATCCACCACAAATATAGTTGTGGTGGAAGATCATTTGATAAGAAATGTGAAAATATTAAGCTAGAAACGAATGAAAGCGATTCGTGCTTAAAATATAATACCCTTAACGGGTCAAAATAAGCATATGAGCGAAAACGAGTTAAGAATACGTAAGAAACCCGTGGGTTGGACCTTGAATAATAGGAAACTGATATAAAATGAGGTTCATGATAATTCATATGCAAGAAACTAGTTTTCTTTTGATAAAATCATGAACGGGTCAATAATTGGTAATTATATATTAAGCCGAATGCTTAAAATTCTCAATTTTGTTAATCCGGATGTCGGATTTTAACTCCATATGATGGAGAATCAAATTACGATCACGTAGGAAGAAACAGATCGCAAATCGGATCAATAACGAATGAGTTATGTCCGTTTTCGTAAGAATAAGATTTGCTGGAACAATGCAGGTCTGAAACAAACCTTTCTCTCGAAATAAAGCCCCCGCGTCATGCGACGGAGAACCCCATTTGGCGTCGCCACATCACGCGACAGTGAACCTGAAATCCCGTCGCGGCACGCGACAGGTGTTAAAGTCAGCAAAGGTTGCTGAAACTCATTGTTGTTGTTTGTTTCGACTCGCGAACTTGTTTGGACATGTCTTAAACGCTAAATGACTAACTCATTTCACATTTTATGAAATGTAGGTATAATGTACGGTACCGGACGACGATCAAGCTCAACGAAGAACCGAACACAATCAAGAATCAAGCTTCCGCAAAATGTTTCATCGTCACGTTTTAAACGACGATATCAATATATGATGTTGAATTGTTGTAAATCTTAAAAAGGTTTTAACAAACTCTTTTTTTCAATTGTATTTGTAATCGATAATACACAATTATAGTCGATGTTTGTATGTAAATCGTATAAATCAAGTAAGGGTCTTACAATGAAGCATTGGAGATGAAGCTTTCGAATTTGGAAAAGTGGGAAATTGATGTTGGATATTTTCAGATCTTTACCATTTGCTACTGCATACAACTTAATTGCAGCCTTGAAAGCCTCTCTACTAGCAAATGTAGTTCCAAGAACTCACTCCCACTTAGTCCAGTCTGTACATTCAGTTGCAACTGGCACATTTACCTTGTGTTTCTTACCAAGGATATCATCATCTTCACTTTCACCTAGGGAGTTTACTTCACCTTCAGAATCGTCATAACTACTGTGGTCACTTGCTTGGTCACCAGTTCCTTGTTCTGTTAGATCTTGCAAGGCATGAACTTCAGGTGCATACAACAACTTGTTTAGTAATTCATTCTTCAATTCCTCATCTTCTTGTGTTACTTTTGAATAGTTGCAACAGATTCTTTGTACTCATCATCATCTGTATCTGCTTCTGAACCAACATCACCTTCAACATCAACTTCTACACCAACATCATCTTCTAAACCAGCATCATCTTCAACATCATCTTCAACATCTTCTTTGTACTCATCATCATCTGTATCTGCTTCTGAACAAACATCATCTTCTGCATTTGGTTGAGTGTTTACTACATCAACATCTTCCACTACTGTTGGTGTTACAGGTGGTGTAGGTGTGACAACTGCAACCCTTCTAGCTAAGGATTTGGTTAACTTACCTGTAGGTCCGGAAGTTGTAGCCACTGGGCTAGGGTTTGTTAGTGGGCTCATCTGGACTATTTTGTGACACCTCGGATCTTTCCGGATAACCTTTCGATGTAACAAACGTGTACGTAATCGACTAACAGTAAAAATATATAAAAACTATTTGCTATTATGTGTTATGTGCCGATTTGCTTATGTGTATGTATATATATATATAAGTGTTATACACGTAAACCGAAACCACAAGCAACCCGACTCGAGACCATGGTCTCGAGTGAACCTTAGTAATGGGCCGGCTAGGCCTTGGCCTCGTAGGAATTAAACCCAACCCAAGCCCACACTCGCAACACTATATAAACCCAACCCCACCTCCCTTAACCATTTTACACACTCTCTTCTCACACTCTCATCTCTCACACCAAAACCCTAAAGCTCTAGCAACCAAGACCACTCTTCTCATCCTTCTCCTTCTTCTCGGGTCAACCAACATCAAGAACCTACTCGGTTTTAGCTCGGAACCGCCAACCGGGAGCTCATTCATCGATCCATCATACCCGCACACCTTGAATCTATAACCGGTTAGTGGTTTTAGCTCTTTCTAGATGTTCATGTGTTAATAAGGTCACTATGTGTTACCATGATTCTTGCTTGTATTGATATAGGATGATGATATAAATTTCGGATAAAAGATTTGATGCTTGATTATGTTTGAAAAGCATGCCTAGATAACTTAGGGTGAATGTTTATGAAAGTATGTGAGTATTCGGTTTTGGGGGAGATAGTTTTGTTTCCGGTTAACAAGGGTTTGGTTAAAGGGGATTTGGACATGATGTTGGATTGAGTGTTCATGACTTTCATGATTTGAGATTGTGGTTAAATATTGCTTGAATAACCTGATTTTGGTTAATTGTCAGTTGGATACTTGTGATTGAATATGTTGAATGTGTGAAGAACAATTTGAATGTGTTATGAACATGATAAATATTTGAAATTGTGCTTGTTTGATCTGTTGTGGTTTGTAATCAGACAAGAAAACATGTTTTAGTGGAAATGGTACATATTGGTTTCATGAAAATGCATTTCCATTGGTTCGTACATATGACAGGTTCTAGAAGGTCTTCATGCACACGTAACTACGGTTGCGAGTCGCAACCTTTGGTTGCTACTCGAGACCGCACCAAGATTTGTCGAGACCGCCCGGTTGCGAGTCGTAATCAACGCGTATCGATCCGATTGCGAGTCGTAACCACAACTACTTTGTCGGAACTGCCGGTTGCGAGTCGGAATCTCTGATTGCGAGTCGCAACCAAAGCATGACGAACCGAGACCTCGGTTGCGAGTCGCAACCTTGGTTGCGAGTCACCTCCGTCTCGACTGGGCTGATATTGGGCCAACGTACTTGTTGGATTGTCTGTTAACTGGATTGCTTGTGTAACTGCTTCGGCCCAATAGCCCCACTGTTTGTATGTTGGACTTCCTGTTGACTGGGCTGCATGTCTACCTGCTACTGTGGTTATCTGCATTTACGTTAAGTGTGTCTTATACGTGTTTACTTGTACCCGACTTGACCCATATTTGGTAACCATGTTAGGACGTGGTGACCAACATACTTAACCAAGTAACGTATCATACCGAGCAACCCAAGGTGAGTTCACAACTTAAAAGCATGCGTCCCGGTGGTTTGGGACACGAGACTAAAACAACCCTATCCCCTTGTAAAGGGGATACCGTCTACACTCCTTCCCTAGTTATTGGGAAACAACTTACTTTATCTTCCCTTGTATTGGGAAACCTTTTTAGTTAATTACTGTTTATACGGATTGCAACTAACGGCACTAAACGCAACTCTATCACTCAAGTCCCTACTACATAATACCGATTAGTCGCCGGTGCCAGGCGAACGGGTTATTAGTTGATAGCGCTATTTAGGTTTTACCAGCCTCACACCGTGCCATGGTATGGGATCGGTCGTGAACTAATGTACTCAGGCATCCGTCAATGATGATAGAACATTGACATCGGGGCATCCTGCGGAAACGCAAACGGTTACCTAGTGTTCGGTATTGGAAAAACAGTTTAGTCGCTAACTTTTGGGGTAGCTCCCCATGGCATGTATAAACGGATAAATTAACTAGTGAAACAAGTTTTTGGTAATTAAAACTGGACAACTAGTGAACTCACTCAGCATTATTGTTGACCCCTTTTACTGCATGCTTTGCAGGTGGCCAGTGACTGGAGCAGCTACTTGGGATGTGTAGTGGTCGTCTGCCCGTGTGTTGGGCATTTATTATGCTTACCTTATGAACACTGTTTAAAACTATTTAATTATGCTTCCGCTACTTGTTACTGTTTAAACTTTAAAACCTTTAACTCTGAACTTGATATTTGCTAATTTTTATGGTTAGCAAGTATTACTTTAATATTAACCAATGCTTAGTATAATTGGTGGCTGGATCCTGGTCAGTCACGCCCTCGAAGCGGGTGTTATCCGCGGGTGGATTTTGGGGGTGTGACAGATTGGTATCAGAGCCATTGGTTATAGTGAACTTGGTTTTAAAAAGGGGAAGAATCTTTTTGAGAAAAACCAGACTATAACCCGTGACTCGTGACGACACTACACTCCAAGTACAAGGCTCGACTTATCTGACCTCATAGCTCGGACCCATAGTTACTTGCTTACTTGTCTTATGCTTTCTGCTTTACTATACGTACTAGTTGCCTGATTAGACAGATACATCTTCTCTCTTCTATCTTATTCTCGCTATCACGCACTCATACTATGTTTTCTGGTTATGAAGACAATGAGTGGACGCGGACGAGGAAACATCAACATGACTCAGGCTCAGTTCACTAGCCTGCTCAACACTGTGGCTGCAGCTTTCGCAGCTCACCCTATAGGTAAACTCGATGCTTTAGGATGTTTAGATCCTACCGCCACATCGTCTTTTCGCCTCTAAACCTATTTCGCTTCACTCCTCACGACAGGTCAGCCTGCACCTGTGCAACCACGTGTTTGTACCTTCAAGACCTTTATGGATTGCAAGCCTCTTCCATTCAGTGGCACTGAGGGTGCCATAGGACTTCTACACTGGATCGAGAAGGTCGAAGCTGTTTTCGCTGTTTGCGAGTGTCCCCCTGCTAATTGGGTGAAGTTTGCTACTGGTACTCTAGAGGGAAGCGCACTTTCATGGTGGAAGGCGCAAATTCAAATGCTTGGTTTGGAGACTGCTAACGCTACTGCGTGGGAAGATTTCAAGGATATGATCAAGGAAGAGTACTGTCACAGGGATGACATCCACAAGCTGGAAAATGAGTACTATGAACTCAAGATGGTTGGGTCAGAGATTGAGACCTACACCAAGCTGTCCAACGACTATGCTGCTCTTTGTCCAAACATGTCTCGACCTATGTATCGAAGGATCGAACTGTACATCAAGGGTCTGGCTCCAGAAATTCGAAGCCATGTAACTTCAGCCAACCACACTACCATTCAGCCGATCGTTCGACTTGCTCACAAACTCACGGATCAGGCTGTGGAAGAGGGCAGGTTGCCCAAAAGGATCAGTGCTGCGGAAGGAAGTCCTAGTGACAACAAACGGAAGTGGGATGGAAATCAGGGCAAGGATGCTAACCCTACTCAAGCCCCAGCTCAGCAAAGGAAAACTGACAACAACAAAGGCACTCAGCAACAGGGTGGCTACCGGGGAAACTACCCTAAGTGCAACAAGTGTAACAGGCACCACAATGGGGCATGTAACAAGGGTCAGTGTCAGCGATGCCACAAGATGGGGCACGAAGCCAAGGATTGCAGAAGTCAGTTCCCAGCAAGGCAGAATCAGCAACAACCTCAACAGCAACAGCAGCAGGGAAACAACAGAGTATGTTTTAAATGCGGGGCAACGGGGCACATGCGAAAGGATTGCCCTGAACTGAATCAGAATCGCAACAATCAGGGAGCTGGGAACAATGAGCAAAACAACAATGCTGGAAATGCAAGGGGCAGAGCTTTTGTGATTGGAGCTGGAGAAGCAAGGAACGACCCTAACGTCGTGGCGGGTAAGTTCCTACTTGATGATCGTTATGTTTCTGTGTTATTTGATTCCGGTGCCGATGCCAGTTATGTATCCCTTCGCATTAGTAAGAAACTTAAGCACTCGCCTGCATTATTAAGTTCTAAGCATACCGTCGAGATAGCTAATGGTAAGAACATCGAGGCCACGCATGTGATCCACGACTGCACCCTAGAATTGTCTGGCCATACGTTTAGTATCGATCTTTTCCCTGTCAAACTTGGAAGCTTCGACGTCGTCATTGGTATGGATTGGTTATCCAAACATCGCGCTGAGATCCTCTGTCAAGAGAAAGCAGTTCGTATACCTCGTCGTTCTGGTCAGCCCCTCATCGTTCAAGGCAACAAAGGTGGAGAAGTCACAGGCATTATCTCGCTTCTAAAAGCCCAGAAGTGTTTACAGAAAGGGCACACCGCTATCCTAGCACTCGTCACCAATACTCGCGAAAAGGAAAAGAGGATTGAAGATTTTCCTATAGTACGCGATTATCCCGAAGTATTTCCTGAGGAACTACCTGGACTCCCTCCTCACCGTCAGGTCGAATTCCAAATCGAGCTAGCTCCCGGAGCAGCACCCATAGCTCGTGCACCGTACCGATTGGCTCCTGCAGAACTGAAGGAACTCTCTACGCAACTACAAGAACTATTGGATAAAGGATTTATCCGTCCTAGTTCATCACCCTGGGGAGCACCAGTACTCTTTGTCAAGAAGAAGGATGGCACATTCCGAATGTGCATCGACTATCGTGAGCTGAACAAGGTTACCATCAAGAATCGTTACCCTCTCCCGCGCATCGACGACCTATTCGATCAGTTGCAAGGGTCGAGCTACTATTCAAAGATTGACCTGCGATCAGGCTATCATCAGCTGAGAGTTCGTAATGAAGACATCTCCAAGACTGCATTCAGGACTCGTTATGGTCATTACGAGTTCCTCGTCATGCCTTTTGGAATGACCAACGCACCTGCAGTGTTCATGGATCTTATGAACCGCGTATGTAAACCTTACCTCGATAAATTTGTGATTGTGTTTATCGATGACATCTTGATTTACTCGAAGAGTCAAGAAGAGCATGAACAGCACCTACGCCTTATCCTCGAACTTCTTCGCAACGAGCAACTGTACGCCAAATTCTCTAAATGTGACTTCTGGCTTCGGGAAGTCCATTTCCTCGGTCATGTAGTTAATAAGGACGGAGTTCACGTCGACCCCGCTAAGATCGAATCGATAAAGAACTGGCCTACGCCTAAGACTCCCACTGAAATTCGCCAATTCTTGGGCTTGGCAGGCTACTACCGCAGATTCATTCAGGGATTCTCCAAGATTGCACAACCTCTCACAACACTCACTCAGAAAGGCGTCGCCTACAAGTGGAATACAGCACAGGAATCTGCTTTTCAGAGGCTTAAGGATAACCTCTGTAGCGCTCCTATTCTCTCGTTACCTGAAGGCACTGACGACTTTGTGGTTTACTGCGATGCATCTATTCATGGGCTCGGTTGCGTGCTAATGCAACGCGAGAAAGTCATTGCCTATGCCTCTCGACAACTCAAGACGCATGAAAAGAACTACACGACGCACGACTTGGAACTGGGAGCAGTGATCTTTGCTCTTAAGATATGGAGACATTACCTGTACGGTACCAAGTGCACTATTTACACCGATCACAGGAGTCTCGAGCATATCTTTAGGCAAAAGGAATTGAACATGCGACAACGTCGATGGGTCGAACTCTTGAATGACTACGAATGCGCCATCAAATACCATCCGGGCAAAGCCAATGTCGTGGCAGACGCCCTCAGCCGAAAGGACACCGTACCAAAGCGCGTGCGAGCACTGCAACTTACCATCCAGTCTAACCTCCCTACTCAGATTCGAAATGCTCAGGTTGAAGCATTGAAGCCGGAAAACATCAGGGCTGAGTCTCTGCGAGGATCGAGACAGCAATTGGAACAGAAAGAAGATGGTGCTTACTATGTAGCAGGGCGTATCTGGGTTCCACTCTTTGGAGGTTTACGTGAACTCGTGATGGACGAAGCCCACAAGTCCCGCTACTCAGTACATCCTGGTTCGGACAAGATGTACCATGATTTAAAGACTACCTACTGGTGGCCTGGTATGAAGGCCCACATAGCAACATACGTTAGCAAATGTTTGACTTGCGCGAGAGTCAAGACAGAATACCAGAAGCCAGCAGGTCTACTCCAACAACCAGAAATCCCGAAATGGAAATGGGAGCAAATTTCCATGGATTTTGTTACAGGGTTACCTAGATCTCAACGAGGAAATGATGCTATTTGGGTAATAGTGGATCGACTAACCAAGTCCGCGCACTTTCTGGCTATTAAGGAAACAGACAAGTTTTCTACCTTGGCAGAGATTTACTTAAAGGAAGTAGTTTCGAGGCACGGAGTGCCAACCTCGATTATTTCCGACCGAGACGCTCGATTTACTTCGGAATTGTGGCAAGCTATGCACAAATGCTTTGGCTCACGTTTGGATATGAGCACTGCTTATCACCCGCAAACGGATGGACAGTCCGAACGTACCATCCAAACTCTAGAAGACATGCTTAGAGCGTGTGTGATCGACTTTGGCAAGAACTGGGAGAAGCATCTACCGTTAGTAGAGTTCTCATACAACAACAGCTACCACACTAGCATTCAGGCAGCACCTTTTGAGGCATTGTACGGTCGTAAATGCCGGTCACCTCTCTGCTGGGCGGAAATCGGTGATAGTCAAATCACGGGCCCAGAGATGGTGGTAGATACAACGGAAAAGATTGCCCAGATCAGACAACGCATGGCGGCAGCTCGTGACCGTCAGAAGAGCTACGCTGATAAGCGTAGGAAACCATTGGAATTCCAGGTCGGTGACCGGGTTCTACTTAAAGTCTCACCCTGGAAGGGTGTGGTTCGCTTTGGTAAACGGGGCAAGCTTAATCCGCGATATATCGGACCATTCGAAATTACCGAGAAGATCGGTAAGGTTGCTTATAGATTGAACCTGCCTGAAGAACTGAGTGCGGTACATAACGTCTTTCATGTATCCAACCTGAAGAAGTGTTTGTCGGATGAAACACTTGTGATTCCTTTTAAGGAACTGACGATTGACGAACAGCTACACTTTACTGAGGAACCAATCGAGATCATGGATCGAGTGATCAAAACCCTCAAACGTAGCCAGATACCTCTTGTACGAGTTCGTTGGAACTCGCGACGTGGCCCAGAGTATACCTGGGAGCGGGAAGACCAGATGAAGCACAAGTATCCCCAGCTGTTCCCTAACGAAAATCCCAGCACTGAAGCTACGAACGAATTTCGGGACGAAATTCCAAACTAACGGGGGAATGATGTGACACCCCGTTGAAACGCTTTCACTTACACTAGCTTGACAGTGGCTGCCTTAACTTTCGGGACGAAAGTTCCTAAAACTTGGGGATAATGTGACACCTCGGATCTTTCCGGATAACCTTTCGATGTAACAAACGTGTACGTAATCGACTAACAGTAAAAATATATAAAAACTATTTGCTATTATGTGTTATGTGCCGATTTGCTTATGTGTATGTATATATATATATAAGTGTTATACACGTAAACCGAAACCACAAGCAACCCGACTCGAGACCATGGTCTCGAGTGAACCTTAGTAATGGGCCGGCTAGGCCTTGGCCTCGTAGGAATTAAACCCAACCCAAGCCCACACTCGCAACACTATATAAACCCAACCCCACCTCCCTTAACCATTTTACACACTCTCTTCTCACACTCTCATCTCTCACACCAAAACCCTAAAGCTCTAGCAACCAAGACCACTCTTCTCATCCTTCTCCTTCTTCTCGGGTCAACCAACATCAAGAACCTACTCGGTTTTAGCTCGGAACCGCCAACCGGGAGCTCATTCATCGATCCATCATACCCGCACACCTTGAATCTATAACCGGTTAGTGGTTTTAGCTCTTTCTAGATGTTCATGTGTTAATAAGGTCACTATGTGTTACCATGATTCTTGCTTGTATTGATATAGGATGATGATATAAATTTCGGATAAAAGATTTGATGCTTGATTATGTTTGAAAAGCATGCCTAGATAACTTAGGGTGAATGTTTATGAAAGTATGTGAGTATTCGGTTTTGGGGGAGATAGTTTTGTTTCCGGTTAACAAGGGTTTGGTTAAAGGGGATTTGGACATGATGTTGGATTGAGTGTTCATGACTTTCATGATTTGAGATTGTGGTTAAATATTGCTTGAATAACCTGATTTTGGTTAATTGTCAGTTGGATACTTGTGATTGAATATGTTGAATGTGTGAAGAACAATTTGAATGTGTTATGAACATGATAAATATTTGAAATTGTGCTTGTTTGATCTGTTGTGGTTTGTAATCAGACAAGAAAACATGTTTTAGTGGAAATGGTACATATTGGTTTCATGAAAATGCATTTCCATTGGTTCGTACATATGACAGGTTCTAGAAGGTCTTCATGCACACGTAACTACGGTTGCGAGTCGCAACCTTTGGTTGCTACTCGAGACCGCACCAAGATTTGTCGAGACCGCCCGGTTGCGAGTCGTAATCAACGCGTATCGATCCGATTGCGAGTCGTAACCACAACTACTTTGTCGGAACTGCCGGTTGCGAGTCGGAATCTCTGATTGCGAGTCGCAACCAAAGCATGACGAACCGAGACCTCGGTTGCGAGTCGCAACCTTGGTTGCGAGTCACCTCCGTCTCGACTGGGCTGATATTGGGCCAACGTACTTGTTGGATTGTCTGTTAACTGGATTGCTTGTGTAACTGCTTCGGCCCAATAGCCCCACTGTTTGTATGTTGGACTTCCTGTTGACTGGGCTGCATGTCTACCTGCTACTGTGGTTATCTGCATTTACGTTAAGTGTGTCTTATACGTGTTTACTTGTACCCGACTTGACCCATATTTGGTAACCATGTTAGGACGTGGTGACCAACATACTTAACCAAGTAACGTATCATACCGAGCAACCCAAGGTGAGTTCACAACTTAAAAGCATGCGTCCCGGTGGTTTGGGACACGAGACTAAAACAACCCTATCCCCTTGTAAAGGGGATACCGTCTACACTCCTTCCCTAGTTATTGGGAAACAACTTACTTTATCTTCCCTTGTATTGGGAAACCTTTTTAGTTAATTACTGTTTATACGGATTGCAACTAACGGCACTAAACGCAACTCTATCACTCAAGTCCCTACTACATAATACCGATTAGTCGCCGGTGCCAGGCGAACGGGTTATTAGTTGATAGCGCTATTTAGGTTTTACCAGCCTCACACCGTGCCATGGTATGGGATCGGTCGTGAACTAATGTACTCAGGCATCCGTCAATGATGATAGAACATTGACATCGGGGCATCCTGCGGAAACGCAAACGGTTACCTAGTGTTCGGTATTGGAAAAACAGTTTAGTCGCTAACTTTTGGGGTAGCTCCCCATGGCATGTATAAACGGATAAATTAACTAGTGAAACAAGTTTTTGGTAATTAAAACTGGACAACTAGTGAACTCACTCAGCATTATTGTTGACCCCTTTTACTGCATGCTTTGCAGGTGGCCAGTGACTGGAGCAGCTACTTGGGATGTGTAGTGGTCGTCTGCCCGTGTGTTGGGCATTTATTATGCTTACCTTATGAACACTGTTTAAAACTATTTAATTATGCTTCCGCTACTTGTTACTGTTTAAACTTTAAAACCTTTAACTCTGAACTTGATATTTGCTAATTTTTATGGTTAGCAAGTATTACTTTAATATTAACCAATGCTTAGTATAATTGGTGGCTGGATCCTGGTCAGTCACGCCCTCGAAGCGGGTGTTATCCGCGGGTGGATTTTGGGGGTGTGACATATTTCTTTGGGCTTTTCATTTGCCTTAACAGGCTTAGGAGCAACAGAACCACCATCAGCATAAATGTAAATCATACGGCTGAAGTCACCACCCAAATCATTTAACATTTCCATTACATCTTTGTCGTTCTTCAGTATAACTAACCCATTATCCAATTTCTTTCCATGAGGCAAGTATTGCAGTTGAAAATCATCTTTTTCATATGATTTGAAATCCATTACAAAACCGGTTAACTCAAAGTATGAAATTTTACCAATCTCAACTTCAAAATAGTCAATTAACCCTCCTACATAACTTATTTTTTTGGCCTTTTTGTTGAACATACCTCCATGCCATAGCTGTACCTAGATACGGTCACGAGATGCCATTAAACCCTAAAAAAGGATAGAACGAGATGATCGAAATTACCTTAGAAAACGATAATGATGGAACTCGTTAATGGAGAGAGTATCACCTGAGAGGAGGTGAAGATCGCTCGTTGCAATGAAGGTGAAATGAACCGTTCGATATTGAAATTTTTAGGGTTATAAAGTTAAGTCAGATTTTATATAGGGGAGGTAGTGTTATTTCCACATAAGCTATGCTTAGTCATCACCCATTAGCCACAGCATCAAAAACATAACCTCTGTTAACTTTTGTTAAGAGAAGTTCGTTCAGAGCTAACATGTTAAAATGTAGGATTATTATATACCAATTCTGTAGGTAGGATTATTATTTACCAACTGGTTAAAAGTTGGTTTATTAAATACCAATTTTCCTAAATTTAATTATGAACACTTATTATTTAGTTATGATACTTATTTTAGTTTCCAAATACAAATGGGGTTGGAGGCGCATTTACAAAGCTAAAAGTGTAAAGAAATGAAGATTATACAAATTAGAGGTATTAGTTTCAAGTCCCACAAATAATAGAGATATAGAAATTCATCTTTAAAAAAAATTAAATTTCTAAATAACTAGATAAACTTTTTCTTTACTTAAAGGTTGCCATTTAAGTTTTCAAATATCACCAATTTCAAAATTATGTTAGTTGAATATTAAAAAAATAAGAGCAACAACAATAGTTTTTTATTAGTGATTTATATTTAAAAAAATACTTAATGTGGTTAGATGGTTTGAATGGTAATTATACAATATGTCAAATAATAAAAAAGGATAAGTGGTATACGAAAATCCAAGATTTAGTTCTTAGTTTTTTACATTTATTATTTTATCGAGTCGGAGACCTCACTGGAAGCAGCCTCAAAATTCTGACAGGGTAGAGGAAAGGTTGTCACACCCTCAAATTCCACCAGCGGGGTTTTACCACAAGGTGCTTGACAAACAAGGATCCAAGACACTAATCAATAGAACGACCTTTATATGAGTAAAATGTGTTTTTCAAACCAAACTAAGTTGCGGTTATTGTTGTTGGACCTCCTTTGAGAATTCTGCTTAGGCGGACTTGAAGATGATTGCCTGGTAGAAGTGTCTTCCCACTTCCTCTTGTTGGTAAGGGCATTCACAGTTGTGCCCCTCTTGGGTAACTTGCCCTGTTCCACTGCTTTATCAGTCAACTTGTGGGCCAAGCGGACAACTTGCTGAACATTGACGGGATTACTCAACATAACCATGCCCTTGATTTCAGAGACCAATCCACCGATGAAGAGTTCAATTTGCTTATGTATCTGTCTTGCCATTTCTAGACACAGGAACACCAACCCTTGATGCTTCGAAGTGTAAGCCTCGATTTCAGAACCTTGCATTTTGTGGTTCTATAGGTTCAGTTCTAACTGCTGAACACGGTTTCTAAGGCAATACTCTTCCTTGATAAGTTTTTTTGTAATCTTCCCACTCCATAGCATTTGCATTCGCTAACCCTAACGTCTGCGCCTGAGCATTCCACCATGTAAGAGCCCCGTCTACCAACGTTGATGCTGTGAATTTCACCCAATTCCCGGGGAGACAGTTGCACATTGCGAACACCGACTCAGACTTTTTGATCCATCGGATCTGCCCAATGGGTCCTTCTTCTCCTGTGAACTTGCTTGGTTTCCTGTCCAGGAATACTTTGTAGGGATTCAATTTCATGCCTAAAGAATAGAATTCAAAAAGGAATGTTTTGGGAAACGTGTATACAAAATAATGTTATTATTTTAAATTTTGTAAAAATTGATTTAAATAACATTACCACCCGGGTTCAGGTTCTGATTGATGTTTTTCTGAGTTTAGATGTTTTGATTGTTCACGGCTATAACTTTAGCCACGTGTTCCTGGATTAGTGATGCCAGTTCAGCATGAGTCGTAACAACATTTCCAAGGCCGCCACCACTACGTCATCCTCCGCGTCCAGACATTTTGTTCGTGATATACACATAAATGAATATACAAGACCATAATTGTATATTGTTGTTACAATGTACTTCAATAAAGATCAAAATTTTGATAGTCATAATAGTTCCATGTAAACATATAAGAAAAGATAAATAAGAGATGGATCAGTCGTCGACTTCTCCGCCACCCATGTCTACGTCCTCATCCACTGCTGCCTCCTCAGGCGCTTCTTCAGGTTCCTCTTCGGGATTGTCCTCTGGTTCATTCAATTCCTTGAGTTCTATGATTTTGTTCTCTGCCATTTCAGTCCTCTAAGTGAGCCCCACAACCTGCTCAGCCATAACTCTAACCATTTCCCGTAGGTTGTTCTCCCTGATAGTCCTTTGTTGCAAGGTCGCCTAAACACGCTTAATATCGCGCTTCATGTTGATAACGTGCTGAATTAGATCCGTGATTGCACCAGCTGCTTCACGCATATGTTGGAACTCGCTATCAGTAGCTGCTACGAAGCCAACAAAGGCCTCTTCCAGGGGGTACTCGAGTGGAGGTAAAGTATCAAAGAGGTCAGGAGAATCCTCTATAGATAGGAGAGGAACTTCTCCGTCTACTATACAGTCCCGAATTAGATGGGGGTACCAGCTCCAGTCTTCGTTTATTCAACTTCCCCGAACTATGAAAGGCTCAAAGCGCATACTGTAGTGTATATCTGCCGCGCTAAGCTGTCCCGAATAAATAGGTGATGGGGGTGGGGAATCAGAAACTTCATGTTTCTCACTGGCCCTTGGGGATCCCGATGTCGACATGCTTGTTAAGTAGAGTAGTAAGATATGTGTGAGAGCCATGTGTTTGTGTTGGTGTTGGTTTCAAACTAGTTGTCACAACCCCCGACACACCATAGACGGAATCTGGAGCCGCGAACAGCCAAGTGGTACCGGTGATTATTTTGAAAAATATTGCAGCGGAAATTTCATCAGGACCGTGAGTTAGGAAAAATATCATAGTTTAGAAAACACCGGATTTTATTTATTAAATAGATGGGATAAATCCATGTTTTACAAAGGTAGCTTTAATAAGGGATAACCCAATTACATAAAACAATATTTCTTAATTTGATTTAATTAATAAAATAAGCCACTTCTTGAAGCCTTTCAGTGCCGTATCCAACTCTTACTCTAATCTACTGTAATTACCTGAAACGCGTTTTAAAAAGGTTTTGTGAGCAGGAAATACTGAGTGAGTTCATTCAGTTTGCACAAAATGACCCATAGTTATAATTTACAGTATTAAGAGCGATTACAATGTTTCTATATATCAACCAACTACCCACAGTATTTGTCACTCGACCAGCCATCGGTAGCCCTTTGCCCAATGGTGTCTGTGACTATGGTCATATCACCCCTTGGCTAACCCGTTGTCCAATGGTGACGGTTATCAAGTAATGTATACAAAACCCCACATACCGGCTGTAACTTGGTGATTACAACGACTTAATCCTTGTAATTATAACTTTGAAAACAAACATGATTTTTAAAGCAAGTTTGGTAAAAAGAGAATGACTCACATTATAAGCATGCAGTATTGAATTAACAAGCTTCATGATTCATATTCTTCTGAGAATTAGCATCTACTTTGATTGTAAGTGTATGGGATAGTGTTTAGTCTACTGATAAGCCTGATAACCTAATTTAAGCGATAATGCACACGAAACTAGGTAATTAACTCAATACAACTTTTACGATAAGCTCACGAGATTTAAACCCTCACGATGAATAACAAAGTGCAATACTTAAACATCTAGCAGATTCGCAACGAATGACAGAGTATAGCCAGAGTTCCGGCGACACTCAACTTAAAGGGTTTCCATCGTTTATATTGTCGTACGAGTTACGAGGTAGATGATCAAACGAAATAATGTTTGATATTGGAATTATAGATATATACAAGAGATTCTTGATAAAGGAATCTAGATTTATTATTGACACATATGCTTGTGCTTTATTCTTAATTGACTTTTGGAATTCCATATAGATATACATATCTATATAATCATATATTCCACATGTTGTAATATACATACCTTCCATAAGGTCAATGTTTTTAACAAATTTATATTTTCAACAACAAGTCAGATATCAGGTCATGATACTATTTAGGAAATCTTGTCACTTGTTTGACATATTATATACCCTGTCTTATCCGGTTCTCGCCGGAGAGGTAACCCCAGTATATCCGGACAAGCTGGAGAGTCTGCTACACCATACCCAGTCTTGCCGAAGAAGAAATTTGTATTTCCCATAAATAGTATTTTTCTTAAATCATGATTTGGAAAGTGCATTATGACTTTCAACAAAACTAAGCAAATTAGTTTTCACATGACAGATCATATTCTAGAACAAAGTAGTACTATAACTTATACTTGCAACTTTTAGTTATTATTCTAAAGGCATACCAAAACCTATCACTCTTTATTTATATAAGTAAATAGCTTATCTTGAAGCTTATACTAAGGCATCTTCTTAGGTTCAAGTCTAAATACTATCCTAGTGTTACTAGTAAAATTAATATTCAAACCCTTTTGTTTAAGCATAGATGTTATTATGGTTATGATTTTCTTTTGTTTGAAAATGGAGTTTTGACAATAATGTTATTGTCTCCATTGACTCTATCCAATGAGTATATTTATAACTAACTTTATTCATGTTTATACAATTAAGAGATATTTTATTGAGACAGATAGTATATTTGTAAAACATAATATGATTTATATGACTTCATGGTTTCATATGTATATCATACTTTTATATGATTTTCATAAATAGGTCAAATCTATTTTTATTATACGATATTTTAGTGTGACCTTAAAAGTTATAAAATATGTCAAATTTACGTAATTATAAGAATGTTGTAAATATTATTTATATTATTAAGGTATAAATACAAGTGGTTATAAATATTTGTTCAAACATACTAATTACCCAAATCAAACCTGTATATTTTATAAAATTTCCTAATATGTAGTTTTAGAAAACAATTGTATAATTGAAAAAAATCAATTAATTTAAAGGTATACACAATTAGTTATCATTTTATTAAAATAGTATCGGTTATACATTTAGGGTTATGTCACGTTTAAAATATGTAATCATTATAAAGATAATTATTGTTCGTTATTTACTATACATGTTATATTATTAAACCAATTATTTAAGTAGGCGTCTCAACTTGCTCAATTTATTTAGTAATACATATTCATTGATTAAGAGGTGGTATAAAAATAAAATAAAATATTAAATGTTTGACCCTATGTAATTTATGAAATAAATATAGGGCTATGTTTTATAATATATAACTTACGTTAATATAAATCTATGCTATAAGATTATAGACCATAAAGTGTAATTCTAAATAGAGAAGTGTCTGCTTAGTTAAAATATAATACATCCGCCTAGGTAGCCTACGGATACATTTAATCATATTGGTCATTCGTACTGTGAACTTAAAACATAAAATATAAATATTAAAATTTATCTACACAGAACGACACATACGTTATTACATTAATTTCCTAACATAAAGTTTAAGTTTAGGTATTTAAAAGAACACCTAAATGGCTTAAACAAGTGGCTCTGATACCACCTTTTGTCACGACCCCCGACACACCCTGGACGGAATCGGGAGCCGCGAACAGCCAAGTGGTACCGGTGATTATTTTGAAAAATATTACAGCGGAAATTTCATCAGGACCGTGAGTTAGGAAAAATATCAGAGTTTAGAAAACACCGGATTTTATTTATAAAATAGATGGGATAAATCCCTGTTTTACAAAGGTAGCTTTAATAAGGGATAACTCAATTACATAAAACAATATTTCTTAATTTGATTTAATTAATAAAATAAGCCACTTCTTGAAGCCTTTCAGTGCCGTATCCAACTCTTACTCCAATCTACTGTAATTACCTCAAACGCGTTTTAAAAAGGTTTTGTCAGCAGAAAATACTGAGTGAGTTCATTCAGTTTGCACAAAATAACCCATAGTTATAATTTACAGTATTAAGAGCGATTACAATGTTTCTATATATCAACCAACTACCCACAGTATTTGCCACTCGACCAGCCATCGGTAGCCCTTTGCCCAATGGTGTCTGTGACTATGGTCATATCACCCCTTGGCTAACCCGTTGTCCAATGGTGACGGTTATCAAGTAATGTATACAAAACCCCACATACCGGTTGTAACTTGGTGATTACAAAGACTTAATCCCTGTAATTATAACTTTGAAAACAAGCATGATTTTTAAAGCAAGTTTGGTAAAAAGAGAACGACTCACATTATAAGCATGCAGTATTGAATTAACAAGCTTCATGATTCAGATTCTTCTGAGAATTAGCATTTACTTTGATTGTAAGTGTATGGGATAATGTTTAGTCTATTGATAAGCCTGGTAACCTAATTTAAGCGATGATGCACACGAACCTAGGTAATTAACTGAATACAACTTTTGCGATAAGCTCACGAGATTTAAACCCTCACGACGAATAACAAAGTGCAATACTTAAACATCCAGCAGATTCGCAACGAATGACAGAGTATAGCCAGAGTTCCGGCGACACTCAAACATCCTGTCGGAATCACGACGAATGACAAAGTATAAACCCAATTTGAGTAGCACTTAAACATTCATCGGATAGTTTCAATCGATCGGACATCGAATCGTAGCAGCGATCGAGTTAATACCCTGTATCGTAGCAGAATTCGAGCTTATGTGTGTGTTTGGTAGTAAAAAGGCTATAACTCAGTGTATATAACGAATTTGTTCGTCGTTCCAACGCAGAAATTCAATTCCCAAACCCCTCTATTTATACTGAGAATTTGACCCCCTCGCGTGACGCGAGGGGTCACCCTGGGGCGTCGCGTGACGCGCAGGGCCACATTTCATCATAGGGTTGCCACGTGTGTTTGTAGTCTAGCTGAGTCGACGGATCGAAGAAATTCGATTTAGACAGCGAGATATGAAGATAATCGTCAAGTAGGGAATACCCCCCCCCCCTGAGTTTTAGGGGCCCTGATCCTGATTCTGATTGTTCTGAAAATTTTAGGGGTTGTGCAGGATTACTTGGGGTTTCAAATAGGGTTTATAAAATAAAATAATAAATAATAGTTTTGGGTGAATCACAAAAAGGAAATAAAATGGTGAGAAAAGAGAATGGACCCACTTTGTAACTTTAGGGTTCAACAAGAAAGCCTCCTGGTATAAATCTTAGGTATAACTTCTAAGCTATTAAAAATATATAATGCACTCGTGGTAAGTATAATACCCCTAATTCAACCTTGTCCCTATGTCACGAGACAGAACCCCAACGAACTTAGTCAGGCAGAGCCTTGATATGTGTTATGGGTTCAGATCAATCGGAAAGGGTAGCGGTGATCGGGAGTTAAAATACTTAAACCGGGTCAAGGCTTTATTATTATTATAGTTTAAATACTAAATAAAATATGAATATATATAGAGAAAGTGAGATCAAAATGCAAGAGTGATACTATTGAATTCTCCTATATTTATAGTAAAGAGGTATGAAGGCACATAGGAAAGTTGGAGTTGAAATTTTGAGGTATTTGTCATCCATTCATGCATTTTGAATTTGAATTTCCTGATGACACGTATAACTTTATTTTATTTTATATTTTATTTTTAGTCTTATCTTCGACCTGCATATATAATTCAAACAAACTTTCATTTGTTAATTTTATTATTTTATTTTTCCTTCGTCAGTTTTTTATTTATTATTATTATTATTTATATATTATAATTAATTTAACTACTTTACTTATTTAGCGTGTATAACTTCTAAAATATGACGTTTTACAAAACAATAAATATGTCTTTAGAATGATTATATTTTTGTCTACATTTTGAACCAAGTTTCATTAAAAATAGAGTAGGTTCAAATATAATGTATTTTTATAATTTAATTATTATACGGTTCATAGGCCCATCTAGGAACTTCATATTTCTAATAATCATCTTACCCGTAATCTACATGTCTAATAATATGAGTTTTTATACACTTTTATTTTATTAGACAGGTCACCCATATATAGGCCAATCAATTAATATAATATTTCAACCAACTATATAAAATAGTGTTTAAAACAATTTAGGTTGAATATTTATATTAAAAATAAACTAGTTACTAGTTACTAGTTACTAGTTACTAGTGGTTAATAAATTTAACCAAACCTATAATTCTTATATAAAAATAGGAATGTTACATCCTCCCCACCTTGTTTTAAATCTCGTTCTCGAGATTTGGGTTACGATATTTCTTTTAGACTTATGTCATATTTTAGTCAATAAAAACAATATTTAAGGTAGATGATACAAAATTTGAAATATCAAATTTGGTGAATACGAGTTGTACCATAAGTATGATTCAATGGTTCAACTAAATTAGTTCAAGAAATCGATGACAAACGAATGAAATGAAATGATATAATTTCCAAGGTGACTAGGTTCAAGCCAAAAGATATATGATCAATAGATATTTAAAATGAATGTGAAGGACTTTTAGAATCAATAAAATTCTTTGTCAAAAGAAAGCTTACTTTGATTGGCAACTGAGAAAGACTTAGAATCAACAGGTTCAAAATGAAATAAAAGCATGAAAATGATTTGTCAAATATTGAATTATGATATGAGAAAATCAATGTGCTAAGATGAGTGAATTGCAAGGATACACGAAAAGACAATAGAGTTAGTGTATTATTGTCTTAATACGTAATTGTATTAAGTTTTTTTTTAAAGATTAGAACTTTAAAAGACAATATGTGATACTATATTTATCTTATTTACTTTAGATAGTAATTTATGTGTATGGTTGTAAAATAATAATATTTTTATAATATATAAAGTAATTCTACTACACATGTAACTTTCATAAGCTGAATGTAAGAAAACCAAAACAAAATTTAGTGTTATTATTATCCTTTTTAACATGAGCTACAAGTTTATACCAATACCGCAAGGTGTCGTAATGATTTGAAATAATTTAATAGTTATGGTGTTTGAAAAAATTCACCGTGTAATTAATTGAAAGCTTTTAATGAAAACTTTAGGGGATCTGTCACACCCTCAAAATCCACACGCGGAGTATTACCGCGGGGCGTGTGACGACCAGGATCTTAGCCACTAATTATTTTGAACGGATTAGATTGTGTTTATAAACATTAGCTTAGTTAGTGACCTGGTTTAAATTTTTCAAAACATAGTTTTACGTTCACAGCGGAAAGGGGAAGAAAACGCATCGTAATTGAAAACCACAAGTTTGTATCATGTTACTTACGAACCACGCACTCCCTCCGATTGCAACGTCCGTCCAGAGTTGTATCGAGCAACCTGCAAAGCATGCAGTAGAGTGTCAACATAACGTTGGCGAGTTCACGTGTTTACAGTTTTCCAGTTTTAATTCCAAAAACTTGTTTCAACAGTTAATTTACTCATTTATACATGCCATGGGGAGCTACCCCATAAGTAAGCCACTAAACTGTTTTTACAATACCGAATACTATTCATCCGTACGTTTCCGTAGAGTGCCCTGTTTGTCAATGTTCTATCATCATTGACGGTTTGCCAGAGTCTATTAGTTCACGCCCGATCCGATACGCGGGCACGGTGTGAGGTTGGTGAGACCTAAATAGCGCTATCAACTAATAACCCGTTCGCCAGGCCCCGGCGACTAATCGGTATTAAGAAGTGAGGACTTGAGTGATAGAGTTTCATTTAGTGTTGCTCGTTGCATTCCGTATAAACAGTAATTAACTAAGAGTTCCCAGTAACAAGGGAAGAAAAGTAGGTTTGTATCCCTCACAAGGGATAGTGTTGTTACCCGTATCCCACACAAGGAGAGAGAAATACCGTATCCTGCACAAGGAGATAGTAAACAATTCCAAACCAGGAATAGTTGTTTCGTTCCGTTTCCCAACCACCGGGAACGCATGCTTTAAGTAGGAAAAGTAGTGAACTCACCTTTGCTTTGCTCGGTAGTCAATATACTTGTGTTACGTTGGTCAACCATACCCTATTATGGTGTATAAATATTTATTAGGTTCGTGTGCAATTAATGTCACGTACAACTACACGTATCTAACACATAGCACGTAAGTCATACTAGCATATACGTTATTGGGCCTATCCTAGCATATGAACAGTTAAACAGTTAACAGTCAAGCATTAACAGTAGCACACAGTCCAAAATATTAGTTTGTGCGGCCCGATAACTAAGCAAGGCAGTCCAGTCGAAACCAGGTGGTGTCGACTCGAGTTCATGAGGTCTCGAGTCGCAACCAAGAGGTCTCGGGTTGCAAATGGGAAGTCTCGAGTGATGCATGCACGAGTCGAAACCTCGAGTCAGGTCTCGAGTCGAGACCAGGAGATCTCGAATCGCAACCTTGTTGGTTTCGAGTCCCCTAATGTGCACGCTTGGTCTCGAGTAGTCGTTCAATGGTCTCGAGTCGCAACCTCGCGGTCTCGACTCACAACCACTTATGCAAGCACAGGTGGAATGCTTCCAGTACATTCTCCAACTTTTGTACTATCCAATCAGATTTCACGAACATGTACTGTCCAATCGAAATTCTCTAACACGTTTTCAATTCCCTATGCTTACCAAATCAGATCAAACATAACACATTTCATATATTTCAAGCATCTTTCAAAGCATTTCATCAATATCATATGCTCATACATGCTCTTATTCCTGTACTCTCATAAAATCCTAAACCAACTTTAGTCTCATTCATACCAACTCAGTCAGCAAGTATGCATATTGTCAAGACCCATAAGAATGCAATTAATTACCATGTGAACAGTTTATACAAACGAATCATGTTATCATTATAAATATCATTTAAAGATCATACACCCTGCTTGCAATCATTAATTATTATTTCTAACCACAATAGCAGTCAACAAGGTTCCTATTAATAGTCAAACCTCTAAACTATTAAAACAAAATACACTTTCATTCTCTATTTTAAAAAAAACCACCGAGAGTTTAGAACCATTAGCAATAATCGGACCACAATTAATTTTATCCACACCAATCAGTTACCAAACATGTTCATACTTTCATTTCTTTAGATCAAGCATCACCAATATTAAAATAGCAGACTTCTTCAACCAAATTCCACTAAAACCTATCTATCACTCTCAATATAAAGCATGTAAAATATGCACTGCAAACACCAATTCTACACACTAGACAACCTACACAAAGCGGATCAGCAGCTATAAAAGTTAACATCAGTTTATATATTCAGTTTTCATAAATGCCAAACATGTCCTAGCCATTCCAACATAATCGATGCATACCAAACAGTTGATATATATGAATCAAAGCTCACAACTAACATTCACTGACCAAGGGTAAACAAACACAGGGGGAATTATAAACTGACCAAAGGTTTCGAGACAAAACGAAATGCCTGCCACCATGGCCACTGTGCACGGGCCGAAGCTTCGAGGTCCAGACTCGAGCCTGAAGAGAACCCCTTCCGTCGCCGTACTCAGTAGTATTGTCACCGGAAATCACAGCCGCCACCGCGGAGCTACTCGTCAGAGCCGTTGCATTCCGACAGTCGGAGCTCTCGGGTCGCTGGAGTTCTCTGTTTCTTCGAGCTTTCGGTATCGCCGCACCACCAAGGAGTGGTGGTCGGCTCCCGCTCCTCAGCAGCTCTGACTATCTCTCTCTTTGTTGCAAAAGTGTGCACAGAAGGATCGGAAAGGGGGGAGGGTTGAGTGTTGTCGGGTGATGTGTGTGGGTGGGGTGTTGACAGAAGGATAAGCGGGGTGTTTTGATGAGGGTGAATGGCCGGAGATGACAGCCGGAAAAGCTCCAGTCTCCGGAGTAACAGGGGAATGAGGGGTGTGGTCTCGAGTGTGTGTGCAGCTGCCATAGTTTTTGTAGGGTTTTTTGGGTTAAGAGAAATAAAATGAGAGGGGGAAAGGGTTTTTAGAAGGTTTAAATAGTGTAGGTTTAGGTTTAGGGAGTGGGTCTAGGGCCTAGCCCAAGTGCGTGAACCCATTTAAACGACTACGAGTCTTGCCCAACCAGACTTGTCCGGTTATATTAACCAAATGCACAAATAATTTAAATCTCTAGTCGCGGACTATTATTATTTCGAGAATAATAATAATAATAATAATAATAATAATAATAATAATAATAATAATAATAATAATAATAATAATAATAATAATAATAATAGTAAAAATAAATAAATAACTAAATGCGTGTATTAATGAAATGCACTTCTCTCGACAACGAGAGTACGGGTTGTCACAGGGTTTACGTCTCTGATCTGCATAACTCTTTTGTCAATCTTGATACATAATACTTCTATAAGTATTTAATAGTTGTGGAGTATAAGATGAACAATTACTTATAAAATGTCTTGTCCATGAATACTTAGACAGTTATTTAGATAATTTTATTCGTCCCTCTAATTCGTGTATTGTTTTATGAAAATATGTCTTCTCCTTACAGTATAAAGTATATATTTTTTTCTATATAATTAAAATTTATTAAGTAAGTATGATGACTTAATTTATATACATTAACTAGTCATTATCATGGTTAGATATTGGTTAGTGCTGCCTTGTTTAAGCATGGGTGATCAGTCCATGCCTAACTAAGGCTAGGCTATCCAATACCTGCCCCTGACAATAACCCTAGTACCTAAAATAATACTAACACTGTTAATATATTATTATTAATAATAATAAAACTAATATTAATTACCAATTACAAATAACTAAACATAAACTTAAATGAGAGTATACCTCAAACATAATTTTATACGTAAAAATATAAATTATTCACCTCAATGGTTTTAACAAGAATTTTAAATATAGTAATACTATATTATAAATTAGGTAATTACTTATGTAAGTTTCCATATATAATCAATTAAATTTATATAATGTTTTTTTTCAAGAAATTCATTGACTGGATATCAAAGAATCATCGTTTTGCAATAATGCGGTTCACAGTGTAAAAAGCGGAATGATATTTGAGTTTTGATAAAACAACAGATTAGAATGAAGCCCTCCAGCGGTCTTCATAAATTAAACGAACCATATGCGCAATGAACAGTGCATGTGTAACGTGTGGATTTACCAAGAAATGTAACAGATCAATATTTGCTACTATGAAAGAATCCTCATGATATGATGACCATTAGGAGAAGTAGAAACACGAAAGTCAACTCATTATAGGCAGAAGTCCGAATTGCAACGAAAGGAATATAAGAACTTTATCTGGGATTTCGTGTGATAATCGTTGTTAAGTGACATTACCAAGGAATGTCGAATGAAATGAATGAAATAGGGGATTTTCAAAGGTATGTGACTTCTTTTGCAGTGCCAATAATTATGAATCTGATTAGACTGTGACATCTTGTTCCAGCGTATCTTAGCGATATTCAAATCGTTTGTAGGATCATGTGGCAAAGTGCCGCTTTTTCATTAGTAGTTCTTCCACTGACGGAATTAGTATTGGTATCGTTATGCCCAATTATATTTTCCAGAGGTCTTTCTTTGAAAGTCGTGTGTAATATACTTCGACATATGTGTATAATTTTAGTTTCTTGTATTTTCTTGTGCATTAGCACCACTTTACATGCTTCTTACTTGCGTTAATAGTTTATGGTAACACATTGGAAATTTATACTTTTGATGGCGTACCAACTTAAAGGGTTTCCATCGTTTATATTGTCGTAGGAGTTACGAGGTAGATGATCAAACGAAATAATGTTTGATATTGGAATTATAGATATATATAAGAGATTCTTGATAAAGGAATCTAGATTTATTATTGACACATATGCTTGTGCTTTATTCTTAATTGACTTTTGGAATTCCTTATAGGTATACATATCAATATAATCATATATTCCACATGCAGTAATATACATATCTTCCATAAGGTCAATGTTTTTAACAAATTTGTATTTTCAACAACAAGTCAGATATCAGGTCATGATACTATGTAGGAATTCTTGTCACTTGTTTGACATATTATATACCCTGTCTTATCCGGTTCTCACCGGAGAGGTAACCCCAGTATATCCGGACAAGCTGGAGAGTCTGCTACACCATACCCAGTCTTGCCGAAGAAGAAATTTGTATTTCCCATAAATAGTATTTTTCTTAAATCATGATTTGGAAAGTGCCTTATGACTTTCAACAAAGACTAAGCAAATTAGTTTTCACATGACAGATCATATTCTAGAACAAAGTAGTACTATAACTTATACTTGCAACTTTTTAGTTATTATTCTAAAGGCATACCAAAACCTATCAGTCTTTATTTATATAAGTAAATAGCTTATCTTGAAGCTTATACTAAGGCATCTTCTTAGGTTCAAGTCTAAATACTATCCTAGTGTTACAAGTAAAATTAATATTCGAACCCTTTTGTTTAAGCATAGATGTTATTATGGTTATGATTTTCTTTTGTTTGAAAATGGAGTTTTGACAATAATGTTATTGTCTCCATTGACTCTGTCCAATGAGTATATTTATAACTAACTTTATTCATGTTTATACAATTAAGAGATATTTTATTGAGACAGATAGTATATTTGTAAAACATAATATGATTTATATGACTTCATGGTTTCATATGTATATCATACTTTTATATGAATTTCATAAATAGGTCAAATCTATTTTTATTATACGATATTTTAATGTGACCTTAAAAGTTATAAAATATGTCAAACTTATGTAATTATAAGAATGTTGTAAATATTATTTATATTATTAAGGTATAAATACAGGTGGTTATAAATATTGGTTCAAACATACTAATTACCAAAATCAAACCTGTATATTTTATAAAATTTCTTAGTATGTAGTTTTAGAAAACAATTGTATACTTGAAAAAAAAATTAATTAATTTATATATATACACAATTAGTTATCATTTTATTAAAATAGTATCGTTTATACATTTAGGGTTATGTCACGTTTAAAATATGCAATCATTATAAAGATAATTATTGTTCGTGATTTACTATACAGTTATATTATTAAACCAATTATTTCAGTAGGCGTCTCAACTTGCTCAATTTATTTAGTAATACATATTCATTGATTAAGAGGTGGTATAAAAATAAAATAAAATATTAAATGTTTGACCCTATGTAATTTATGAAATAAATATAGGACTATGTTTTATAATATATAACTTACGTTAATATAAATCTATGCTATAAGATTATAGACCATAAAGTGTAATTCTAAATAGAGAAGTGTCTACTTAGTTAAAATATAATACATCCGCCTAGGTAGCCTACGGATACATTTAATCATATTGGTCATTCATACTGTGAACTTAAAACATAAAATATAAATATTAAAATTTATCTACATAGAACGACATACGTTATTACATTAATTTCCTAACATAAAGTTTAAGTTTAGGTATTTAAAAGAACACCTAAATGGCTTAAACAAGTGGCTCTGATACCACCTTCTGTCACGACCCCCGACACACCCTGGACGGAATCGGGAGCCGCAAACAGCCAAGTGGTACCGATGATTATTTTGAAAAATATTACAACGGAAATTTCATCAGGACCGTGAGTTAGGAAAAATATCAGAGTTTAGAAAACATCGGATTTTATTTATTAAATAGATGGGATAAATCCCTGTTTTACAAAGGTAGCTTTAACAAGAGATAACCCAATTACATAAAACAATATTTCTTAATTTGATTTAATTAATAAAATAGGCCACTTCTTGAAGCCTTCAGTGCCGTATCCAACTCTTACTCCAATCTACTGTAATTACCTGAAACGCTTTTTAAAAAGGTTTTGTCAGCAGGAAATACTGAGTGAGTTCATTCAGTTTGCACAAAATGACCCATAGTTATAATTTACAGTATTAAGAGCGATTACAATGTTTCTATATATCAACCAACTACCCACAGTATTTGTCACTCGACCAGCCATCGGTAGCCCTTTGCCCAATGGTGTCTGTGACTATGGTCATATCACCCCTTGGCTAACCCGTTGTCCAATGGTGACGGTTATCAAGTAATGTATACAAAACCCCACATACCGGCTGTAACTTGGTGATTACAAAGACTTAATCCCTGTAACTATAACTTTGAAAAAAAAACATGATTTTTAAAGCAAGTTTGGTAAAAAGAGAATGACTCACATTATAAGCATGCAGTATTGAATTAACAAGCTTCATGATTCAGATTCTTCTGAGAATTAGCATCTACTTTGATTGTAAGTGTATGGGATAATGTTTAGTCTACTGATAAGTCTGTTAACCTAATTTAAGCGATGATGCACACGAAACTAGGTAATTAACTGAATACAACTTTTACGATAAGCTCACGAGATTTAAACCCTCACGACGAATAACAAAGTGCAATACTTAAACGTCCAGCAGATTCGCAACGGATGACAGAGTATAGCCAGAGTTCCGGCGACACTCAAACATCCTGTCGGAATCACGACGAATGACAAAGTATAAACCTAATTTGAGTAGCACTTAAACATTCATCGGATAGTTTCAATCAATCGAACATCGAATCGTAGCAGCGATCGAGTTAATACCCTGTATCGTAGCAGAATTCGAGCTTATGTGTGTTTTTGGTAGTAAAAAGGCTATAACTCAGTGTATATAACGAATTTGTTCGTCGTTCCAACGCAGAAATTCAATTCCCAAACCCCTCTATTTATACTGAGAATTTGACCCCCTCGCGTGACGCGAGGGGTCACCCTGGGGCGTTGCGTGACGCGAAGGGCTACATTTCATCATAGGGTTGCCAGGTGTGTTTGTAGCCTAGCTGAGTCGACGGATCGAAGAAATTCGATTTAGACAGCGAGATATGAAGATAATCGTCAAGTAGGGAATACCCCCCCCCCCTGAGTTTTAGGGGCCCTGATCCTAATTCTGATTGTTCTGAAAATTTTAGGGGTTGTGCAGGATTACTTGAGGTTTCAAATAGGGTTTATAAAATAAAATAATAAATAATAGTTTTGCGGGAATCACAAAAAGGGAATAAAATGGTGAGAAAAGAAAATGGACCCACTTTGTAACTTTAGGGTTCAACTAGAAAGCCTCCTGGTATAAATCTTAGGTATAACTTCTAAGCTATTAAAAATATATAATGCACTCGTGGTAAGTATAATACCCCTAATTCAACCTTGTCCCTATGTCACGAGACAGAACCCCAACAACAGGCAGAGCCTTGACATGTGCTATGGGCTCAGATCAATCGGAAAGGGTAGCGGTGATCGGGAGTTAAAATACTTAAAACGGGTCAGGGCTTTATTATTATTATAGTGTAAATACTAAATAAAATATGAATATATATAGAGAAAGTGAGATCGAAATGCAAGAGTGATACTATTGAATTATCCTAAATATATAGTAAAGAGGTATGAAGACACATAGGAAAGTTGGAGTTGAAATTTGAGGTATTTGTCATCCATTCATGCATTTTGAATTTCCTGATGACACGTATAACTTTATTTTATTTTCTATTTTATTTTTAGTCTTATCTTCGACCAGCATATATAATTCAAACAAACTTTCATTTGTTAATTTTATTATTTTATTTTCCTTCGTAAGTTTTTGATTTATTATTATTATTATTATTTATATATTATAATTAATTTAACTACTTCATTTATTTAGCATGTATAACTTCTAAAATATGACGTTTTACAAAACAATGAATATGTCTTTAGAACGATTATATTTTTGTCTACATTTTGAACCAAGTTTCATTAAAAATAGAGTAGGTTCAAATATAATGTATTTTTATAATTTAATTGTTATACGGTTCCTAGGCCCATCTAGGAACTTCATATTTCTAATAATCATCTTACCCGTAATCTACCTGTCTAATAATATGAGTTTTTATACACTTTTATTTTATTAGACAGGTCACCCATATATAGGCCAATTAATTAATATAATATTTCAACCAACTATATAAAATAGTGTTTAAAACTATTTAGGTTGAATATTTATATTAAAAATAAACTAGTTACTAGGTACTAGTGGTTAATAAATTTAACCAAACCTATAATTCTTATATAAAAGTAGGAATGTTACATCCTCCCCACCTTGTTTTAAATCTCGTCCTCGAGATTTGGGCTACGATATTTCTTTTAGACTTATGTCATATTTTAGTCAATAAAAACAATATTTAAGGTAGATGACACAGAATTTGAAATATCAAATTTGGTGAATACGAGTTATACCATAAGTAGGATTCAATGGTTCAACTGAATTAGTTCAAGAAATCGATAACAAACGAATGAAATGAAATGATATAATTTCCAAGGTGACTAGGTTCAAGCCAAAAGATATATGATCAATAGATATTTAAAATGAATGTGAAGGAGTTTTAGAATCAACAAAATACTTTGTCAAAAGAAAGCTTACTTTGATTGGCAACTGAGAAAGACTTAGAATCGACAGGTTCAAAATGAAATAAAAGCATGAAAATGATTTGTCAAATATTGAATTATGATATGAGAAAATCAATGTGCTAAGATGAGTGAATTGCAAGGATACACGAAAAGACAATAGAGTTAGTGTATTATCGTCTTAATACGTAATTGTGTAAAGTTTTTTTTTTTTTTTTTTTTTTTTAAGATTAGAACTTTAAAAGACAATAGAATCCTCATAAACTTTTATGTGATACTATATTTATCTTATTTACTTTAGATAGTAATTTATGTGTATGGTTGTAAAATAATAATATTTTTATAATATATAAAGTAATTCTACTACACATGTAACTTTCATAAGCTGAATATAAGAAAACCAAAACAAAAATTAGTGTTATTATTATCCTTTTTAACATGAGCTACAAGTTTATACCAATACCGCAAGGTGTCGTAATGATTTGAAATAATTTAATAATTATGGTGTTTGAACAAATTCACCGTGTAATTAATTGAAAGCTTTTAATGAAAACTCTAGGGGTTTACGTCTCTGATCTGCATAACTCTTTTGTCGATCTTGATACATAATACTTCTATAAGTATTTAATAGTTGTGGAGTATAATATGAACAATTACTTATAAAATGTCTTGTCCATGAATACTTAGACAATTATTTAGATAATTTTATTCGTCCCTATAATTCTTGTATTGTTTTATGAAAATATGTCTTCTCCTTACAGTACAAAGTTTATATATTTTTATATATAATTAAAATTTATTAAGTAAGTATGATGACTTAATTTATATACATTAACTAGTCATTATCATGGTTGGATATTGGTTAGTGTTGCCTTGTTTAAGCATGGGTGATCAGTCCATGCCTAACTAAGGCTAGACTATCCAATACCTGCCCCTGACAATAACCCTAGTACCTAAAATAATACTAACACTATTAATATATTATTATTAATAATAATAAAACTAATATTAATTACCAATAACAAATAACTAAACATAAACTTAAATGAGAGTATACCTCAAACATAATTTTATACGTAAAAATATAAATTCTTCACCTCAATGGTTTTAACAAGAATTTTAAATATAGTAATACTATATTATAAATTAGGTAATTACTTATGTAAGTTTCCATATATAATCAATTAAATTTATATAATGTTTTTTTTTCAAGAAATTCATTGACTCGATATCAAAGAATCGTCGTTTTGCAATAATGTGGTTCACAGTGCAAAAAGCGGAATGATATTTGAGTTTTGATAAAACAACAGATTAGAATGAAGCCCTCCAATGGTCTTCATAAATTAAACGAACCATATGCGCAATGAACAGTGCATGTGTAACGTGTGGATTTACCAAGAAATGTAACAGATCAATATTCGCTACTATGAAAGAATCCTCATGATATGATGACCATTAGGAGAAGTAGAAACACGAAAGTCAACTCATTATAGGCAGAAGTAAGAATTGCAACGGAAGGAATATAAGAACTTTATCTGGGATTTCGTGTGATAATCGTTGTTAAGTGACATTACCAAGGAATGTCGAATGAAATGAATGAAATAGGGGATTTGCAAAGGTATGTGACTTCTTTTGCAGTGCCAATAATTATGACTCTGATTAGACTGTGACATCTTGTTCCAACGTATCTTAGCGATATTCAAATCGTTTGTAGGATCATGTGGCAAAGTGCCACTTTTTGATTAGTAGTTCTTCCAGTGACGGAATTAGTATTGGTATCGTTATGCCCATTTATATTTTCCAGAGGTCTTTCTTTGAAAGTCGTGTGTGATATACTTCGACATATGTGTATAATTTAAGTTTCTTGTGTTTTCTTGTGCATTAGCACAACTTTACATGCTTCTTACTTGCGTTAATAGTTTATGGTAACACATTGGAAATTTATACTTTTGATGTCGTACCAACTTAAAGGGTTTCCATCGTTTATATTTTCGTACGAGTTACAAGGTAGATGATTAAACGAAATAATGTTTGATATTGGAATTATAGATATATACAAGAGATTCTTGATAAAGGAATCTAGATTTATTATTGACACATATGTTTGTGCTTTATTCTTAATTGACTTTTGGAATTCCTTATAGATATACGTATCTATATAATCATATATTCCACATGCTGTAATATACATACCTTCCATAAGGTCAATGTTTTTAACAAATTTATATTTTCAACAACAAGTCAGATATCAGGTCATGATACTATTTAGGGAAATCTTGTCACTTGTTTGACATATTATATACTCTGTCTTATCCGGTTCTCGCCGGAGAGGTAACCCCAGTATATCCGAACAAGCTGGAGAGTCTGCTACACCATACCCAGTCTTGCCGAAGAAGAAATTTGTATTTCCCATAAATAGTATTTTTCTTAAATCATGATTTGGAAAGTGCATTATGACTTTCAACAAAGACTAAGCAAATTAGTTTTCACATGATCAATCATACTCTAGAACAAAGTAGTACTATAACGTATACTTGCAACTTTTTAGTTATTATTCTAAAGGCATACCAAAACTTATCACTCTTTATTTATATAAGTAAATAGCTTATCTTGAAGCTTATACTAAGGCATCTTCTTAGGTTCAAGTCTAAATACTATCCTAGTGTTACTAGTAAAATTAATATTCGAACCCTTTTGTTTAAGCATAGATGTTATTATGGTTATGATTTTCTTTTGTTTGAAAATGGAGTTCTGACAATAATGTTATTGTCTCCATTGACTCTATCCAATGAGTATATTTATAACTAACTTTATTCATGTTTATATAATTAAGAGATATTTTAATGAGACAGATAGTATATTTGTAAAACATAATATGATTTATATGACTTCATGGTTTCATATGTATATCATACTTTTATATGAATTTCATAAATAGGTCAAATCTATTTTTATTATACGATATTTTAATGTGACCTTAAAAGTTATAAAATATGTCAAACTTATGTAATTATAAGAATGTTGTAAATATTATTTATATTATTAAGGTATAAATACAGGTGGTTATAAATATTGGTTCAAACATACTAATTACCAAAATCAAACCTGTATATTTTATAAAATTTCTTAATATGTAGTTTTAGAAAACAATTGTATAATTGAAAAAAAATCAATTAATTTAAACGTATACACAATTAGTTATCATTTTATTAAAATAGTATCGGTTATGCACTTAGGGTTATGTCACGTTTAAAATATGTAATCATTATAAAGATAATTATTGTTCGTGATTTACTATACAGTTATATTATTAAACCAATTATTTCAGTAGGCGTCTCAACTTGCTCAATTTATTTAGTAATACATATTCATTGATTAAGAGGTGGTATAAAAATACAATGAAATATTAAATGTTTGACCCTATGTAATTTATGAAATAAATATAGGGCTATGTTTTATAATATATAACTTACGTTAATATAAATCTATGCTATAAGATTATAGACCATAAAGTGTAATTCTAAATAGAAAAGTGTCTGCTTAGTTAAAATATAATACATCCGCCTAGGTAGCCTTCGGATACATTTAATCATATTGGTCATTCATATTGTGAACTTAAAACATAAAATATAAATATTAAAATTTATCTACACAGAACGACACATACGTTATTACATTAATTTCCTAACATAAAGTTTAAGTTTAGGTATTTAAAAGAACACCTAAATGGCTTAAACAAGTGGCTCTGATACCACATTCTGTCACGACCCCCGACACACCCTGGACGAAATCGGGAGCCGCGATCAGCCAAGTGGTACCGGTGATTATTTTGAAAAATATTGCAGCGGAAATTTCATCAGGACCGTGAGTTAGGAAAAATATTAGAGTTTAGAAAACACCGGATTTTATTTATTAAATAGATGGGATAAATCCATGTTTTACAAAGGTAGCTTTAATAAGGGATAACCCAATTACATAAAACAATATTTCTTAATTTGATTTAATTAATAAAATAAGCCACTTCTTGAAGCCTTTCAGTGCCGTATCCAACTCTTACTCCAATCTACTGTAATTACCTGAAACGCGTTTTACAAAGGTTTTGTCAGCAGGAAATACTGAGTGAGTTCATTCAGTTTGCACAAAATGACCCATAGTTATAATTTACAGTATTAAGAGCGATTACAATGTTTCTATATATCAACCAACTACCCACAGTATTTGTCACTCGACTAGCCATCGGTAGCCCTTTGCCCAATGGTGTCTGTGACTATGGTCATATCACCCCTTGGCTAACCCGTTGTCCAATGGTGACGATTATCAAGTAATGTATACAAAACCCCACATACCGGCTGTAACTTGGTGATCACAAAGACTTAATCCATGTAATTATAACTTTGAAAACAAACATGATTTTTAAAGCAAGTTTGGTAAAAAGAGAATGACTCACATTATAAGCATGCAGTATTGAATTAACAAGCTTCATAATTCAGATTCGTCTGAGAATTAGCATCTACTTTGATTGTAAGTGTATGGGATAGTGTTTAGTCTACTGATAAGCCTGATAACCTAATTTAAGCGATAAGGCACACGAAACTAGGTAATTAACTGAATACAACTTTTACGATAAGCTCACGAGATTTAATCCCTCACGACGAATAACAAAGTGCAATACTTAAACATCCAGCTGATTCGCAACGAATGACAGAGCATAGCCAGAGTTCCGGTGACACTCAAACATCCTTTCGGAATCACGACGAATGACAAAGTATAAACCCAATTTGAGTAGCACTTAAACATTCATTGGATAGTTTCAATCGATCGGACATCGAATCGTAGCAGCTATCGAGTTAATACCCTGTATCGTAGCAGAATTCGAGCTTATGTGTGTGTTTGGTAGTAAAAAGGCTATAACTCAGTGTATATAACGAATTTGTTCGTCGTTCCAACGCAGAAATTCAATTCCCAAACCCCTCTATTTATACTGAGAATTTGACCCCCTTGCGTGACGCGAGGGGTCACCCTGGGGCGTCGCGTGAAGCGAAGGGCCACATTTCATCATAGGATTGCCACGTGTGTTTGTAGCCTAGCTGAGTCGACGGATCGAAGAAATTCGATTTAGACAGCGAGATATGAAGACAATCGTCAAGTAGGGAATACCCCCTTGAGTTTAGGGGCCCTGATCCTGATTCTGATTGTTCTGAAAATTTTAGGGGTTGTGCAGGATTACTTGGGTTTCAAATAGGGTTTATAAAATAAAATAATAAATAATAGTTTTGGGTGAATCACAAAAAGGAAATAAAATCGTGAGAAAAGAGAATGGACCCACTTTGTAACTTTAGGGTTCAACTAGAAAGCCCCCTGGTATAAATCTAAGGTATAACTTCTAAGCTATTAAAAATATATAATGCACTCGTGGTAAGTATAATACCCCTAATTCAACCTTGTCCCTATGTCACGAGACAGAACCCCAACGAACTTAGTCAGGCAGAGCCTTGAAATGTTTTATGAGCTCAGATCAATCGGAAAAGGTAGCGGTGATCGGGAGTTAAAATACTTAAAACGGGTCAGGGCTTTATTATTATTATAGTGTAAATACTAAATAAAATATGAATATATATAGAGAAAGTGAGATCGAAATGCAAGAGTGATACTATTGAATTATCCTATATTTATAGTAAAGAGGTATGAAGACACATAGGAAAGTTGGAGTTGAAATTTTGGGGTATTTGTCATCCATTCATGCATTTTGAATTTCCTGATGACACGTATAACTTTATTTTATTTTATATTTTATTTTTAGTCTTATCTTCGACCTGCATATATAATTCAAACAAACTTTCATTTGTTAATTTTATTACTTTATTTTCCTTCGTAAGTTTTTGATTTATTATTATTATTATTTATATATTATAATTGATTTAACTACTTCACTTATTTAGCGTGTATAACTTCTAAAATATGACGTTTTACAAAACAATGAATGTTATGGGTCATTTTCTGAGTATACATATCCTGACTAATATCCCGCTTGTAATTGTTTATTTATGACCAGGATGCTGGACGAGGATATTGCTAACATCCCGGGCGATATCCTGAGGTTGAGTAAATTAAACACGTGCAGGTTAATGGTTATAAGCTACTAACGGTCATCAGGACTTCTTCTCCTAAAGACTCGGGCGAATTTGTTATGAGGAAGCCGTTGAAGCCGAAAGACTTGGTCCTCAACGTTCAAGTGGGAATATTCGTTGGATCCCGGGAGTTTAGGATAGTTTGTTATATTATCTTTACTATAAATAGATGTGGTGGATCAGTTTAAGGCACACACTTTTTTACACGAACACTTCCATACACTCTTGCTCTCTAGCTCACAGCAATCACTACACTTGTACTCAGATCACATTGTAACACTTAGTCGATCCGCACCACATCCTGCACTGTATCCTGATTTTTGAAGCAATAAGAAGAACAAGGAAGCTGCGATTGTCAGCTCCCGAGGTTTTATGCCGGCGATCTAGATTGATCAAGGGCTTTCCTCGTACATCTCGTGTTATTTACTTTACTTTTTGCTCATTGTTTGATCAATAATACAGCTCAATATCTTGAGCCGTATCCTGAACATTGATTTTATAAACAACTTAACAAGCACATTTTCAGCAACACTTTCCAGCACACTACCTCACTTAACTAATTTGATCACTAAATTGCTTAGGTAATTTTTGACCAAAACAATTTGGCGCCCACCGTGGGGCAAGTGGTGCTCTCTTTACTAAAAATCTTTATCAAATCGCTAATCAGTTTTCTGTTTTCAAAACTTTTTACCACATTGTCCATGATGGCCTCAAGATCAAACATGAGTTCCTCTATTGTGTCTGCTATGGCTTCTGCTACTACTGGTCCAGTGCTTCCACCACCTCCTCCAAGGATGCAATCTTCTTCGCAACCTCAGGACATGATCCCTACCCGGACTGTTCAGGGATCTGCTCCGATTTTGGCTTCTAATGATGAAATCCTAACCTTATTTGGGAGTGTGCAGGAACAAATGAGGCAGCAACAAGAAACAAACCAGATGCTGTTAAGGGAGATACAACTCTTGAAGTCCGGCTCGAGCAGACCTGCTGAGGATATTGTCACACCCCAACCGATGGCGGAAACATCGGGATGAGACGAACAAATTGCTCAAAACAACATAACACTATTTGTGACAATATTGATTAAATCAAATTTCATAAATGACTAAAATGTCATACATTCAACATGATCAAAACATAAATCAAATTTCAAACATAGTTTATTTTCTAGGTGAGTTTCTAGTCCACCCTAACTTGCTTCTTCATCATCTTGTCTATCAACCTGCAACATGTATTAAAATAAAATCAACAAAAGTTGTTGGCGAGTATACAAGTTTGATACATAGCATAGTAGAATAAAACAAGTTTTGAAGTTGCTCAATATCCAACATGAAGACGATGACACTAGCTACCACTTTTCAACATTGTTCAAGTTGCTTTCAAATATCGTTCAAGTTGCATGTAATGAAGTTGCACTCAAAGAGTGTTGAAGTTGCATTCAAATAAAGGTGCATCCAAATGAAGTTGCACTCAAAGAGTGTTGAAGTTGCATTCAAATAAAGTTGCATATAATGAAGTTGCACTCAAAGAGTGTTGAAGTTGCATTCAAATAAAGTTGCATATAATGAAGTTGCACTCAAAGAGTGTTGAAGTTGCATTCAAATAAAGTTGCATATAATGAAGTTGCACTCAAAGAGTGTTGAAGTTGCATTGAATGTGGGGTTACAAGCATCAAATCGTTTCATGTTTAAATGTGGATAGAGTGTGATAAAAACAAGACTCAAGTGTTGTGTAATTTGAATATGTAATACATGTTGCACCCAAATGTGTTTAAAACGAAAATGGGATCGAGTATACTCACATTAGTCGCGTTGCGATTTCTTGTAAGCAACGCACGAGTAAGATCAGGAATCCACGAGAGCGTTTACCCGAAACGCGTCGAAAGCTTCCCGTCGATCTCCGTTCGGTTCCGGCGTCGACTGACGCTGCAGGTTCTTCTCCGGTACGACGCGGGTTTGTGCCGACGAACTCCGGTGGCTTCGGGTTTCTCCGATGGACTCCGTTTTCTCCGGCGACGTTTCGCAAATCCGGCAAGTTTGTTATCGAAACAGAGGGGGTGAAAGGGAGAGGTTCGTTGCGTCGAGATGTGTAATAGAACCGTGATGACGGTTCGGTTTTATAGCGCGTTTCGGTCTCGTAAATTATGGAAATAGATCGGTGATTGATTGTATGATAAGGAAAATAAGGAAACGCGGTAAGGAGTATAAATTCCGAACCATCAGCGATGGTAAAGTTGGAAGGGGAAGCTGGTTGTTCGATGTTCTGCTTTAGGCGGCAAAAGATAAAAAAAGAAATCGAATTTTTCGTTTGTTTAGATTTCAAAAAAAAGTTTGATGTAATGTAGGTATCAAGGTTTGACCGAGTGGTTAATTTGTTGCTTGTTACTGCGGGCGGCTCACATTTTGTTTTCTTATTTTTTTTATTTGTTATAGTTACAATGTGGCCCCTTAACTAAACTAAGTTGTCTAACTTGGTTATTACTTTATACAAAGCTAAAAAGTCATTTTTAATGTCTAAAGACTAACTAAGTTAACTTATATCACCTTTGAATTCTAAAAAAACTAACTAGTTCATTTTAAATTTGAAAATGATTATTTAAATTAATTAATTAATTACCAAATAAATAATTAACTATATTGATAACTAAACTAAAAAAAAATCTTTCAATGGTTATTTAATTCGCGAAAGTGTCGAGTCTCAAGGGTTAGGATCCAAAAATTTAAGACGGGTCGGATTTTTTTGAAATCAATTTTGACGGATGTTACAGTCTCCCCTACTTTAGGCGATTTCGTCCTCGAAATCTAAGAAGAAAACTTTTGCAAAGACAACATCTCAAGATTCAAAAGAGAGAATAGAGGAGCTTGATCATAACGTTTGTTTAGGAAAAATTGTTTTCATGAATGCGCCACATAGCATATAGTTTCAAATAGTTTCCCATAACAGATAGTTTCACATAGCATGTAAAAGGTTCAAATAGCTGCACATAGAATAATCATGAATTTCACGTAGGGTGACGTAGATAATGAAAACATCGTAAATTTAGTTTTTTTTTCAAGAAAGATTATTATTATTTGTTTTAAATTGCTAAGATAGCGTGTAACGTGTTTCCAAGCTTGAAATGAAAGTAACGTTCAAAAAAAAATAAAGAAAGTTTCATTGAGAACGAATAAATGTTGGTAACTACCTCTGAGGTAAGGAAATCACCCCTAGCTCATTGGTGAAGTTGAAAATTGGGCGAAGCTAATCGTCAAGGTAAGGAAATCACTCCTATCTTGATGATAAACTAGGGAATATGAGCATTAGCATAAAATTTAGAACAATCCACATCACATACTTAGTTAACAAGATTAACGTGTCACTGGCATGTGAATAAACAGGTCAACCCATCGTGTACCGCAAAGTTGACTACCCAACATCGTCGCAACGAAGAGGGTGTAATGTTGTTAATTTAACATGACCACTAGAATACGGGCGGGCGCTACTCCTATAGCACTACGCATAGTGCTATACATGTTAAGGTGTGGGTTAAAGGACAAGTTCATCACATAAGAATAACCCAGTAATCACGAATCAAGTATACTAGCATGCATGTATTAGATTGAAATGATATATATCGTACAAATGTAAAATACATGAAAATTGAGATAGCATAAAAGAGATTCAACGTAAAACATGGATTGTCACGGAACGTAACATAAGACTATTCCAAAGTAAATCGAAGTCCTTTTCGAATTAAGGAAACGTGCTTTGGCCTAATAGACAGATACTCTCATCGAGAAGCGATTAACGGTATTTGTCCTTCCAGTTACTACACGTCCTTAATCGATTGGGAAAATTGAAACTTTGGCGAGATTGAAAATCGAGGAGCGAGACTAGTTAACAAGATGCGAGTATCACCTCTAACTTGATAACATCGTACCCTAATGTGGTTGGTAGTTATCAAAAGATAAGGGTCCACTAGAGTATGAAATGGAAAACTCCCTTCAAGGTTTGGATACCACTCCTAACTTGAGGGTAGATTTCATGCAAAAATCAAAGTATAGCTGAGTGAAAATCATCACCAAGTGTGGGAATCACCCCTATCTTGATGAGTCTTTTCGATTGTGTTGTAAGAGTGTCTTCAAAGCCTCCAAGTGTGTATTGTGTTAGCCTTAGGAAAGGCATGTATATTAAGAGTCCAAGAAAGTAGAGGGAAGCAAAGAAGATAGAAAGGAAGTTGTTTTAAGCAACACATAGTGAATAAGCTCTTAAACTATAGACTAGGCAAGGCATTCCTAATTCCCTATAGTTATGGCTCTGATACCAATCTGGTATCAGAGTACTCCTACTATAGACTAGGCAAAAGTAAGGCAATCCAACCTAATTCCCTATAGTTATGGCTCTGATACCAATCTGTCACACCCCAACCGATGGCGGAAACATCGGGATGAGACGAACAAATTGCTCAAAACAACATAACACTATTTGTGACAATATTGATTAAATCAAATTTCATAAATGACTAAAATGTCATACATTCAACATCATCAAAACATAAATCAAATTTCAAACATAGTTTATTTTCTAGGTGAGTTTCTAGTCCACCCTAACTTGCTTCTTCATCATCTTGTCTATCAACCTGCAACATGTATTAAAATAAAATCAACAAAAGTTGTTGGCGAGTATACAAGTTTGATACATAGCATAGTAGAATAAAACAAGTTTTGAAGTTGCTCAATATCCAACATGAAGACGATGACACTAGCTACCACTTTTCAACATTGTTCAAGTTGCTTTCAAATATCGTTCAAGTTGCATGTAATGAAGTTGCACTCAAAGAGTGTTGAAGTTGCATTCAAATAAAGGTGCATCCAAATGAAGTTGCACTCAAAGAGTGTTGAAGTTGCATTCAAATAAAGTTGCATATAATGAAGTTGCACTCAAAGAGTGTTGAAGTTGCATTCAAATAAAGTTGCATATAATGAAGTTGCACTCAAAGAGTGTTGAAGTTTCATTCAAATAAAGTTGCATATAATGAAGTTGCACTCAAAGAGTGTTGAAGTTGCATTGAATGTGGGGTTACAAGCATCAAATCGTTTCATGTTTAAATGTGGATAGAGTGTGATAAAAACAAGACTCAAGTGTTGTGTAATTTGAATATGTAATACATGTTGCACCCAAATGTGTTTAAAACGAAAATGGGATCGAGTATACTCACATTGGTCGCGTTGCGATTTCTTGTAAGCAACGCACGAGTAAGATCAGGAATCCACGAGAACGAACGAGAGCATTTACCCGAAACGCGTCGAAAGCTTCCCGTCGATCTCCGTTCGGTTCCGGCGTCGACTGACGCTGCAGGTTCTTCTCCGGTACGACGCGGGTTTGTGCCGACGAACTCCGGTGGCTTCGGGTTTCTCCGATGGACTCCGTTTTCTCCAGCGACGTTTCGCAAATCCGGCAAGTTTGTTATCGAAACAGAGGGGGTGAAAGGGAGAGGTTCGTTGCGTCGAGATGTATAATAGAACCGTGATGACGGTTCGGTTTTATAGCGCGTTTCGGTCTCGTAAATTATGGAAATAGATCGGTGATTGATTGTATGATAAGGAAAATAAGGAAACGCGGTAACGAGTATAAATTCCGAACCATCAGCGATGGTAAAGTTGGAAGGGGAAGCTGGTTGTTCGATGTTCTGCTTTAGGCGGCAAAAGATAAAAAAAGAAATCGAATTTTTCGTTTGTTTAGATTTCAAAAAAAAGTTTGATGTAATGTAGGTATCAAGGTTTGACCGAGTGGTTAATTTGTTGTTTGTTACTGCGGGCGGCTCACATTTTGTTTTCTTATTTTTTTTATTTGTTATAGTTACAATGTGGCCCCTTAACTAAACTAACTTGTCTAACTTGGTTATTACTTTATACAAAGCTAAAAAGTCATTTTTAATGTCTAAAGACTAACTAAGTTAACTTATATCACCTTTGAATTCTAAAAAAAACTAACTAGTTCATTTTAAATTTGAAAATGATTATTTAAATTAATTAATTAATTACCAAATAAATAATTAACTATATTGATAACTAAACTAAAAAAAAAATCTTTCAATGGTTATTTAATTCGCGAAAGTGTCGAGTCTCAAGGGTTAGGATCCAAAAATTTAAGACGGGTCGGATTTTTTTGAAATCAATTTTGACGGATGTTACAGATATCGTCACTCCATTACAGCCCAGAGCTTTGAACTTTAGTTCAGCCGTGTTTACTGAGGATAATAGGGGGAATATTGTGCCCAGCCTCCCTTAGAATCCTACTCCTGAAATACCCTCCTCGGTTAGGATGTCTACCGTGAGGAGCTCAGGATATGTTTCGGGATATGGGCAGAATCCTCCGACTGGTAACGTATCTAATAATAATAATACTATTACCACTAACAGTGTTGGATCTTTGCAGGATACAACTGTAACGTCAGAATTATCCAGGGAGCTTCAGAAATTAAAGGTTATGATATCCAGTGTACCTGGAGTGGTGCAGCCAATTCCTGAAGTATCCCAAGATAGCCACAGGATATCTCGGTTCGTGCATCCTATATGTGATGCTGAAATCCCGAAAAGATTTCAGACTCCGAATATGAAGCTTTACGACGGAACCACGGATCCTGAAGAGCATATTGCCCAGTATAGGGAAAGGATGGAGATCAACCCTATCCCTCCGGATCTCAAGGAAGCTTGCCTGTGCAAGGGTTTCGGTTCTACTTTGACAGGATCAGCCTTGAAATGGCTGTTAAATGTTCCTCCGCATTCGATTACATCATTTGCCCACTTAGTCAATTTATTTAATAGTCAATTTTCTTGCAGTCGGAGTTTTGAAAAACTAACCAGTGATCTTTACAGGGTAACTCAAGGACCTCAGGAATCCTTGAGGGATTATGTGAACAAATTCAGTCAAGAATCCTTGGATATCCCACATCTTGATGTTGTAACAGCTGTGTAAGCCTTTAAGATGGGGTTGCAAAAGGACTCTCAGTTTTATCAGGATCTTGTAATGAATCCCTGCAGGAATCTTGATGAGGCTCGTAACAGGGCTCTGAGATATATTAGATTGGAGGATGACAAGAAAATGCAAGAGAGGATGAATGCATCCTCATCGTACGAATCGACTAACAGGAAATCAGAGTCCTCATATAAGCCATATCGCTCCAAGCCATATAGCAGAAATGATAACAAGAGAGTGAATGCTGTTGAAGACGAGGATCCTGAAGAATATCCTGAATTATCTGAATATTGTTTTTCTGTTAATATACCTGAACTAATGTATGCTATGCAGGGTCTGGGAGATAAAGCCAGGTGGCCTCGGAAGAATCAACAAAAAGCTGATTGGAAGGATAAATCCAAATGGGGTGCCTTCCATGAGGATTTTGGACATGTTACGGAGGATTGCATTGCTTTGAGGAAGGAAATAAGCTATCTTCTAAGCAAGGGATATCTAAAAGATCTCTTGGGCAGAAAAAAGAACAAAGGACAGGATACTGAAAAGGATCCTGAGCGAGCGGCCTCACCTCCCCCGGATGCCAAGATAATCAACTTTATTTCGGGAGGATCCGATATTTGTGGGACTTCGTATTCAGCGGCAAAGAGACATGCAAAAGAAGCTAAGGCTGAGAGGGGAGACAAACCTATCAAGATGACTACCCTCACAACTGACAAAATGATCACATTTGACGCTGATGACAGGGATACTGTCCAGGATCCTCACCATGATGCTCTGGTAATAACGTTATATGTGGCTAACCATTTTGTATGCATGATACTGGTTGATAATGGCAGTTCCGTCAACATAATCCAACTGGAGACTCTGAAGAGAATGAATGTATCTCCGATGGATATCACTTCGAAGTCTACTGTGCTCGTTGGTTTCAGTGGAGAAGCTAGGAACACAGTGGGAGAGATAAAGCTGCCCGTATATGTCGAAGGAGTCAACAAGATGCAACGTTTCTGTGTGATGGATTCTCTATCCTGCTATAACATCATCCTCGGAAGACCGTGGATTCACGATATGAAGGCCGTTCCATCAACATATCACCAATGCATTAAGATCCCTACCCCTTGGTGAGTTGTCAAAATCGATAGTGATCAGCAAGAAGCAAAAGAATGTTACTCATCCTCAATGAAATCCTCGGCCAAACCAAGTCCAGCATAGCAATTAAAGATGCGGGCCCAGGATATCGTGGAGACTTCGGAGCAGGATGTGAAAAGAGTAATCCTGGACCAGGATAATCCTGATATCTCGGTGCTCGTAGGAACCAATATCCCTCAGGATATTGAAGAACAATTAACTAACTTTCTGAAATGCAGGATGTCTACATTCGCATGGAAGCATGAGGATATGACAGGTATATCAAAAGACATTATTACTCACAAGCTTGGAATTGACAGGTCATACAAGCCTATACAACAAAAGAGAAGGAAATTCGCCCCTGAACGGAATGCAATTATCCAAGAGGAAGTTGAAAGATTATTGAAGTCTAGAATGATTAGAGAAGTCAAATTCCCTAGATGGCTAGCAAATGTGGTAGTGGTTCAAAAGAAGAATGGGAAGTGGAGAGTCTGTGTAGACTACACATACCTGAACAAAGCTTGTCCAAAAGACCCATTCCCTCTGCCTCATATAGACTCGATGGTGGACGCCACTGCCGGCCACAAAATGTTAACCTTCATGGATGCATCCTCAGGATTCCAGCAGATTCAAATGGAACCTTCAGACCAGGAGGATACTGCTTTCATGACACCAACAGGTATTTACTGTTATACTGCTATGCCTTTTGGTTTAAAAAATGCAGGTGCGACGTACCAGAGATTGGTGAACATGATGTTCAAAGACAAACTGGGGGACACCATGGAAGTGTATATCGATGATATGGTGGTGAAATCTAAAAAGGCTGAGGATCACCTCCAGGATATCAAGGGAGCATTTGATATCCTGGATCAATACAACATGAAGCTGAATCCTGCTAAATGCCATTTCGGAGTGGGGGCAGGAAAGTTTCTTGGATACATGGTGACAAAAAGAGGGATAGAGGCGAGCCCGGAGCAGATTAAAGCTATCTTGAATATAAAATCACCCTCGAACATGAAGGATGTTCAGCGGTTAACAGGACGTGTGGCAGCCCTGAATAGGTTCATTTCAAGATCCTCGGAAAAGTGTAAAGAATTCTATGATATCCTGAAAAAGAATAAGAAATTTGAATGGGGCGAGAAGCATGAAGCAGCCCTACGGGATTTGAAGCAGTATCTCTCAACCGCGCCTCTATTGATGAAGCCTGAAGATGGTGAACCATTATCCCTGTATCTTGCAGTATCAGGGAATGCAGTAAGTGCGGTACTCGTAAAGGATCATGAAGGTCAGCAGTATCCTGTTTATTATGTTAGCAAAAGTTTGTTAAATGCTGAAACTAGATATTCTCACCTAGAAAAACTAATATTGGCTCTAGTAATGGCATCAACAAAGCTTAGACATTATTTTGAAACACATAGGATTCATGTTAAAACTAATTATCCTATTAAGAATGTGCTTAGGAAACCGGAGATGTCGGGTAGAATGGCTAAGTGGTCGGTAAAATTAAGTGCCTATGATTTAGTATATGAACCTAGAAATGCAATAAAGTCTCAGGCTCTAGCAGACTTTGTGGCTGATTTCAGTAGTGATATTCAAAATGAAGTAGACCTAGCAGTGCAACAACTAGGAGAGAACTTAGAATCCTGGATATTATATACTGATGGTGCATCTAATGTAAGGGGTGTAGGTTTAGGTATACTACTAAAATCGCCACAGGGGGACATAATACCCCAGGCTGTTAGATGTGAATTCCCTGCTACTAACAATGAGGCAGAATATGAAGCTTTAATCGCAGGATTAAAATTGGCTAAGAATATGAATATCAAGAATTTGCAAGTATATGTTGATTCCTTGTTAATTACTAATCATTTTAATGGATCCTATGCAGTCAAGGGTGAGAAACTAATTGAATACCTCGGTATTCTTAAAAAATTAACAGGATATTTCGATATTTTTACACTTGAACAGGTACCAACAGAGGATAACGCCGAAGCAGACGCATTGGCAAACTTGGGATCATCAATCAGGATACCAGAAGGGACCCCGATACCGATATTACATATCATGTATCCTGCGACGGATCCTCAGCATAAGGGAGTGGCTAGTATTCAAGATCCTGGAATGATGTATCCTGAAAGGGATCCTAAGTCCTGGACAGCTCCAATTATGAGATATCTAAAGGAAGGACATATCCCCGAAGATGAAAATCCTAAAGCATTTAGGATGAAGGTATCACGATTCACTATTATAAATAATATTTTATATAAGAAATCTCTTGCAGGACCATACTTGAGATGCTTGGAGGATACTGAAGCCAAAGAAGTACTTCGGGATATACATGAAGGGGATTGTGGTAACCACACTGGGGGCAGGTCATTATTTTCGAAAGTATTAAGGACAGAATATTATTGGCCAATGTAGGTCCCTCTCGGAGGATGACGAACCTAAACCTTGTTATACTAACCCACTAGCGAGTGCGGAATCCAAGCTAGCAAGCAAACCGGGATGAAACAAGCACAAACACAAACACACAAGATTCACCGATTAACACCACTTGTATTAATGCGAATGAAAGGTTCCGGTTACAAGCACAATGTTTACAAATCAGTTTTGCAAACCCTCTAGTGTGTGTGTGTGTTTCGGACAGAATGCTCTAAAGGGAGTGTGTCTATCTTCTGTCTATCAAATCTCTCCTAACACACACTGCATGGGTATATATATACCCAGCACAGATTGTCTTGTCTGAAGGATCCGATAGATGGTCGAAGGATCATCTATCGATGACAAAGCTGTCGAAGGATCATCATTCACCTCGAAGGATGATCTATCGAGCATCCATCGAAGGTTCATCGTTCGAGCTCATCGAAGGATAACATTATCCTTCGATGAATCATCCTTCGAGCCAGACAAATTACAACCATATTCAACTGTTTGTCCAAGTCAAACCGGAGGATGGTTGACTTGGTCAAACTTACATGACTAACAAGGACATCGTTTACATCGTGACTGAATACAGACGAAGTACAGACACAAGTGCACCAACAAACTCCCCCTTGGCTGTAGCTTTGTCTCGATCTTCGATGGTTGCAAATTTGTCTCGATCTTGATCATCTTTGATCTTTATGTCTTCAAGACTCTGATGTCCTTTCAAGTCTTCAACGTCGGAGGATCTTCAAAGTCTTCACGTCTTGAAAGCAGAAAGTGTATCAACAAACTACCTGTATCATGTAGGAAGTGTGTTGACAAACTCCCCCTTAACATAAGCTCCCCCTTGAGTTATGCTCGTGAATGACTTGATCTTCAAAGCTTAAGATCCTTGTGGTGTTGATGATGGTCAGCGGCAACTCGAACATCTTCATCATTTGAGTGCCTTCACGTCATGTCTTTATTCCGAAGCTTGTCATCGACCATGTTCTCCTAGCCTTTAGAATCTGCACATGCAAGAAATCTAAACGCGTAATGAGAACAACTGCTTGGAATATAGTTAGCATAAACAAATGACACACGAATGACCATGTCACAATCAAACACCGTCCGACAGTTTGAAAGTTTAATAAATTTCTCAATTTTAGATTTAACTTCCAAACTTGCAAATTTCGACCGTTTATGAAGATTTAGTCAATTCGGTTTTCATTCAGGTTTCAGGTAACGAAGACTAGAGTTCCAACATCGTATGATCGAAAATAAAATAGAAATAAAATCTTTTTGGCTTTTATAAAGTTTATATTAAAACACACCTAAAATCTTTTTGGAATTTTTGAATATTTCAAATGTAAAGACTGAAAGCAGTAAATAAATATATACAGACATTCTTTTTGCGAGTTTCGAGGGTAAGAGAATCATATCAATGTACGGTCATGCCAAAACACTCTTGTTGTTCAATTAATTAACATTAAGATAAACATCCTATAACAATTATCGGTATTGTTGTCCACTTAAGCTCAACTTATCAGATGTAATCATGGCGAGGGGATACGTTAAGGTATGATTTATACTTACCGACCGGTGTTCATCCACATCACGACACATTCCCGTATCAAGGTATGCACGAGGGTTCATCTTACCGGTGAGTATACCGATTATCATCTGTTTGACCGTATATGATGTGAGATTCTCACTTATTTTGATTTGAAAACAAGCCCTATGTGATATAATCACTTATTGATGAGGAACTTGATTTTCATATGCATGAGGGCACATGAGCAAGTCCGTGAACAGGTCAGTACTTTCGTACAGCAGAGAGACGAACTTGACTCCCGGATAAATGTGATATTTTATCACTTATTTGATTGGACATGTGATTGTTTATCACTTATTGAGGTCGAATGCAGTATGTAATATGTACACGTATGTATAGTATCATGGAAGATCTAGACTTGCGTCCCCGTTATTTTTCGGTAAAAGATACAACCATGATACCCAGATGATAAGCAGCATAAAGACCGAATATCTCAGAACCTCGGCAATCTATCAAACGAAATTTCGGTACTAAGACCATATGCCAATGAATGGTTCCCACCTGGTCTTCAGTCGATTAAGATTTATATCACCCTGCACACTTTAAAATGATTGTGAGCCTACCGATACATCTTATATAGAGCTGCTTATCGTTTTTCATTTAAGGTTTAAAGAGGTTTGGATAGACCACTGATGTACTATCATTTTCTCTTTTGCTCGCCAGGAAACTCATTTTTGCTTTTCTATTGTTTTTGTGTTTTTGAAATTTTTCGATGTTTTTGGATTTTCGGATTTTTTTTTTTTTTGGATTTACTCCTCCTAAAATCAATAAACTAAGACAAATTTAAAACACAAAGGTATTTACAAAAATGATTTTCCGATGTTGGTTTTACTCTTGCTTGACCTTAATGCCGTTTACCAATAATAAAAAGTCAAATCTTGATTTGTCAAAAGCTTTGGTAAATAAGTCGGCACGTTGGTCATCGGTGTGGACCTTAACAACATCGATCAGCCTTTTCTCAAAGCAATCACGTATGAAGTGATATTTGATTTCGATGTGTTTGGTCTTTGAATGCTGCACAGGATTTCTAGTGATCTGTAATGCAGCAGAATTATCAACGTAAATAGGAGTAGTTAGGAATTCAAAACCGTAGTCCCGCAATTGTTGTTGGATCCAAAGAACTTGGGAGCAACAACTTGAGGCAGCAATGTATTCAGCTTCGCATGTTGATGTAGCGACACAAGTCTGCTTCTTGCACTGCCAGGTGACTAGGCGATTTCCTAAAAACTGACATCCAGCCGTTGTGGATTTGCCGTCGATTTTGCATCCGCCAAAATCAGAATCACTGAAAGCGACCAATTCAAAGTTATTATCCCTAGGGTACCATAGACCGGTGTCAGGGTAAGCCTTCAAATAACGAAAAATCCTTTTAACAGCTGCAAGATGTGAGGCCTTTGGATTGACTTGATATCTGGCAAGCAGGCACGTTGGGTACATTATGTCTGGCCTTGATGCTGTGAGGTACATAAGAGATCCGATCATTGCGCGGTAGTTTGAAGGACTAACAGCTTCACCCTTCAAGTCTGGAGTAATTCCGTGATTTGTTGGCAATGGGGTACCAATGGGCGTTGCATCAGACATCTGGAACCGGTTCAAGATGTCACCAACATATTTAGTCTGATGGATGAATATCCCAGACTCAGTTTGTTGTACTTGTAGGCCCAAAAAGAAGGTCATTTCCCCCATAGCACTCATCTCGAATTTATCCTGCATAATGCGCTCGAAATTCCTACACAAAACATCATTAGTAGAACCAAAAATAATATCATCAACATATACCTGTACCAGAAGAAGATCTCCATCTTGTTCTTTGATGAAAAGAGTACAGTCGATAAGACCTCTTCGAAAACCTTTCTCCAGCAGATAGTGAGATAAGGTTGCATACCAAGCTCGTGGTGCTTGATGAAGACCATAGAGAGCTTTGTTGAGCAACCAAACCCGATCGGGATGGATAGGATCTTCAAAACCTGGAGGCTGTTCGACGTATACCTCTTCTTCAACCACACCATGTAAGAATGCACTTTTCACGTCCATCTGATAAACCTTGAATCCTTTGAAGGACGCATAGGCTAGAAAGATTCGAATTGCTTCAAGACGTGCAACAGGTGCATAGACTTCGTTGTAGTCGATCCCTTCAATCTGACGAAAACCTTGAACGACTAAACGTGCTTTGTTTCGGATAACAACTCCGCGATCATCCTTTTTGCATTTGAAAACCCAACGGGTACCAATCTTCTTGTATCCAGCAGGTTTCTCTACGAGTTTCCAGACACCTAGCTTCTGGAATTGTTGCAGCTCTTCCTGCATTGCCTCAACCCAAGAGTTATCTTTCAAGGCTTCTTTCCAAGTTCTTGGCTCTTCCTGTGAGACATAACACGCGAAAGACCAATCGTTTTGTTGCCCGGATTCTCGAATAGCTGCATACAGGCCTGCATTGTTGTTGTTTCGCAACATGTTTCTTGTTTGAATGCCACTTTGCACATTTCCGTTGATGTTTTGTTGAGGATGGGTATTATGAATCCTTGTTTCTGGATTATCTGGAACTGGAATATTTATACCCAGGTTGTTGAGATTGAGATCAACAACTAAATCAATGCCCGGAATTGACGAAGAGGATGATGCAGTAGCTTCAGCTGCTCTATGGGTATCCACTGGAGGAGTACCCTCTGAAGTACCATGAACTGCTGTTGTTGGAGCTTCTTGATCTGCATCTAGAAATTCATCATCCTCTGAAGATTCGTTTAATTCAGCAGCATCGTGAAAATCCTCATTGTCGATAGTATTATTGTTCACCGAAGATGGTTCTTGATTGACAAGAATTGGACGAACCACCGGTGAAACTGTTGCATTGTCACTCTCGAAAAACATCCTTGCCGCAGCACTTTCTTCAACAGCTTCAACATTGATCGAATTGAAAAAGTCATCGTACTCAAACATCCAAGGTTGACCAGGACATTTGACCGGCAAAGTGTGCCTTTGTACTCTGACCTCAGACCATTCCTCGACCCTTTTAGTCTCTAGATTCCAGACTCGTAAGTTAGGGGTGGCATACCCAAGAAAGTATCCATCAATTGCTTTTCCCCCAAACTTTCCATTAGGATCGATGATTATACAAGGAGCTCCAAACGGTTCAAGATAAGACAAATCTGGTTTCCGTTTTTGAAGAAGCTCAAAGCAGGTCTTGTTGTGCCTTTTGACTGTAAGGACTCGGTTCAATGTGTAACATGCAGAGGCCACAGCTTCAGTCCAGAATGGAATGGGCAACTGCGACTCTACCAACATTGTCCTAGCAGTCTCGATCAATGTGCGGTTCTTACGTTCAGCGACGCCATTCTGTTGAGGAGTATAAGCTGCACTAAACTCATGAAGAATACCCTTTGAAGTGCAAAACTCCGCCATGGCATGATTTTTAAATTCAGTACCATTGTCGCTACGTATCCGCCTAACCTTCAACTTATACAAATTCTCAATCTGAATGATCAAGTTTTTGATAATGCCAAAGGTTTCACTCTTGTGTGCCATGAACGCCACCCAAGAAAATCTTGAATAATCATCAGTTATCACGAGGCAGTATTGATCACCCCGAATACTCTTGTGCTTGACAGGACCGAACAAATCCATGTGCAAACGTTCAAGAGGAACTGCCACCGTGTTGATCTTCTTAGTAGGGTGCTTCTTCTTAGTTTGCTTTCCTTTCTGGCACGAAACACAGACGTCTTGAAGATGGAAATTTTTGAGAGGAACACCATTCACCAACTCATTTGATACCAAATGATTCATTTTGCGTAAGTGAATGTGACCCATTCGTCTGTGCCAAGAGATAGTGTCTTTTTCTGTGGCTTTGGAAACGAAACAAGTTGCTTGTGCAGACGTAGTAATAGCTTGGCTCATATCAAGGACGTACAAATCATTTATCCTTGGAGCTGACAAGAGAATCCATTCTTTTGGAATTTTGAAGCCGGGCTTCAGCACATAACATCCATTAGCATCAAAGTGTACTGAGAACTGCTTGTCACAGATTTGAGAAACACTAAGAAGATTGTGATCAAGTTGTTGCACAAAGTTGATCTTGTCAAAGCTGACAATCCCGTTGGATATCATTCCTTCACCTGTAATATATCCACCTTTATCTCCAGCAAAAGCAACATAACCTCCTCTAATAGATTTGACGTCGTAGAGAAGCTTCATGTCGCCTGTCATGTGCCTGGATGCCCCACTATCAACAATCCAATGACTACTGATAGTTCCTCCTGGAACACCCTGCACATGAACTCAATCAATTAGTTGGAGATGGGGACCCAAGCCATTGTGGTCTTGGGTCTTCCATTTTCATCAATGACAATAACTTCTTGTCTTTGATGGTTGGTGAATTGTGATGTTCCCCCTGATTCAGTAACCGTTTTAGGTTTCCATGTCTGTTTTGTTTTACCAGTGTCTTTCTTTAAAATTTTAACTTCATGATTGTCTGAAGTTTTTGAATTGTCTGGTTTTACAGAAACAGATGTTTTGTTAACCACATCGGTTTTAATTGCCTTTTCAATTTTCTTGACCTGTTGGCGTTTCTGTTTCTTTTCCCTTTCTTTTACAAGGCGGGGATCTTGTTTTGCCGAAACAGTTTGCCTGCGGTCAGTTTGGTCACGGGGAACATCAACCTTTTCTTTTTGCTTATGAAGATATGGACAATTTCTAATTATATGTCCAATTGTTCCACACTCAAAACATGATCTTCGTTCAACAAACCCCGAAGTATCATGTGATTGTTTAGCCGATGATGTTGAACTTTGTGAACCCGAGGTACTAGGCTTTGAACTGTTTTGTTCATTTCTTTTCAAAACAGTAGCTTTCTTGACAAAATCTAAGTTAGATTTATTTTCAAACGTTTCAATTTTGTCCGTTCCCGTCGATTTCACAAAGTTTACATTCTTGTTTTTCTTCTGATTCGGCTTCTTTTGAGTTTGAGCCGGTGATTTTGCTTTTGGCTTGGTGTGATTTTGCTGTTTCTGCCCTGCTGGTAATTTCTTGTTGCCAAATTGTTTTCGAATTTTGGCCTTTGGAATAGGAGGACACTGTGTAACTGTAACACGTGGTCCTGACTTTCCCAAAAACTTACTAGTCGAATTCTCAAAGACTTTACTGATTAAGGATTGATTAACATTCTTAATAGGAAAATCTTTGTCTGAATAAATCTTATCATCACCAATAAGGGTGTACAGCAAGTTCACACTCTCCGACTCGTTCTCAGACGAGGACTCGATTGCAACAGTCTTAGCGGGTTTTGCAGGAGGATCACATAGAATATGATTCTCAAGAGGTATGTCCTCATTTTTAACTGCCGCATCAGACTTTGCTGAAACAGTATCATCAGATTCATCATCAGAAGAATCAGCATCCTCAATCACAACTGGAGGATCCTGATTCTGTTCAGCAGTTACAAATGTATCTGCTGACACATCTGAATCTGAGGATACTTCTTTCTGGTATCCAAGTCCTGCTGCAAACTCTTTCACATCTAGAGGCACAGATGGTTCAAAGAACACCCTGTCCTCCTCATCCGGCATGGCATCATAATTATGTCTCACTGGTGGTGGACAATTCTTATAGCCTATGTACGTGACGTCCCTTTTCTCCTTTTGGACATCAATGATGTGATGCAACACATAGCTAGAACTCAAATAACTATCTAACTTGAGTTGGATTGCCTCACTTTCCGTTTTTACACACGCCATTTCTTTTTGCATTGTCTCAAGACGAGATATATACAAATTAATGTCAGTTTGTTTTCTGGAAACCATTTTAGTTAACTCGGTTTTATCTTTCTTTAACTTTTCAATTACCGATTTAAACTCCTTTTCATGGTTTTCATAAAACATATTGGCTTCAGTGCATTTGGAAAGGTCCACAGTCAATTTCTGATTGTGGATAAAAGTCACATCATACTTTTCTTGCAAAGCTTCATGCTTACTTTGCAGGTCACACAAATTCTCATTCACTGTAGTATGTTTGTCTTGCAAGTCAAACAAACTAGCTTGTAAAGCATCATGTTTGCCTTGCAACTCAGACATACTTTTCTCTAAATCAGCACATCTAGCATGCAATCTATCACATTCATCACAAGTAACAGCAGTGGGTTCATCGACACATACCTGACTTGATGAACCGTCGACATTAGCCATAAAGGCTGAATGGAGAGAAGACGAAGTAAAAGCAGCTTGATCCACCAGAATAGATCTTCTTTGAGTTTCTGCTGCAGCTTCCTCCAAAAGTTCATCAATATCTGCATCGATTGCTGCATTTGATGTCTCACCCACATGATCATCACCAGAATTGGATGATTCTTCATCAACACTCCTGCTGTACCCAGAAGAGTCTTCATCTTCAGACGATTCACCACCACTGGCGGAAGATTCTCCACCACCGGTGTGAATTACATCCTTCACATCCTTCACAACTTGAGCAAAACATGTTGTTCCATCGGGAGCATCACCACCCAACTGGATTGACCAGTCACAACCTTCATCCACCTGAACCGCAAGTGCCCAGTTTGTTTGATTGTTGACGGGCACCAATGTACGCTCATTGTTTCTGTTCTGGTTCTGCTGGTTGCCTTGGTTTCTGGAGGGGTTTTGGTTCCCGTGCTGTGCAGGCTTTGTGCATTCCCTTTTAAAGTGACCCCGTTCACCACAGTTGAAGCACTTTACAGCCTGTTTATCGAACCCATACTTGGTGTCTCTCTTACTCTCCAAGCTGGTTCTGCCAGTACTTTCCATCCAATCCTTTGCCCTTCTCACAGCACTAGCAAAGGCCCACTTGATATCCATCAAGTCCATCTCTTCTTTATCAATCTGCCGATAATCTTCTTGTGTCAGATTAATGTTGCCCTTCTCACGCGCTCACTACAGTGTTAAGCAGCTCCATGTGTTCCTTAGCTACTTCTACACTGACTTTAGAGAAGCTTGAAGTGTCGAGCTGTACTGTACTTGGCTTTGATTGCTGACCAGCAGATGATGTTCCTCCATAACACGCACGTTGTTGTTGAACAGGAGGAGGAGGAGGTGGTTGTATTGGATTTCCATACATGTCTGTGGTGGGAGGTGGCTTAACAGGAACTTGCACTGGATTCCCATACATATCCGTGCTTGTGACAAATGCCGTCTGTAGTGGAGCATGTGGACCGGTTCTTTCAGACGAAGTACTGGAAGTTCCATAATACATTTCTGGATTTTGTGGCAATGGAACTCTCTTCGCCTTTAATGTTTCCTCCTGATCCTTGTTTTCCAAAAGCTGCACGAAGTCGTTGATATTTGTAGTTCTCAACACTCCGTTATACTTCAGGATTTCCAAGAAACTGCTCCATTGGGGAGGCAAAGCATCAGCAAACTTCTTCACCACTTCTGCTTGAGTTGTCGCTACGCCAAAATTATTCAACTCAGTAAGCAAATGATAAAACCGGCTTGTCATGTCTCCCAAAGACTCCTTATCCATGCATGTGAAACAGTCGAATTCTTTCTTGAGCAGATCATGTCGCAATTGACGTGTTGCTTCATTCCCTACTCCCCTGGTTTTCAACCCGTCCCACAACTTCTTAGTTGTCTTGAAACTGACAAACTGGTGGTATATATCCTTGCTTAACGCCTGAGTGAGAATGGCGTAAGCTTTCTTTTCCAGATCATACGTTTTCTTTTGATCTTCAGGAAGATCGGCAAACGTAGCAGTGTCTGAAGCAGCAACCTCTATAGCTTGATCGAAATCTGTGGTGAAACGTATCCGCAGTTCGGTATTTTGCCCCAGTACGTACGTACGAAATCTGTCAACCCAGCCCGGATATTCATTTAGATGCATCAACTTTGGAGGACGATTCAAACTTCCGGTTTCGCTTTCGCTCAATAGAATACTTTGGATGCTCGGAGTTTGATTCGATACTAATGCCCATTGACTTGAAGATATGGCATTTGCCTGTGAAGATGTAGACACCGGAGACTCGGCCCATGAAGGTGATAGACTTGTACATGTGTACTTTCCACTATCGGGAGCCGGTGTACCCCACCATGAGGGAGTGGAACCTGAACTTGTATATTTTCCACTGTCTGGAGCCGGATTCCACCAATTCGGATTCATGATTTAAATGCTAAATGAATATTCCGAAAGATCACACACAGCCGAAAGATCCTGGTTCGAAAGATCTGAAAAACAAAAACTTGTTAACAATAAACAGACCACAAACGAAAGATCAACACTTGTTCGAATGATCAACAGTGTTCGAAAGATCACTGTTGACTTTCGAGCAATGGTTTCGAAAGATTCAAAATTTCGAAAGATTCACACTTGAAAGATCCTTATCTTTCGAGATAAATCCTTATCTTTCGAACAACTATCCTTCGAATAGATTCCTGGATCGAAAGATAATGCTTAGACTTCGAAAGACTACTCGAAAGATGCTTATCTATCGAGCTGTCTTTGATCGAAAGATGGTCTTTCGATGTCGAAGGATATCTTTCGAATGCTTCTGACTCACTGACACTGATGTGACAGGTTGGTGAAAAGGTGATGGGTAGGTAAGGTCAACTTTCGGCAAAAGGGATGGTCAGATTGTACTTTCTCTACCAACTCAGATTTTCAAATAAGATATGCCCAAAAAGGAAAACCTTATCCAGAAGCCGGTCACCGGAATTATGACCGGAATTTGACCGGAAATCACCAAGATACTTAAAAACAAGTTTTAAGTTACGCAACCCGCTTTTTAACACACCCGGTTGGTTTAGAACACGTTTTTATGTTAAGAAATCCAAGAAAATCACTAAAAACGGGAGCTAAACCAAGTGTCCAAACACACCAAGAACTTGAACAAACCCGGTTTTAAACAAGGTAAAGAGCCTTAGCTCTGATACCACTTGTAGGTCCCTCTCGGAGGATGACGAACCTAAACCTTGTTATACTAACCCACTAGCGAGTGCGGAATCCAAGCTAGCAAGCAAACCGGGATGAAACAAGCACAAACACAAACACACAAGATTCACTGATTAACACCACTTGTATTAATGCGAATGAAAGGTTCCGGTTACAAGAACAATGTTTACAAATCAGTTTTGCAAACCCTCTAGTGTGTGTGTGTGTTTCGGACAGAATGCTCTAAAGGGAGTGTGTCTATCTTCTGTCTATCAAATCTCTCCTAACACACACTGCATGGGTATATATATACCCAGCGCAGATTGTCTTGTCCGAAGGATCCGATAGATGGTCGAAGGATCATCTATCGATGACAAAGCTGTCGAAGGATCATCATTCACCTCGAAGGATGATCTATCGAGCATCCATCGAAGGTTCATCGTTCGAGCTCATCGAAGGATAACATTATCCTTCGATGAATCATCCTTCGAGCCAGACAAATTACAACCATATTCAACTGTTTGTCCAAGTCAAACCGGAGGATGGTTGACTTGGTCAAACTTACATGACTAACAAGGACATCGTTTACATCGTGACTGAATACAGACGAAGTACAGACACAAGTGCACCAACAGCCAACAATGAGAAAAGATGCCACAGAGTATGCTCGAAGATGTGATGCATGCCAAAGACATAGTAACATATTGCATCAGCCTGCTGAACCGTTATATCCTATTGTTTCCCCTTGGCCATTTATGAAGTGGGGGATGGATATAGTAGGAAAATTACCAAAGGCCCCGGGAGGAAAAGTCTTTATGCTAGCAATGACGGATTATTTCTCTAAATGGGTTGAAGCTGAAGCCTTTGTCCAAGTTAGAGACCAAGAAGTAGTGTCCTTCATAAAAAGGAATATCCTGACCAGGTTCGGGGTACAAGCTGAAATCATTTGTGATAATGGGTCCCAGTTTATAAGCAAGAGGACCACTGATTTCTGCAAAAGTTGGGGGATCAAAATGATAACATCTACTCCAGTACATCCTCAAGCGAATGGGCAGGCAGAATCATCAAACAAGATAATTGTCAACAATCTGAAAAAGAGACTTGGGGCTAAGAAGGGAAGATGGGCAGAAGAACTACCATTTGTCCTATGGGCTGACAAGACAACTGTGAAGAATGCTACTGGGCAAACTCCATTTTCCTTAGTATTTGGAGCAGAGGCAGTAATCCCGACAGAAATGACAATACCCACTGTAAGATCAACCCTAAGTGATCCTGAGCAGAATCCTGAAGCCTTGTGTCAAGAGTTAGACACTATATATGAGAAAAGAGATGTGGCAAGGCTAAGGATGGCAGCATATCAACAGAGAATATCCAGGGCATATAACAAGAACATTAGGACCAGAAGGTTTAAGGTTGGAGATTGGGTACTAAGAAAGGCTTTTCAGAATACTACCAATCCTGTCGATGGCAAGCTAGCCCCAAAATGGGAAGGACCATACGAGGTTGAATCAAAAGCAGGGAAAGGAGCATACAGACTCAAGAATATGGAGGGGGATATGCTACCAAGGTCCTGGAATGCTATACACCTCAAGCTCTATTTCAAGTGAGTTTAGAATTTAATTTCTAACTCAGGATGGTATGAACTCTACCTTTTTTAAATATGTTTGGTTTAATTTATTCTTTGAAACCCAATACTGACTTAAGCATCGGAGGGGTGTTAGCCAAGCTAACACCCACCTTAGTTTACAATTGTTTTGCAAGATATGTTTCAGGATGTAGCTCCAGGATATGTGCTCAGGATAACTCGAAAGACTAGAGGATTGGCCCCCTCTCTCACGTTTAAGGGATACTGATCCCTTCACAGGTTTAAAGGTATTCACCTTTCTTCCGAATTGGGTTTAAACACCCCGCCTGGAGCGCAAGTTATTCGGGGATAGTTCAAGGTGGCGGGACCAGTCCATGTAAAAGTGGCTGACAATTTCGTCACTATTGGCTATATCCTGAATCCTAAAGGTATATGAGGATTGATCACCCTCTCTCATGAAAGGGTATTTTCATACTCTCTAAGGTTTAAAGGTTTTCACCTTTCTAAGTTTGGAGTTTATCCACTCCCGCCTGTAGCGCATGAAAATTTGGGATTTTCCCCAGGATATAAGGATTTTATCTCCAGTACACCTTTGGGTTTTGCCCCTGGAACATGAGAAATTGCCTAAACGATGAAAACTAACATTCAGAAGATTTCTAAAGTATTTGAAGGCATTGTATGCAGGGGACATTCCCATTAAGGTGGTGGTGTAAAGAGATAGGATTTGGAACTAATGCACTAAGTACCTTGCACAGGGGACATCTTTATGGGAAGAATTGCAAAGGGATTGAAGTTTGGTAATAGGTTTATATCCTATTTCTGGTATGATCTTTTCTTTGCGGACTTTAATGACATTATGTTTTATAAAAAGGACAAATATCCTGATATATTCTCAAAGTCTTTTTCAGAATAATTGATTAGGATGTTTGAAACTAGTAATAGTTTGGGATTTTGATCATTTAAAAGTGGTTATTCATCAAAAAACTTTCTACGAAGCTGAAGTGGTGTTTGTAAGTTCTATCTAATAAAAAGTTTACAGTATATTGCTGAGGATACCAGTCAGGATATTTTGTGAGATAACAGTATGAAATTCTTTGCAAAGCTAAGGGTTACACCAAGTAATGCAAAGTAACAGAAAACAAGTCAAAAGATAGTTATGTTATTAACAGGTCAAAAGTTGTGCTTTTGGTTTCACCTCAAACCGAGGCCCATCCACCAAAAGCACGATAAGTTCTTAACTAGATTTACTTAACAGATTGAAGGTTTCGTCTCAAACCGGGATCCATCCACCTTCAACTGTTATATTGTTCAAAATAAACTATACTAACTGATAACCAAGGGCTTCGTCCTGAAACTCAGGATCCCTCCACCTTTGGTCATCATATTGTCTAAGTGCAGGAAATGTAAATTGTTCAAAAGCAGGAAGAGTAAATTGTTCAGGCAACCACAACCACCAAATTAAAAAAAAAGTGGGCTCCGGCCTAGGCATAAACATCCATCATCGCCCACTTCGCTGCTTTCAAGGGGCAGCACCCTCTTCAACCATCGCTTCGTCAGCACCTGCACCAGCATCACCCTCGGGATTCTTCTCAGCATCACCACCAGCCTCGGCCGCCGCATCCGTCGCCTTGGGAGGATCCCCACCAGCATGCTTTGCAGGACGTTCAACAGGGGTGCCCTTGAGATCCGCTAGTTTCGTTTCCCAAGCCTTGACATTCCAGGAAGGGCATTCAAAGCCCAAGGCCTCGGCTTCATAGGCCATCCTTAACCTGGCTTGGAGAAGGGAAACAACAACGGATCCTTTAAGGCCATCCCGGTAAGAGGTCATATCCTGCTGGTATTGAAGATGAGCAGCATCCAGCTTGGCTTGGGCGTCCTCATTGGCCTTGCGTATAGCGGCTTGGTGCTCCTGGGCCATTGCCTTGAATTTGTCTTCATAATGCTTAGACTTGGCAGCGGCAATCATCCCTTGATCGGCGATGGTTTCTTCAGCTTTCTTGAGCTTGATCTCCAACATTTTGTTAAGCCCGCACGCATCCTCGTAAAGGAACATGAGACGTTCCAGACCCTACAACCAAAAGTACAGGTATCAACATATGTGTAAAATATCCAGGATAATAATTAACATACATGTGCAGGATACCAGATAAGGATTTTTACCTGATTGAGGAATGAAGTCATAAACCCGCTGGCTTCATTGAATCCATGGTTTTCATATGGAAAGGCCTCAGAGACAGCCGGGGAATCTGTTTCTTTCCTCTTCCGAGCACTGGAAGCACGGGTCCTGGTGGTTGGAGGAGGCTTGGGAGTGGTGACGGCTTTCGATGTCACACCCCCAAAATCCACCTGCGGATAACACCCGCTTCGGGGGCGTGACTGACCAGGATCCAGCCACCAATTATACCGAATACTTAAGTTGTTAACAAAAGTAATACTTACTATTCATAAGCTTAGCAAATATTAAGTTCAGAGTTTAAAGTTTTAAGTTCAAAACAGTAATAAGTAGCGGAAGCATAAGTAAGGTAGTTTAGAACAAAGTTCATGTTTCAAAATAAGGTAACACCCAACACAAGGGTGAATAGACACTACACGTCCCCAAGCTGCAAGCTCCATCGTCACTGGTTACCTGCAAAGCATGCAGTAAGGGGTCAACAATAATGCTGAGTGAGTCCACTAGTTGTCCAGTTTTAATTACCAAAAACTTTGTTTCGCCGGTTAATTTATCCGTTTATACATGCCCTGGGGAGCTACCCCAAAAGTTAGCTACTAAACTGTTTTTCCAATACCGAACACTAGGTAACCGTTGCGTATCCGCAGGATGCCCCGATGTCAATGTTCTATCATCATTGACGGATTTCTGAGTTCATTAGTTCACGACCGTCCCAAACCAGGGCACGGTGTGAGGCTGGTAAACACCTAAATAGCGCTATCAACTAATAACCCGCTCGCCTAACCCGGCGACTAATCGGTATTTGTAGTAGGGACTTGAGTGATAGAGTTTCGTTTAGTGCCGTTAGTTGCAATCCGTATAAACAGTAATTAACCAAAAGGTTTCCCAATACCCGGGAAGGAAAAGTAAGTTTTGTTCCCAATTACTAGGGAAGGTATGTAAATGGTATCCCCTTTTACCAGGGGATAGGATTGTTTTAGTCTCGTGTCCCAAACCACCGGGACGCATGCTTTTAAGTGGTGAACTCACCTTGGGTTGCTCGGTAGGTTTAGGTTACTTGTCAATCACGCTGGTCACCACGTCCTAACATGGTTACCGGTATAGGTCAGGTTCGGTGCACAAGCATTCACGTAAAACACATATAGGCACGTATCAAGCATATAAGTAAACAGTCATTGGGTTATTGGGCCGGCCTAAACAAATTAACAGTCAACCGCATCACATAGTCCATTTAACAGATAGTCCAAGTTAACACAGAATGGCCCAATAACCAAAATGGACGGCCCACTCGCAACCAGCTGGTCTCGAGTCGCAACCAGGTGGTCTCGGCTTGTCTCGTTATGGTTGCGAGTCGCAATCGTGGTCTCGAGTTGTCACGTGTTGGTTGCGAGTCGCAACCGTCGTAGTCTCGAGTCGAAATCTCGTAGTTTCGACTTGTCATGCTTTGGTTGCGAGTCGCAACCGTGTGGTTTCGAGTCGTAATGCCGTCGTTGCGAGTCGGAATGCTGTCGTTGCGAGTCGTAATCTGTCACTTTCATATACACGTGATGATGCAGAAAAGACAGTCCAAATTGTACATATGAAATCAGACCCATATCCGGAAACTACCAATAAGGTTTCTACAAACACTTTTCCTCATTTGACCATTAAACCATATAGATCAAACTTTGCCATTTTAAATCTTCAAACCATCTTCAACTAGTTCATCAAATGTTCATAGTTTCCTAGGGTTTTCTCCTTAACAAAATCATACATTTATGAACCAAAAATCACATATTTCTAGCAAGATTATCATGCAAGGACAAGTAAAACATACACTTTATAATCTTGAACATAGTTTTGGTTGGCATAATCATTCCTAAATCACTATACTTTAGCCATCTTTAAACATGTTATATGAGGGTTTTCACATATGACCAATCTTCACAAATCTTCCTAAAAATCATGTAAAATACTACTAACCAAGCATTTTTCTAGTTCATATACATATCATTCAAGCAAGAATACAAGGCATTTCTAGTTCATAATATTTCACAAATCTTATACACCAAGGAGATAACACTAACCGGTTATGAAAGGAGGGCCGAAAACAAAGAGAAGGGAACCGAGAAGATGGAGTATGCGAGTGATAGTCTTGACCGAGTCCTTGTCCGATATCCTTGCTTGAACCGAGATCAAGGAGAAAGAAAGTGGTGTTTGTAGAGGGTTTCTAGTGAGAGAGATTAGAAGAAGTGTTGGTGTGTAAAATGAAGCAAGTGGGGAAAAAGGGTGGGATTTATACAAGGGGTCACGAGTTGGGCTTGGGGGTTTCGGCCCAACCGGTTTCGGCTCACTAGGCCCACTCGAGACCGAGTGGCCCACTCGCAACCGCCCGGTTGCGAGTCATGGTCTCGGGTCGTGGTCTCGACTCTTATATATACATATAATACATACATACATCACATGTCATGCAAAAATCACGTTTCCATTTAATAATATTTATATACACACAAAATATTACAAGGTGATCGTTCGGAAAAACCTCGAGTGTCACATTATCCCCAAGTTTTAAGAACTTTCGTCCCGAAAGTTGAAGCAGCCACTGCCAAGCTAGCGTGTTTTAACGGGGTGTCACATCATCCCCCCGTTAGTTTGGAATTTCGTCCCGAAATTCGGTTGTAGCTTCAGTGCTGGGGTTTTCGTTTGGGAATAACTGGGGATACTTGGACTTCATCTGGTCCTCCCGCTCCCAGGTAAACTCTGGGCCGCGCCGTGAGTTCCAACGAACTCGCACAAGGGGTATCTGGCTACGTTTGAGGGTTTTGATTTCTCGATCCGTGATCTCAATCGGTTCCTCAGTAAAGTGTAGCTGTTCATCAATCGTCAGTTCCTTAAAAGGAATTACAAGTGTTTCATCAGACAAACACTTCTTCAAGTTAGATACGTGAAAAACGTTGTGCACTGCACTCAGCTCTGCAGGCAGGTTCAATCTATAAGCAACCTTACCGATTTTCTCGGTAATTTCGAACGGTCCAACATACCGTGGATTCAGCTTGCCTCGTTTACCAAAACGAACCACACCCTTCCAGGGTGAGACTTTAAGTAGAACCCGGTCCCCGACCTGGAATTCTAACGGTCTCTTACGCTTGTCAGCGTAGCTTTTCTGACGGTCACGAGCTGCCGCCATGCGTTGCCTGATCTGGGAAATCTTTTCCGTTGTATCTACCACTAGTTCTGGGCCTGTGAGTTGACTGTCACCTACTTCCGCCCAGCAGAGAGGTGATCGGCATTTACGACCGTACAATGCCTCAAAAGGTGCCGCCTGAATGCTAGTGTGGTAGCTGTTGTTGTAGGAGAATTCCACCAACGGTAGATGCTTCTCCCAGTTCTTGCCAAAATCGATCACACATGCTCTAAGCATGTCTTCCAGGGTTTGGATGGTGCGTTCAGACTGCCCATCCGTTTGCGGATGATAAGCGGTGCTCATGTCCAAACGTGAGCCAAAGGATTTGTGCATAGCTTGCCACAATTCGGAAGTAAAACGAGCGTCTCGGTCGGAAATAATAGAAGTTGGCACCCCGTGCCTGGAGACTACTTCCTTTAAATAGATTTCTGCCAAGGTAGAAAACTTGTCTGTTTCCTTAATGGCCAGAAAGTGTGCAGACTTAGTCAAACGATCTACTATCACCCAAATAGTATCATTCCCGCGTTGAGATCTAGGTAGCCCTGTAACAAAATCCATGGAAATCTGTTCCCATTTCCATTTCGGGATTTCGGGTTGCTGTAGTAGGCCTGCTGGTTTCTGATACTCGATCTTGACTCTTGCACAGGTCAAACACTTGCCAACATAGGCTGCTATGTGGGCTTTCATGCCAGGCCACCAGTATGTGGTTTTCAAGTCGTGGTACATCTTATCTGCACCAGGATGTACTGAATAACGGGACTTATGGGCTTCGTCCATCACAAGCTCTCGTAGGTCTCCGTAAAGTGGGACCCAAATGCGCCCTGCCACATAGTAGGCGCCGTCTTCTTTCTGTTCTAGCTGTTGTCTTGATCCTCGCAGGGACTCAGCCCTGATGTTTTCCGGTTTCAGAGCTTCAATCTGAGCATTTCGAATCTGGGTAGGGAGACTAGACTGGATGGTAAGTTGTAATGCTCGCACGCGCCGTGGTATAGTGTCCTTTCGGCTGAGGGCGTCTGCCACAACATTGGCCTTGCCCGGATGATACTTGATGGCGCATTCATAGTCATTCAAAAGTTCGACCCATCGACGTTGTCGCATGTTTAACTCCTTCTGCTTGAAGATATGTTCGAGACTCCTGTGATCGGTGTAAATGGTGCACTTGGTACCGTACAGGTAATGTCTCCATATCTTAAGCGCAAATATTACCGCTCCCAGTTCCAAATCGTGTGTTGTGTAGTTCCTTTCGTGCGTCTTAAGTTGTCGAGAGGCGTAAGCAATAACTTTCTCGCGTTGCATCAACACGCAACCGAGCCCATGAATAGACGCATCGCAGTAGACCACAAAGTCGTCAGTGCCTTCAGGTAACGAGAGAATAGGAGCACTGCAGAGGTTATCCTTAAGCCTCTGAAAAGCAGATTCCTGTGCTTCATTCCACTTGTAGGTGATGCCTTTCTGAGTGAGCGTAGTGAGGGGTTGTGCAATCTTTGAGAATCCCTGAATGAATCTGCGGTAGTAACCTGCCAATCCCAAGAATTGGCGAACTTCAGTCGGAGTCTTAGGGGTAGGCCAATTCTTTATAGAGTCGATCTTAGCTGGGTCGACGTGGATTCCATCCTTGTTAACCACGTGCCCAAGGAAATGGACTTCTCGAAGCCAGAAGTCGCATTTCGAGAACTTGGCATACAGTTGCTCGTTGCGAAGGAGTTCGAGGATAAGTCGTAGGTGTTGTTCATGCTCTTCCTGACTTTTCGAGTAGATCAAGATGTCGTCTATAAAAACGATCACGAATTTGTCGAGGTAGGGTTTGCATACCCGGTTCATAAGATCCATGAACACTGCAGGGGCGTTGGTCATTCCAAAGGGCATAACGAGGAATTCATAGTGACCATAACGAGTTCTGAATGCAGTTTTGGAAATATCTTCGTTACGGACCCTTAACTGATGGTAGCCTGATCGCAGATCAATCTTAGAATAGTAGCTCGATCCTTGCAGTTGATCAAACAAATCGTCGATTCGCGGGAGAGGGTAACGATTCTTGATGGTAACCTTGTTCAACTCACGATAGTCAATGCACATTCGGAACGTGCCATCCTTCTTCTTAACAAAGAGTACCGGTGCTCCCCAGGGTGATGAACTAGGGCGGATAAATCCTTTATCCAATAGTTCTTGTAGTTGCGTCGAGAGTTCCTTCAATTCTGCGGGGGCTAGTCGATAAGGCGCACGAGCTATAGGCGCTGCCCCGGGAGCTAGCTCGATTTGGAATTCGACCTGACGATGGGGAGGGAGTCCAGGTAATTCCTCAGGAAATACCTCGGGGTAGTCACGCACTACTGGAAAGTCTTCAATCCTCTTTTCCTTTTCCTGCGTGTTGGTAACAAGTGCTAAGATAGCGGTGTGCCCTTTCCGTAAACACTTCTGGGCCTTCAAGAACGAGATAACGCCTGAGACTTCTCCGCCTTTGCCACCTTGTACAATGAGGGGTTTGCCAGAACGGCGAGGAATACGAACTGCTTTCTCTTGACAAAGGATCTCAGCGCGATGCTTGGATAACCAATCCATACCAATAACGACGTCGAAGCTTCCAAGAGTAACAGGGAAAAGGTCGATACTAAATGTCTGACCAGACAACTCTAGTTTGCAACCCTTGACAACGTGTGAGGCCTCGATGTTTCTACCATTAGCTAACTCGACGATATGAGGAGAACTTAGTAACGTAAGCGGACGCTTAAGCTTCTTACTAATACGTAGGGATACATAACTAGCATCGGCACCGGAATCAAATAACACAGAAACATAACGATCATCGAGTAGGAACTTACCCGCCACGACATTGGGGTCATTCCTTGCTTCACCAGCTCCAATCACGAAAGCTCTTCCTCTAGCACCATTCCCAGCATTGTTGTTCTGATTGTTGTTCCCAGCTCCCTGATTATTGTTGCGGTTCTGATTCAGTTCAGGGCAATCCTTCTTAAAGTGTCCCTCAGCTCCACACTTAAAACATGCCCGGTTGTTTCCCTGCTGCTGTTGTCACACCCCCAAAATCCACCTGCGGAGTATCACCGCTTGGGAGCGTGACTGACCAGGATCAAGCCACCAATTATATTGAACATGCATTTAATATTAATGAAAACCATCCATTCAATACAAAAGGTGATCAACAAATCATCGTTTCAAAATGTAGCGGAAGCATAGTAAATAAACCAGTAGTAGTTAACAGTTTTAAGTGTCATAATAGTTTAACGGAAAAGTCACGATCCTTGTCCACAACGACCCGCTTCACCAGTGCAAGCTCCAAGTACCTAACGATCTGCAAGGCATGTAACAGAATGATCAACAAACTAGTTGAGCGAGTTCACAGAAAGTAAATGCGTAATAGTAAGTTCGTTTGTAACAGGTGGCTCTACTGGGCCGATTGTATGTTCTATTGGTGGTGGTGTTCCACGTTACTGGTGGTGGTGTTCCACGTTACTGTGTGGTGGTGTTCCACGTTACTGTGTGGTGGTGTTCCACGTTACTGTGTGGTGGTGTTCCACGTTACTGTGTGGTGGTGTTCCACGTTACTGTGTGGTGGTGTTCCACGTTACTGTGTGGTGGTGTTCCACGTTACTGTGTGGTGGTGTTCCACGTTACTGTGTGGTGGTGTTCCACGTTACATAACCACTAGACTACTCGTAACTATAGGTATCCTTCACAACCGAGGATAGTAAAGTGGTAGTCTAGGCATAGTGTCAATAAAGTATCTAATCAACCTTTCAATCCCATTCCCAACACCCCGGGAATCCCATGCCTTGGTAAGAGTGTGAACTCACCTTGGTTTGCTCGGTATGCTAGATTATGCACTCACAAGTAATTAGTCACGTCCTATTGTATGCACGTATAACAAATCAGTTCATGTTCGCAATGATACGCATGCAATTTAATGTTCACATAACAGTCAGTTTGCATAACGGCACAACACGTATTATTTCACGTATACAAATGTTAACGTTCATCAAGCATGGCATGCCAAATAAATCAAACATATAATTCCATCTTTCAAAGTACATTCATAACCAAGCATCTTTCGATCCACCCTTATCTTTCGACACATTAGTTATCTCAGTTATCTTTCGGACCGAAGGTTATGTTTCGAACCTATTGTCATCTTTCGATCACACACATATCTTTCGGTCAACAGGTATCTTTCGGTCAACAGATATCTTTCGGTCACAACTATGTTTCGACTACAAGCATCTTTCGACAATAACTATGTTTCGAGTAGACAAGTATCTTTCGACATAAGCAGTTACGTTTTCATAATCAGTTACGTTTATTCAAAGTTTCTAAGTTTTATCCGTGATTATCAATTAACACATTTTCCAGAAATCGGTTATCCAAAATCGATCAAACAGGGACTTTCATAATAAACCTCATGAACCCTAATTTAACCAAAAGAACAAGAATGACACTTTATCCTATACGATCCGATTTCAAGAACAACGAACAATAACAAATCCGAATTGCATAATATCACAACCAATCCATAAAACCTTATCATCATACAACATCACAACGGATCCGATTTGCTAGCCGATTAATCAACAGAATCTTAACAATCATGGCAGTTCACTTTAATTATCCTTGCTAAACCATTATAACATTCATACCGTACGTATCCGATCATATAAACACATATTGCAAGACAATTAGACAATTATAACATTCATACCGTACATTTAGTGACAAATCATATACACTAGACACTAACCGGGATAGAAAGTAACAAGAGTTGATCAGCAAGTAGTCTCCGCAAATTCGTGGTTGCCGTCACACACAATGGAGCTAGGGTTTGAACAATAACAGCCAACATACATGTTTTCACGTTTTTAAATCGTATCACAGGAATGGGCCAAGCCCATCTGAAAGACTGGGCCGAAGGATCTGGATTCCAGTCGAAGGATATGTTTCGTGGCCGAAGGATGTCGAAGGATATGTTTCGTGATCCTTCGAACCGGCAGTTGGTCCTTCGAATCGAAGGATATCTTTCGTGATCCTTCGATCTGCATGTCATGTTTCTAGACTAAGTGTTTTTAAATAATAAAAATTCTAATATTATATTCTACCACAGCAAGTAATCACATATAGGCAAAATGACAATACGTTTCATTAAAACACCACGTGTACAATTCAAGTTCACAATCCAAGCAACTAAGCAGTCAAAGTCAACGCGCATTTAATGCGAAAGTGAAAGTCAGAAACTCGAGTTGTCACATTATCCCCAACTAATTGGAAATTTCGTCCCGAAATTTGGCATGCACTCACTGAGGAAGCTAGGTAAGCTGTATCGTTTACTGGTTTCCCTGGGGTGTCACATCATCCCCCCGTTGATTTGGAATTTCGTCCCGAAATTCAGTAGTAGTAGCTTCAGCCTCAGTAGTGGTTGCATTGGTTCCGAATAACTGGGGGTACTTTTCTGTCATCCTATCTTCGCGTTCCCAGGTGTACTCTGGGCCACGTTTGGGGTTCCAACGAACTCGAACAAGAGGGATTCTCTTGTTTTTGAGGACCTTCACATCCCGGTCCGGGATTTCTACTGGTTCCTTGACGAACTGCAACCGCTCGTCGATAGTGGGTTCCTTACAAGGAATGATAAGGTTTTCATCTGATAGGCACTTCTTTAAGTTCGATACATGAAAGACATTGTGAACTGCCCCGAGTTCAGTTGGTAGATTCAATCTATAGGCTACCCTGCCTATTCGTTCTATGATCTAGAATGGTCCGACATACCGTGAATTTAGTTTGCCCCGTTTGCCAAAACGTACTACACCCTTCCAGGGTGAAACTTTTAGTAAAACCCGGTCCCCGACCCGAAATTCCAATGGCTTTCTACGCTTGTCCGCGTAGGCTTTCTGACGGTCGCGTGCTGCCGCCATGCGTTGTCGTATCTGTGCTATCTTTTCTGTGGCTTCCACAACAATATCTGGACCCGTAATCTGACTATCCCCCACCTCTGCCCAACAGAGAGGTGACCGGCATTTACGTCCGTACAATGCCTCGAATGGAGCGGCTTGAATGCTGGTATGGTAACTGTTATTGTATGAAAACTCCACTAAAGGGAGGTGCTTTTCCCAGCCGTTGCCGAAATTGATAACACACGCTCGAAGCATGTCTTCTAGAGTTTGAATCGTGCGCTCAGACTGCCCATCCGTCTGAGGGTGATATGCTGTGCTCATGTCTAATCGTGAGCCGAAAGATTTGTGCATCGCTTGCCAAAGCTCTGACGTGAATCGTGCATCGCGATCCGAAATAATAGAGATGGGCACCCCGTGCCTCGAAACAACTTCTTTCAAGTAAATGTCTGCTAAAGTAGAAAACTTATCCGTTTCTTTGATAGCCAAGAAGTGAGCAGACTTTGTGAGTCGATCAACGATCACCCAAATAGTGTCATTCCCACGCTGGGATCTAGATAAGCCCGTAACGAAATCCATGGAAATTTCTTCCCATTTCCACTGCGGTATCTTGGGCTGCTGAAGTAGACCAGCTGGTTTCTGATATTCAACCTTGACTCTCGCACAGGTTAAGCATTTGCCAACATAGGTGGCGATGTGGGCCTTCATACTAGGCCACCAATAAGTAGTACTGATGTCGTGGTACATTTTATCCGACCCTGGATGTACCGAGTAGCGAGACTTGTGTGCTTCATCCATCACAAGTTCGCGTAGATCGCCATAGGGTAGGACCCAATACATCCTGTTACATAGTAGGCGCCGTCTTCCTTTGTTCCATGCGTTGCCTTGAGCCGCGTAAGGCTTCAGCTTTGACGTTTTCGGGTTTCAGTGCTTCTAACTGAGCAGCTCGTATCTGTGCAGGAAGGCTAGACTGAATCGTAAGCTGTAGCGCTCGCACGCGCTTAGGTAGAGTGTCTTTCCGACTGAGGGCATCAGCCACAACATTGGCCTTGCCTGGATGATACTTGATGGCGCATTCATAGTCGTTTAGAAGTTCAACCCATCTCCGTTGACGCATATTCAAATCCTTTTGCTTAAGAATATGCTCGAGACTCCTGTGATCGGTGTAAATCGTGCACCTGGTACCGTACAGGTAGTGTCGCCATACCTTAAGCGCGAAAACAACGGCTCCCAGCTCTAAATCGTGCGTCGTGCAGTTCCGTTCATGAACCTTGAGTTGCCGCGAAGCGTAGGCAATAACTTTATCCCGCTGCATCAATACACAACCAAGCCTCTGTATCGATGCGTCACAATAAACCACGAAGTCATCCGTGCCCTCTGGCAATGAGAGAATAGGTGCGTTGCAAAGCCTATCCTTTAAGTACTGAAAAGCGGTCTCTTGGGAATCTCCCCAACGGTGGGTGACACCTTTCTGTGTCAGTAGTGTAAGTGGTTGCGCGATCTTGGAGAAGTCTTTGGTGAATCGTCTGTAGTAACCTGCCAAACCCAAGAATTGGCGTATTTCCGTCGGTGTACGCGGTGCTGGCCAGTTTCTGATCGAATCAACCTTGGATGGATCGACATGAATCCCATCCTTGTTCACCACATGGCCTAAGAAGTGGACTTCACGAAGCCAGAAGTCGCATTTTGAAAACTTTGCGTACAGTTGCTCCTTTCGAAGAAGTTCCAAGATAAGGCGTAAGTGCTGCTCGTGCTCCTCCTGACTCTTGGAGTAAATCAGGATGTCGTCGATGAAGACAATGACGAACTTGTCTAGATAGGGTTTGCACACCCTGTTCATAAGATCCATGAAGACTGCTGGCGCGTTCGTAAGCCCGAATGGCATGACAAGAAACTCGTAATGACCGTAGCGAGTTCTGAAAGCGGTTTTGGAGACGTCCTCATCCCGGACTCTCAGCTGATGATAATCAACCTGTAGATCAACCTTGGAGTAGTAACTCGACCCTTACACTGGGCGAATAAGTCGTCAATGCGTGGAAGAGGATAACGGTTCTTCACTGTGATCTTGTTCAGTTCACGGTAATCAATTTCACATCCTGAAGGTGCCATCCTTCTTTTTCACAGATAATTGGTATCCAAGAGTTCTTGTAGTTGCGTCAATAGTTCTTCCGATTCTGATGGAGCTAAGCGATACAGTGCTCGAGCTATGGGTGCTGCTTCTGGAGCGAGCTCGATTTGAAATTCGACCTGACGATGAGGCGGTAGACCAGGTAAATCTTTAGGAAACACCTGAGGAAAGTTGCGTACAGCTGGATGGTCTTCCAACTTCTTTGCTTTGCATGGGATTTCTGCTTGCTGTTGCTGCTGGCGATTCCGATTTGCAGGCCGTGGACTCCTGAATCCTTAGCTTCATGGCCCATCTTGAGACACCTCTGGAAACGTCCCTCGTTGCACTAACCACCGTGGTGTCTGTTGCATTAGTTACACATTGGGTGAATTCCCCGATATCCACCCTGCCCCTGACCACCAGAAGTTGGCTGACTCGGCTCTGGTGATCACTATTCTTGCGCTGCTGCTGTGCTTGAGACTGAACGGTAGCTGAACCCTTGCTGGAATACCCATCCCATTTCCGCTTGCTGTCACTAGGAGTAGCGGGAGTAGCAGGAGTGGTAGCGGTAGTAATAGCGCTGATACAACTAGGCAGCCTGTTCTGTTCCACTGCCTGATCCGTGAGGCGATAAGCAAGACACTGAATGTCTTGAATGTTGTCGAGGTTAGCCGATGTAACATAGCTCTGAATTTCTGAGGCTAGACCCTTGTGATACAATTCGATATGCTTGCTTGGAGGGTCCACCATGGTTGGACACAAGATGGCCAGTTCGTTCTATCGTTTCGTATGAGCTTCAATTTCTGACCCCGTCATTTTCAAATGGTAAGGCTCCACTTCCAACTTGTGGATGTCATCACGAGTGTAGTATTCCCTTTTAATGTGTTCTTTGAATTCGTTCCAGGGGGTGGCGTTAGCAGCTGCCAACCCTAGTATCCGTACTTGCGCGTTCCACCAGATTAACGTGATTTCTTCCAAAGTGCCTGTGGCGTACTTGAACCTGCGAGCCTCAGGGCATTCACACATCTCGAATACCGACTCGAGCTTCCCAAACCAATGGAGTAGTCCCACTGCTCCTTCTGTGCCACTGAATGTGCTTGGACGACTGTCCATGAAATTCTTGAATGTGCAGACAGGTTGCTATGCGTCCTGACCCGTTGCGCGAGAAAGATAGATCAAGGTTAAGCGCGAGAGTTGGGTCACGGGAGTAGGATCTAACATCCTAGGATAGGTCTGGAATAGCAGGTTATACCTCCTGCTTGTGCGACTGCAAGCGCCGCAGCAACTTGTTCGTTAATGAGAGCCGTCAACTGGGCTTGAGTCATGTTAACACGTCCAGACATGATCGGACAGTAAAGGTAGCATAAGTATGAATGGTTCGCGAGTAGTGCGATGACAGAAAAGCGTAGGCATATAGGTGTTCTTAGTCAATAACAGGTAGTGTGCAAAAGTAAGGTAAGCATACTACGAGCAAAGTTCTAAGCAGTTCTAGCAAGCAGGTAATAAACATAAACCTTATTACCTAGGATGTCGAGTCTTGCACGTGGAGCGAAGCGTCGTTGTGGATCGTTGAGAGCACTGTTCTGGTTATAGTCTGGTTTTAATAAAAACGTTTTCCCATATTAAAACCAAGTTCTCTATAACCAATGGCTCTGATACCAATCTGTCACACCCCCAAAATCCACCTGCGGAGTATCACCGCTTGGGAGCGTGACTGACCAGGATCAAGCCACCAATTATATTGAACATGCATTTAATATTAATGAAAACCATCCATTCAATACAAAAGGTGATCAACAAATCATCGTTTCAAAATGTAGCGGAAGCATAGTAAATAAACCAGTAGTAGTTAACAGTTTTAAGTGTCATAATAGTTTAACGGAAAAGTCACGATCCTTGTCCACAACGACCCGCTTCACCAGTGCAAGCTCCAAGTACCTAACGATCTGCAAGGCATGTAACAGAATGATCAACAAACTAGTTGAGCGAGTTCACAGAAAGTAAATGCGTAATAGTAAGTTCGTTTGTAACAGGTGGCTCTACTGGGCCGATTGTATGTTCTATTGGTGGTGGTGTTCCACGTTACTGGTGGTGGTGTTCCACGTTACTGCGTGGTGGTGTTCCACGTTACTGTGTGGTGGTGTTCCACGTTACTGTGTGGTGGTGTTCCACGTTACTGTGTGGTGGTGTTCCACGTTACTGTGTGGTGGTGTTCCACGTTACTGTGTGGTGGTGTTCCACGTTACTGTGTGGTGGTGTTCCACGTTACTGTGTGGTGGTGTTCCACGTTACATAACCACTAGACTACTCGTAACTATAGGTATCCTTCACAACCGAGGATAGTAAAGTGGTAGTCTAGGCATAGTGTCAATAAAGTATCTAATCAACCTTTCAATCCCATTCCCAACACCCCGGGAATCCCATGCCTTGGTAAGAGTGTGAACTCACCTTGGTTTGCTCGGTATGCTAGATTATGCACTCACAAGTAATTAGTCACGTCCTATTGTATGCACGTATAACAAATCAGTTCATGTTCGCAATGATACGCATGCAATTTAATGTTCACATAACAGTCAGTTTGCATAACGGCACAACACGTATTATTTCACGTATACAAATGTTAACGTTCATCAAGCATGGCATGCCAAATAAATCAAACATATAATTCCATCTTTCAAAGTACATTCATAACCAAGCATCTTTCGATCCACCCTTATCTTTCGACACATTAGTTATCTCAGTTATCTTTCGGACCGAAGGTTATGTTTCGAACCTATTGTCATCTTTCGATCACACACATATCTTTCGGTCAACAGGTATCTTTCGGTCAACAGATATCTTTCGGTCACAACTATGTTTCGACTACAAGCATCTTTCGACAATAACTATGTTTCGAGTAGACAAGTATCTTTCGACATAAGCAGTTACGTTTTCATAATCAGTTACGTTTATTCAAAGTTTCTAAGTTTTATCCGTGATTATCAATTAACACATTTTCCAGAAATCGGTTATCCAAAATCGATCAAACAGGGACTTTCATAATAAACCTCATGAACCCTAATTTAACCAAAAGAACAAGAATGACACTTTATCCTATACGATCCGATTTCAAGAACAACGAACAATAACAAATCCGAATTGCATAATATCACAACCAATCCATAAAACCTTATCATCATACAACATCACAACGGATCCGATTTGCTAGCCGATTAATCAACAGAATCTTAACAATCATGGCAGTTCACTTTAATTATCCTTGCTAAACCATTATAACATTCATACCGTACGTATCCGATCATATAAACACATATTGCAAGACAATTAGACAATTATAACATTCATACCGTACATTTAGTGACAAATCATATACACTAGACACTAACCGGGATAGAAAGTAACAAGAGTTGATCAGCAAGTAGTCTCCGCAAATTCGTGGTTGCCGTCACACACAATGGAGCTAGGGTTTGAACAATAACAGCCAACATACATGTTTTCACGTTTTTAAATCGTATCACAGGAATGGGCCAAGCCCATCTGAAAGACTGGGCCGAAGGATCTGGATTCCAGTCGAAGGATATGTTTCGTGGCCGAAGGATGTCGAAGGATATGTTTCGTGATCCTTCGAACCGGCAGTTGGTCCTTCGAATCGAAGGATATCTTTCGTGATCCTTCGATCTGCATGTCATGTTTCTAGACTAAGTGTTTTTAAATAATAAAAATTCTAATATTATATTCTACCACAGCAAGTAATCACATATAGGCAAAATGACAATACGTTTCATTAAAACACCACGTGTACAATTCAAGTTCACAATCCAAGCAACTAAGCAGTCAAAGTCAACGCGCATTTAATGCGAAAGTGAAAGTCAGAAACTCGAGTTGTCACAGCTGTTGCTGTTGGGGTTGCTGCTGGTTCTGTCTAGCTGGGAACTGACTTCTGCAATCCTTGGCCTCATGCCCCATTTTGTTACATCGCTGACACTGGCCCTTCACACACTGCCCGCTGTGATGTCGATTGCACTTGTTGCACTTGGGGTGGTTTCCACGATAGCCACCCTGTTGTTGAGCGCCCTTGTTGTTTTCGGTTTTCCTTTGCTGTGCTGGGGCCTGAGTGGGGTTAGCATCCTTGCTTTGACTTCCTTCCCACTTACGTTTGCTGTCACTGGAAGTTCCGACAGTAGCACTGATCCTTTTGGGCAACCGGCCCTCTTCTACGGCTTGATCAGTGAGTTTGTGAGCAAGTCGAACAATCGGCTGAATGGTAGTGTGGTTGGCTGAAGTGACATGGCTTCGAATCTCTGGAGCCAAACCTTTGATATACAGTTCGATCCTTCGGTACATTGGTCGAGATATGTTTGGGCAAAGAGCAGCGTAGTCATTTGACAGCTTGGTGTATGTTTCAATTTCTGACCCAACCATCTTGAGCTCATAGTACTCATTTTCAAGCTTGTGGATGTCATCCCGGTGACAGTATTCATCCTTAATCATATCCTTGAAATCCTCCCATGCCGTAGCATTTGCAGTTTCCAAACCAAACATCTGAATCTGCGCCTTCCACCAAGAAAGCGCGCTTCCTTCAAGCGTAGCAGTAGCAAATTTCACCCAATTTGCAGGCGGACACTCGCAAACAGCGAAAACAGCTTCAATTTTCTCAATCCAATGCAGAAGACCTATGGCACCCTCAGTGCCGTTGAAAGGGAGAGGCTTGCAATCCATGAAAGTTTTGAAAGTACACACTGGTGGTTGCGCAGGTGCATGCTGACCTGTTCGTGAGAAGCGAAGCGTATAGGTTTAGAGGCGAAAAGTCGACGTGGCGGTAGGATCTAAACATCCTAAAACAACGAGCTTACCTATAGGGTGAGCTGCGAAAGCTGCAGCCACGGTGTTGAGCAGGTTAGTGAACTGAGCCTGCGTCATGTTAATGTTTCCTCTTCCGCGTCCACTCATTGTCTTCATAACCAGAAAACACAGTATGAGTGTGATGCCGTAGTGTAGCGAGAATGAGATAGAAGAGAGAGGTGTATCTATCTAGTTAGGCACACTAGTACGTATAGCATAACAGGAAACATAAAGTAAACAAGTAAACACTGGTCCGAGCTATGAAGTCAAATGTGTCGAGCCTTGCACTTGGAGTGTAGTGTCGTCGCGAGTCACAGGTTATAGTCTGGTTTTCTCCAAAAAGATTTTCCCCTTTTTAAAACCAAGTTCACTATAACCAATGGCTCTGATACCAATCTGTCACACCCCCAAAATCCACCTGCGGATAACACCCGCTTCGGGGGCGTGACTGACCAGGATCCAGCCACCAATTATACCGAATACTTAAGTTGTTAACAAAAGTAATACTTACTATTCATAAGCTTAGCAAATATTAAGTTCAGAGTTTAAAGTTTTAAGTTCAAAACAGTAATAAGTAGCGGAAGCATAAGTAAGGTAGTTTAGAACAAAGTTCATGTTTCAAAATAAGGTAACACCCAACACAAGGGTGAATAGACACTACACGTCCCCAAGCTGCAAGCTCCATCGTCACTGGTTACCTGCAAAGCATGCAGTAAGGGGTCAACAATAATGCTGAGTGAGTCCACTAGTTGTCCAGTTTTAATTACCAAAAACTTTGTTTCGCCGGTTAATTTATCCGTTTATACATGCCCTGGGGAGCTACCCCAAAAGTTAGCTACTAAACTGTTTTTCCAATACCGAACACTAGGTAACCGTTGCGTATCCGCAGGATGCCCCGATGTCAATGTTCTATCATCATTGACGGATTTCTGAGTTCATTAGTTCACGACCGTCCCAAACCAGGGCACGGTGTGAGGCTGGTAAACACCTAAATAGCGCTATCAACTAATAACCCGCTCGCCTAACCCGGCGACTAATCGGTATTTGTAGTAGGGACTTGAGTGATAGAGTTTCGTTTAGTGCCGTTAGTTGCAATCCGTATAAACAGTAATTAACCAAAAGGTTTCCCAATACCCGGGAAGGAAAAGTAAGTTTTGTTCCCAATTACTAGGGAAGGTATGTAAATGGTATCCCCTTTTACCAGGGGATAGGATTGTTTTAGTCTCGTGTCCCAAACCACCGGGACGCATGCTTTTAAGTGGTGAACTCACCTTGGGTTGCTCGGTAGGTTTAGGTTACTTGTCAATCACGCTGGTCACCACGTCCTAACATGGTTACCGGTATAGGTCAGGTTCGGTGCACAAGCATTCACGTAAAACACATATAGGCACGTATCAAGCATATAAGTAAACAGTCATTGGGTTATTGGGCCGGCCTAAACAAATTAACAGTCAACCGCATCACATAGTCCATTTAACAGATAGTCCAAGTTAACACAGAATGGCCCAATAACCAAAATGGACGGCCCACTCGCAACCAGCTGGTCTCGAGTCGCAACCAGGTGGTCTCGGCTTGTCTCGTTATGGTTGCGAGTCGCAATCGTGGTCTCGAGTTGTCACGTGTTGGTTGCGAGTCGCAACCGTCGTAGTCTCGAGTCGAAATCTCGTAGTTTCGACTTGTCATGCTTTGGTTGCGAGTCGCAACCGTGTGGTTTCGAGTCGTAATGCCGTCGTTGCGAGTCGGAATGCTGTCGTTGCGAGTCGTAATCTGTCACTTTCATATACACGTGATGATGCAGAAAAGACAGTCCAAATTGTACATATGAAATCAGACCCATATCCGGAAACTACCAATAAGGTTTCTACAAACACTTTTCCTCATTTGACCATTAAACCATATAGATCAAACTTTGCCATTTTAAATCTTCAAACCATCTTCAACTAGTTCATCAAATGTTCATAGTTTCCTAGGGTTTTCTCCTTAACAAAATCATACATTTATGAACCAAAAATCACATATTTCTAGCAAGATTATCATGCAAGGACAAGTAAAACATACACTTTATAATCTTGAACATAGTTTTGGTTGGCATAATCATTCCTAAATCACTATACTTTAGCCATCTTTAAACATGTTATATGAGGGTTTTCACATATGACCAATCTTCACAAATCTTCCTAAAAATCATGTAAAATACTACTAACCAAGCATTTTTCTAGTTCATATACATATCATTCAAGCAAGAATACAAGGCATTTCTAGTTCATAATATTTCACAAATCTTATACACCAAGGAGATAACACTAACCGGTTATGAAAGGAGGGCCGAAAACAAAGAGAAGGGAACCGAGAAGATGGAGTATGCGAGTGATAGTCTTGACCGAGTCCTTGTCCGATATCCTTGCTTGAACCGAGATCAAGGAGAAAGAAAGTGGTGTTTGTAGAGGGTTTCTAGTGAGAGAGATTAGAAGAAGTGTTGGTGTGTAAAATGAAGCAAGTGGGGAAAAAGGGTGGGATTTATACAAGGGGTCACGAGTTGGGCTTGGGGGTTTCGGCCCAACCGGTTTCGGCTCACTAGGCCCACTCGAGACCGAGTGGCCCACTCGCAACCGCCCGGTTGCGAGTCATGGTCTCGGGTCGTGGTCTCGACTCTTATATATACATATAATACATACATACATCACATGTCATGCAAAAATCACGTTTCCATTTAATAATATTTATATACACACAAAATATTACAAGGTGATCGTTCGGAAAAACCTCGAGTGTCACATTCGAGCTGCTGGGTTTGGAAGACGTGGGAGCCTTAGGGCTTGGCTCTTTCTTTACCGGGATGGGAGCAGAGTAGCTATCCAATTCGTCAAGGTCGAAGACCTCTGGAGCTTTGACTGGGGTTGCATAAAAGGGGAAAACATTTAACTCTTGAATATTCATAAGTTATTTGTTTGTTATGTACTAATGTGTTTACCAGACATGTCGGAGCTGGATCTTTGGCTTGAACTTGCAAATGACAGAGAAAAAGTTCTCTCGCTTTCTGGAAGTTGATAAATGCTTTTGATTCTTGAATCTGATTCAGCGCTTGGAGGTGCTAAATCTTTGAAATTTGCTGCACAAGAAATAGAGATGTCAGTTCAGGATATAGCTTTAAGATACGGTTGGGGATATTCCTAAAACCCTAAATCCTACCAGAAGTTAACCACTTCACTGGAAGATCAAAACCTCCAGTGATGGAATCCCTTTTTACAAAAAGAACTTTCGTTGCCATTTTTCCTCATTCTTTGTGGCTCTAAGAACAAGAGGGTTTTTGGAGGTTGAGAAAAGAAGAAAACGACTGTTGCCATGAGAACGAAGACGGTAAGCCATCAGGAGGTCTTCAATACAAAGGTTGGGGATAAATCGAGATCTGATCTGGTCCAGAGTCACCAGTACGCGCCAAACCATGGGCATGGTTTGGGCATAACTGAGACCAGTTAGTTCAAAGAAATGGGAGATAAAAGCTGGGAAAGGGTACCGGAGTCCGATGGAGAAAGGGTAGGCCAAGAAGCACACCCATTCGTTGGAAGAAAAATCCGATCGGACTTCTCTGTCGAAGGGATGGATGACTGTACCAACAGGGAAAGCACCGGAAGCTTGCAAGGCAGCAATGTCAGCGTTGTCGAAGGAGCAGACCTCTTTCTCGGGTTCTTTTAGAAGGTTTTGGGCTTCGAAGGTTGGAATCGAGTCGCCCGTATGGGATCTAGTTCCGCTAGCCATAAGGGATTTCCGTGGAGAAGAAAGAAACGAAGAAGAAGGAGAGAAAGGAATTTACCTGAGGATTCCGATGGAGATGATGGTTTATCAAATGAAAAGAGAGAAGATATAGGGGCTAAATGGATAGCCATCGAGTAAAAAACGCGTGGGAAGTTGCACATTGTCACTTCGCATGTCCAATCGTATTAATTGCCTCGATTCACGAGATAAGCTTTAAAATATATCCGTTGGATTGGTATACCAACCGATATATTTTGGGGACAATTGTTATGGGTCATTTTCTGAGTATACATATCCTGACTAATATCCCGCTTGTAATTGTTTATTTATGACCAGGATGCTGGACGAGGATATTGCTAACATCCCGGGCGATATCCTGAGGTTGAGTAAATTAAACACGTGCAGGTTAATGGTTATAAGCTACTAACGGTCATCAGGACTTCTTCTCCTAAAGACTCGGGCGAATTTGTTATGAGGAAGCCGTTGAAGCCGAAAGACTTGGTCCTCAACGTTCAAGTGGGAATATTCGTTGGATCCCGGGAGTTTAGGATAGTTTGTTATATTATCTTTACTATAAATAGATGTGGTGGATCAGTTTAAGGCACACACTTTTTTACACGAACACTTCCATACACTCTTGCTCTCTAGCTCACAGCAATCACTACACTTGTACTCAGATCACATTGTAACACTTAGTCGATCCGCACCACATCCTGCACTGTATCCTGATTTTTGAAGCAATAAGAAGAACAAGGCAGCTGCGATTGTCAGCTCCCGAGGTTTTATGCCTGCGATCTAGATTGATCAAGGGCTTTCCTCGTACATCTCGTGTTATTTACTTTACTTTTTGCTCATTGTTTGATCAATAATACAGCTCAATATCTTGAGCCGTATCCTGAACACTGATTTTATAAACAACTTAACAAGCACATTTTCAGCAACACTTTCCAGCACACTACCTCACTTAACTAATTTGATCACTAAATTGCTTAGGTAATTTTTGACCAAAACAATGAATATGTCTTTAGAACGATTATATTTTTGTCTACATTTTGAACCAAGTTTCATTAAAAATAGAGTAGGTTCAAATATAATGTATTTTTATAATTTAATTATTATACGGTTCCTAGGCCCATCTAGGAACTTCATATTTCTAATAATCATCTTACCCGTAATCTACCTGTCTAATAATATGAGTTTTTATATACTTTTATTTTATTAGACAGACCACCCATATATAGGCCAATTAATTAATATAATATTTCAACCAACTATATAAAATAGTGTTTAAAACTATTTAGGTTGAATATTTATATTAAAAATAAACTAGTTACTAGTTACTAGTGGTTAATAAATTTAACCACACCTATAATTCTTATATAAAAATAGGAATGTTACACTAGTGTTGTGTCTATGGCTATAGTCTAGGTCTACTACTAAATGCAAACCTATTTCTCTATAACCAGTGGCTCTCATACCAATATGTCACACCCTCAAATTCCACCTCCGGGGTTTTACCGCGAGCCGCGTGAAAACCAGGATCCAAGACACTAGTCATATAGAACAACCTCTATATGAGTAAAAATGTGTTTTCCAAACCAAAGTAAGTTGCATATTGCGAACACCGATTCAGATTTTTCGATCCATCGGATCAGCCCAATGGGTCCTTCTTCTCCAGTGAAGTTGCTTGGTTCCCATCCAGGAGTACTTTGTAGGATTTAATCCCATGCCTAAAGAATAGAATTCGAAAGGAGTGTTCAAAGGAAACATGTTTACTTGGTAGTGTTTTTTAAATCGATTTTCGTGAAATCTAAAATAATAACATTATTTAGTAAATGTTGGTGCATCCGTCTGTCAACTTCGTCTTGTATCGAGTCTTGTATAGAACTAGTTAGATCAGGGCACGAAAATCAAGAAAGTGAGAATTAGTGGTGATTCCGCTTGAAATGACTTTAGGTCAATTTCAAGCGAAATTAAATAGTTTCTGATTCCGCTTGAGTTAATTTGTCTGATTTCGCTCGAAATAATGGTGGTGATTCCGCTTGAGATATATTCAAGCGAAATCACACTAGTTATAAATAGGTTATTTGGAGCGGAATCAGATATCAATTTCCGGTTTGAGCCACGAAGTGCTGCCGAAGTGTCGACTCGCTGTAAAACGTCTTCTAATCAATAATATCGACAGTTTAAAGTGATTTCATTGCTGAATTGACCTCAGTTTGTCTGTTTCCATCGTTCAAACTGAGCAAAACTCTTCTGATCGACTCGTTCGGGTCTGAAATCGATCCTACAAGTGGTATCAGAGCTTAGGAGGAATAGTTCATACCAATTCAGCTGCGAATTCTGTTTTCTACACCTTCTTTTTCAAAATTTATAATTTTTCACAGTTAAAATTGGCTAAATTTCTCACAGAATGTGTGTAATAGTGTTTTAACAAAGCTTTTAAAGTTTCAGGCCTAAAATCGATCTAAAACAGATAATTTTTCTTAATTCCGCTTGAAAATCAGCGATAAAATGATGACATCAGCAGCATTTCAGGGTTGATTTCGCTTAAAACTCATATTCCGCTTGAAAATACTGGTTGATTCCGCTTGAACCGGTATTCCGCTTGAAAAGTTCAGTTGATTCCGCTCGAAACAAGGTTCCGCTTGAAAGTTCAGCTTGATTCCGCTCGAAACCGTATTCCACTTGAATCAGTGATTTCGCTTGAAAAGGGGTTTCGCTTGAGTTTATTATTTCGCTTGAACTGACTGTTTAAGAATTTCTTGAAAACCAAAAAATGGACGAGGAATTCTACAACGCCTTTGCTACCCCGATGACTGTGACTCAGCAGACAATGTTGGAAAATGAAACGGGGACTATGCAAAAACCGCCTAAGCTCATGAACATTGAGGAGTATAAGGGTTGGGAAGGACGTTTTGAGAACTGGGTACAAGCAAACTATTTAGATGCTTGGGAATGTGTTGAGACAAAGTGTGTAAGACGGTCAAATGATGATGAAGAGGAAATTCCAATCAAAGATATGAGCATTGATGATAAAAAGAAATATAAAAATGAGAAAATGATGCTAAGTCTGCTACAACAAGCTGTGAAAGAAGACATCATGGTCTTATTGCAACATAATGGAAGTTCTTATTCGATTTGGAAAGCTTTAAGATCAAAGTTTGTTGGTAGTCAAGAAATGATCAAGAACAAGAAATCGCTTTTGAAGAAAGAGTTTGATCTATTTCAAGGATTGAAAAATGAGAGCACAAAGCAGATAATCGAAAGATACTGCAATCTGTTGGTAAATCTGAGAAGGAGAAGGGTGAGCATCAACAAAGACAATGAAGAACTGATAGAGAAGCTAGCTGATGCATTGCCACACGAAACTTGGGGTACATATCTCATGATGCTAAGAAACAAGAAAGGTTTCAACAATATGACACTTAGCAAATTCATTGAAAAGATTGAGGCTCAGGAGATGGAACAGAGAAAGATCTCGAGAATGAAAGATTTCGATGGTGAACAAGACATTGGGTTGTATTACAAAGCAGGGTTGAATGACAAAACCACAAATTTTTCTCCAAGAGTTGAAACTGCTTTTAATGCAAAGAGTTCATCTGGAAGTTCATCTAAAGGATCAAATAGCAATACCAGTTTCTCATCATATCCGTCTTTTGATCCAAACATTTCAACAAAGAAAAATGGGAAGAAGCTTCAGTGCAACATTGTTTTAAATCTTGAGGATGATCAAGATTACACAGAAGAAGTTGCAAAAAGCCACATGTCTTTGTTGGGAACTATGTTGGAATCATATGGTAGTTTTGTTGCAGGTCAGACCGGGAATCCAATCTTGACTAAGGAAGATTACGACCAGATCGATGCTGAAGAGATGGAACTAATGGATATAAAATGGTGTTTGGCTAGTGTGTTGAGGAGAGCTGAGAAATTTAAGCAAATCACAGGAAGAGATGATCTTCGTGAGGCTAATGTTTCTACTTTGGATTTTGATAAATCTAAAGTCACTTGTTTTCGTTGTAGGGAAAAAGGACACTTCAAGAGGGAGTGCACTAATCGTGAAGCAAGTGGAGCTCAAAATCCATTCAACAACAATGATTACTACCGGAAGGCAATATACCATCAAGTTGCTCAACAATCACATCAACAAGAACCGCAAGTGACACATGGGAGAAAAGTCATAGAAGAATCATCAAAGAGAGCTTGTATGGTGAATCAAGATGAAAAGAAGCCATCAACAGATTTCAGTTGGGACAAATATATTCCAGCTGATGGTAAAGCTTGTTTGATAGATCAAGATGATGAAAAGTTACCTGAAGGCTTTAACTGGGAAGGTTTTAGTTGGGATGATTATGATCCTAACCAAACTTCAAGTCACAAAGCATTTGTTGCTCGTATTGAAGAAGATAGTGATGACGATGGTACTGAGTATTGTGCAAAAAGAATGGCACAACACTTGAAGATGATGGCTGAAAGTGACAGTGAAGATGAGAAAGCTAAGAAGAAAAAGAAAAAGGTAAAAACACCAGTCAGCAGTGATGATGAGGATGTTCCAGTGGTGAGAAGAAAAGTAAAGGAAGTTCCAGCTTTCAAGATTGATAAAGAAGCTGTTGCAAAGAAAAATCCAGTGCTTTGTGAAAATTGTGAAGCAATGAAGAAACAAATCAGTTCATTGATTCACAACATGAACAGATTAAAGGAGTCTTATGATGTGCTGAACAAAGCAATGAACATGTACAATGACACAAGTGAAGAACAGGCAACAGCAATGAAGACACTTCAAGGAACGTTCATGATCAAGCAGAAAGTTGTGAACAACTACATCGAGAAGTGTGCTGTTTTAGAACAAAAACTGGAGGCTTAAAGAATTGAAACTGAAAGAGTAAATCGTTTATTGGAAAGTTACTCATGTACTTCTTATGTCATTGACAGGATTTATCCAACTGTTCAAGGCATGAAGTGTAACAACTCTCGCTAAAATCAATACTTAGTATGGTAACTTTCTATTAAGGAAACCCTAATTGAGAAACCCAAGTAATTCTACATAAACCCTAAAATTTTCAGAACAATCGGAATCAGGATCAGGGCCCCTAAAACTCAGGGGGGGTAAAACCTAGTTGACGATTATCCTTCGAATTCGTTGTCTAAGTAGAATGTATCGAAACTGTCGACTCAGCAAGGCTAGGCAGGTGACAACCTACCCTACCCTACTTTGTCACCCCAGGCGATACGCGGCACAGGCCACGTATTCTTCCGCGACACGCGGGAGGTGCAAAAATCCAGTATAAATAGGGGGGTTTGGGACTTGAAATTTGGCGTTAATTCGACGAGAAAATTCACTTCATAGACGAAGTTATACATCGTCTACTACAAATAACACACCGCACGAATTGCTGCCGCAATCAGGGTAATAACTCGATCGCTATTACGATTCAACGTCCGATCGATTGAAACTATCCAACGATTGTTTGAGTGCTGCTCAAATTGAGCTTATACTTTGTTATTCGTCGTGATTTCAACTTGAATATTTGAGTGCTGTTCGAATTTGGACTATGCTCTGTTATTCGTTGTGAATCCGTTGAATTATTAAGTATTGCACTTTGTTAATCGTTGTGAGGGTTTGATCTCGTGAATTGACGTAACTGCTGTATTAGTTACTAACCCCCAATTGCGTGTATTGTGAATTAAATTAGGTTAATCAAGGCTAATCAGTAGGCTTATACACTGCTCGTTAAATCTGCAATGTTATAATTACAGGGACTAAGTCGTGGATATCTTGAATCACTGGCTATTGGGGTATTGTGCACATTACTAATTTTCTCCCAGTTATGTTCATTGACCTACTAGGGATAATCATCACTATTTTGGGTTCATTGACCTAATAGTGGTATGACCATCGTCACCATTGTGACTTGTCACCATTGTGACAGAGCGCCAGATAAAAATAAGATAGAAGCCATTGTAATCGCTCTTATGCTGTAATTAATAACTATATATATATCATTTTATAAAACCTGAATGAACTCACTCAGTATTTCCCCGCTGACAAAACCTTTTTCTAACATGTTTCAGGTGATCTGTTGTGAGCTAAGAAAAGTGTCGTGGAGCACCACCAGCTTAGAGAAGTGGCTCAATGTAAATAAATAAAGAAACATGTTTTGAAAAATAAAGATTTCCCAGTGAAATCACCTTATTATAAATTACAGGGTTTTATCCCTAAATTATGTAACGTGCAGTTTTAATATTGAAAGATCCTGTTTTAAAAAAGACTTCCGCTGTCGCCTAAATTAAAATACCACGGGATTTCTGTCCCGCGGCTCCTGAAACGGGTCAAACCGGGTCGGGGGCCGTGACAGAAAAAGGTGGTATCAGAGCCACTAATCGAGCCACTGATTTAAGCCAATTAAGTATTTAGGAAATACTTAATTTTTATTAATTGCTATTCTGTGATTATGTGTTTTATTGTTATCTGACTAATTATGAACAGTATGGGCAGATCTTTATATGCTAGCTAATATAGCAATTAATGCAAATTCTTAAATAATTTGACCCAAGTTTTAGTACCTTTATTATCTACAGTCTAGAAGCCTTATTCAGTAAACAAATAAATTTACAAATAAAACCAAGTGTGTTTTAAATTTCAGTTGTTTTGGGTACTTACCCAGTATGAAATAATATTTAAAAGTTTTCTATAAAATTTTGTTATAAATTTTAACTTAGTAGTTGTGTGTATTTTGCTAAACAGCATGAGTGACTTGTCTGACGCCTTTCAGAATTTAAATCTCTATCCAGTAAGAATAGAGGTTTCCAGAGATTTCAATAGGTATATACCAGACATAGAAGAACCTATAGAATTCAACGCTTTACCTCTCGAGAAACCCAAGCCTAAGAAAATGGAAATTGGGGAAAGTTCTAGGCAAATTGAAAGTTTACCATCTGAGGAAGAGCTAGATTTTATATTGGCAAGCCATAATACTATTAAGCCTATTAATGAAAATGTTTTTATTCACTCTCTTGAAACAGAACTACCAATGAACTTAGAACCAGCTATTCCAAATCCTTCAATCCACTCGCAACCTTTCGGAATAGACGAATGGTTGACTAATGAATTACAGTTACAAAACAATCCCTTTAAGCTTTTTCCTCAGTTTAATCTAGAACCTTTACCAAATCCACCAATGAGTAACGAGAATATGGCTGAACTCCGCCACCTTGGCAAAGAACTAATGGATACTCGGGATAGAATCCAAGAGATTGGGGGACAGATCTCCTGGAAATATGATGAGAGGGAACGCCATTACTAGAATATCATCTAACAAAGGATAGGGGATTTATGGAACTGTGGATGTGTAATAATAATTGTCAAAATAACTACAAATAAAACTTTGTAAGATAAAAATATGTATTGATGCCTATTATAAAATATAAAAATAGGAATCGAGAAATCGATAGTTTTGGCTATATGTATATTGTGAAATTTGTATGATGATTTTGTGTATAATTGTTATTTATTTGATACTAATAAAATTATATATATATATATATATATATATATATATATATATATATATATATATATATATATATATATATATATATATACATTAATTATCAGATGGAGAACGCGAATAATGAACCAGTTAATGAGGTTACTCAATCTGAGCAACAACCGAGGGATCAATATATGACTAGGCAGGATATAGAAAATATCGTTGCTCAATGGATAGCCAACACTATTCCAACAATAATTGCTCAAGGGATAGCCAATGCTATTCCAGCAATTGTTGCTGCTATTAAAAATCCAATAGAACCTCAACAAATTGTTCCTAGCAAACGTATTTCTGAAGATAACTTCAGTAATAGCGTAAACGGAGGCAATGATCATGTTAATCATGATAATGAACCACGACAAGCTCTGCTCCCTAAGAAAATGAAAGTTGCAACGCCTGGTTGCACTTACAAAGAATTTCTTGCTTGTAAACCCATTGAGTTTGCAGGCAATGAAGGAGCAACTGCGGCACTGCGTTGGTTAGAAAAAACCGAGGCAGTAATTGCCATAAGTAAATGTGCTCAGGATGATCAGGTCATGTACGCGTCAAACCTTTTCAAAGAAGGGGCGCTAGAATGGTGGAATACGGTGTTATAAGCAAAAGGAAGAAGGATGGCGTATGCTATGAACTTGGAAGAATTTAAGAGCTTTGTAGAAAGAAAATTTTGTCCCGAATATGAAAAGGAACAAATGACAAATAAGTTTTTAACCCACCGAATGGTGGATGTAGATTGTCGAAAGTATACTTCGACATTTTTCGAGTATGCTTGAGTAGTACCAACCCTGGCTTCGCCAGAGCCGGTACTTATTTCTCGTTATATTTGGGGATTGATTGCTGAAATCCGTAATATCGTCAAGGCTGCAAAACCTCGTACGATTGATGATGCGGTAGATTTAGCCAATACTCTGACTGACGAACTAGTACGGACAAGAGAAGAAAATAGAAGGAAGGAAGTAGCCCAAAAGATTACCCAAAAATTCCATCCGGGTAACCATAACAATTTCAAGAATGGAGGGAATGGGCAATCTTCCATTAGCCCATTTTGCGATTCTTGCAAAAGAAAGCATTTTGGAAGATGCAAAGGATATTGCAATTTTTGCAAAATTCCGGGGCATCACGAAGAAGATTAAAGGAGGAAGAGATTTTCAGTCTGCTATAACTGTGGAGAAGCTGGACATCTTAGGCCAGATTGTCCAAAACTGAACAAACTATCTAACAATTATTGATACACGGAATGTCTGTTGACTGCGTCTACAAAAAGTCTGAAGTCAAGATTGGACTATAGGGGGGTCAAAGTGTAAATATTGAATGTAATATTGTGGACCGCTTATTTGTCATGTAGCCTGGACCGCTTTTAGGACACTAGCCTGGATCGCTTATGTGACAAAGGTGCTGGATCGCTTTTATGACATGTCACATAAGCGACCCAAGATCTCTATATATAGGCTTGGGCGGTTCTTCATTTGTAACGACGTATGTGTGTGCTACGGTGTCGAAACTCTGCTGAAATTTTACCAGAAAGCAATATAAACACAAGGAATTGAAAGGATTAGCTGTTGTTACTTTACTTACGTTGATTCCGCCTTCGTATGTAAAGATGAACTACTTCGACTGACTTTTCGGGTCTTAGAACGGTCCTACAAGTGGTATCAGAGCTCAGGACGAGGAGTTCATATTACGACAGCATAGATCTGCAGAAATCTCTCTTTTCTACTCACTTTCTCTCATATTTTTTCGGTTTTCAGTGGTTCCAACGGTTGAAATTGTCTGAATTTCGAGTATAACATGTAAAATACACTAATAACAAATCCTAGAAAGAATCAGGTTAAAATACGGATTAAAAGTGGTAAAAACAAGATAAAAACTTTGATCCGCTTTTTCGTACATCGAGGACCACTCGAAATTCACTCTTGAATCGCTCGAAATAGCTATTCAGGATCGCTTATTTGAACATAATTGTGTTTGAATCGCTCGAAATTACATCTTGAACCGCTTTTTCGGACATTTTCACTGCTAGGATCGCTCGAACGGACATTACCTGGACCGCTCGAATAACAGTTGTGACTCGCTTTTCTGACAAAGTGTGGATCGCTCATACATACACTTTGTTGGATCGCTCGAAAAGACTTAAGTGTCTGATCCGTTTATTTGGACATACTCTGGATCGCTTTTGTGAACTGATATTTTTCAAAACCAAAATTTTTCTAAGTGTTGTTTGATTTTGCAGGTACAATCAAAATGGATGATATTTTCTTAAATCCGTTCAGCGATATGTACGCATTCTCGGGTAGTACTGACAACAATGATACGTCATCAAGCAATAAAGATAAAAGTCCGCCGAAAGAAAGAAAGAAAGAAGCATGGGAGTCCGAGAGCGCATTCGGAACATTCAACAAACCCCCAAAGCTTATGGCTATAGAGGATTATAGTAGGTGGGCAACAAAGTTTGAAGATTGGATGATGGCATTTGCATTTCCAAGCTGGAAAAGCATGAAAAATGGCTATGCAAATGGAAAGAAGAATGGTGAAGCTTTGAGATCAGTTGAAGAAATTGATAATTTTGTGGCAGAACAAAAGTGTGTAGCATTGCTTTTCCAATCTGTCCGAGAAGACATCATTTCTTTGATCGATTACTCAAATGCAAAAGATTTATGGGATAAACTCAATAAAGAAACTTCTCCGGAAAGAATTTGATATGTTTGGATGTATGAAAAATGAATCAGTGTGTAAAATGATTGAACGGTTTGGTCATCTTAAGCTGGAACTTGTTCGACATGAGATCAATTATCCTGATGATGAGATAGTTGATAAATTGTTTGATTCACTACCTGATGAATTGGATTGGAGATACTACGCACTGATGTTAAAGAACACTATTGCTCCTGACAAATTGAAACCAGATGTTGTGATTGAGAGACTTGAAAGCCATGAGCTAGAGTTGAAGAAAGCATACAAAGTTAATCACTCATCCTCTCAGCAGAATCTGGATCTGTATTATCCAAAAAGCTTGATGCCGAACGCTACTTCTCCGAAAACGGCATTTTCTGCTGAGAATGTTTCTTCAACAAACAAAGAAAGTCAAAGCAGTTCAAGCAGTGGAAGTCACAGTGGTTATCACAGTGGATCTACGTCTTCTGCAAATCGTTCTGATGCGAAGTTTTCTTGCAACATTGCAATCGATTTGAAGAATGCACAGAACTTTGACGAAGAATCGGCCAAGCAACAGATGGTTTTTCTAGCGTCTGTTTTGGAGTCTTATGAAGGTTTGGTAGCCGGGAAGATCGGAAATACAAATCTGACCAAAGAAGACTACGATCAGATAGACCCCGAGGAAATGGAGCTTATTGACATTCGTTGGGCAATGGCAAGTGATGTTCGACGTGCGCAACGCTTTATGGAAATTACCGGGAGGAAATCAATTGGTGGTCCGTCAACAAAGCTTGGGTTCGATAAGTCAAAAGTGACGTGTTTTAAATGCAAACAAAAGGGCCATTTCAAGCGAGAATGTCGGAATGCATACGTTGATGAATCTGAAAATCCATTTCGTGACGATTATTACAAGAAGGCAATCTACCATCAGAATAAATCGGAGCCGCCCAGACTAAAGCAGGCTGAGGAGCAAAGAGAAAAGTCAAGGGCTTTAGCTGTGATCTATGATGATGAGGGTTACGATTGGAGCAAAGAGGTTTTGCCGGAAGATGATGCCATTGGCTATGCTTTCATGGCAAGTCATGATGAACCGATTCCTTGGAAGGATGATCGTACAGAGGAACAGAAGTACCAATACAGGAAGATGACTGCTGAAACAAAGATTATCAGACTTTCTGGTGTATACTTGGAAGCAAGAAGAGCAAATCGTTGGGATCCAGACAGAGAGTGCTATCTTGATCGGTATGGCAATGTGGCGATTGATGACAAAACGCTAGATATTGAAGCCATCATTCAGGAGTACAAAGAAGAGGATGAATACTGGCAGCATAAGTGGTGGGGAACACCAACTTCGAAGATGATTGAGGAGGAGAAAGAAAAAGAGAGAAAGGAAAAAGAAGAGAGAGAGAGAAGAAAGAAAACGCAGAGACTGAGAGATCGAAGATGGTTGATACGGAGTTGATCGATGTGACTCGGAAGTTGACAACTGAGAATTCAGAGAAAATGGCTGACCAAGTGCTAGCTGCGAAAGCACTTGAGGTAGATTCTATTTCTGTTTCTGAGTCAAAAGAGAAGGTCAGTCAAAGTGTGTCAACATCCAGGTCAGGTAATAAAGTCAATGGAAATGTTGACTGCAAAAATTGCAACAAACAATGCAATTTTTGTAGTACTATCACGTATTTGAATGATGAGAAATTGAAAAATCTGAAATCAAAAGTTAAAACTTTTGAAGATCAGATTCTCGATCGTGACACAGAGTTAAAAGTTTCAACTGAACGGTTTAATGAATTAACAACTAAATGTGACAAAATTACAACTGAAAATGAAAAGTTAATTCTGGAAAACCGTCAGATCTCCGAAAAATTTGAGAAACTTAAAAGTGTTGTGAAAGACAGTGATGATCGAAACGGAAAAACATTCAAAGAAAACGAACATCTAAGAGCTGTGTTGCAATTAAAAGAAAAATCAATTAATGAACAACTGGATGAGATTGCAAAATTAAAACTTAAGGTTAAAGAAATTGAGATTGAAAATGAAAGAATTCAGTTGAAATTAAACAGTTATAGCTCAGCTAGCTTTGTTTTGCAGCACATCGTTCCCAAACCTATAGGAAAAAACAAAGCTGGTGAGGACGTGTTTTCTGATGGAACGGGTGTAGGGTTTCACAAAGTTCCACCGCCAATTTTAGACAATTACACGAAAAAGCAGTCTAGTTTGGTGGAAATTGAGGAAGAAAGTGATGTTACACTTCCTGAGAACATTGATGTCACGTTTACGTCTTCCAATGAAGAGGGTGTCCAAAATGATGTGGTGAAAAGTGTGATAGACAAAGTGCTTAAGCCGGATTGTGACACTTCTGAGGAGGATGGGTGTTTTCTAGATAAATACATTCCGAAGCAAAAATCCAAAAACAACTTATATGATGAATCTGATCTTGTCATGTACAAGATGTCGGGATCGGATAAGTTGTTTTCGGATTCTGAGTTTCCATTAGTGAATGTTAATCTGAGCAAATTGACAAATGTTTTCAAACTGGTCAAAGTCGAGTTGTCAGCAGTAAACAATCTGAGTCGAAAGAAAGAGAGGGTTTACAACAAGAAATCTGTTTATCCACCACGTTTTTACAATAACAAAAGAAACAATTGGTCGGGTGGTTATCAGGGGGGTAAACCATTTCATAAAAGAAATGTTGCAAACAAGAGGTATGTCGAAAAGAAAAAGTTTGTGAATAGTTCAAGTTCACTTGTTGATGAAGAAAAAGAAATTTTTACAAAATCAAACAAAGAATTTTTTGAGAAGAGAGCTTCACAGGCTCAGTCTGAAGGCACGAGTAGGGTAGCTGATACTCGTATGTGTTTTAGATGTGAACAGGTTGGTCATATTGCACGAAAGTGTACATATGTGAAGCCTAAGACTGAAGCTGTGAAGGTTCAACAAAAGAAAGTTGATGTGAAGGGTAAAACACCGATGTATATTGAGAAGAAAGTTGTTGGGAAGAAAAATGTTCAAATTTACAATTTGAAAGTAAAAACTGAACCCGTAAAGAAGCTGGTAAATCAAAATGATAAAGTTTATAAGAGGGTTGCAGTAGCTCAACAGGTGTGGAAACCTAAAATTGAACCTAAAGTTGAGAAGAAAGATTCAACTTCTGAGGTGAAAAAGGCTGAAGAATCAATTACGGTTGATTATGATGCACAATATCCACCTCTTAAGTCTAAGAATTTCAAAATTCAAATTGCTAAAGTCACGGTTACACCTAAGGCTGATAAGGCCTGGGTGGACACCATGTTTGACTAAACAGTTTGAATTGCCGGAGCTTCCTGGTTTGTGAAGCATGAATCGGCATCTTTCTTGAAGTTGTTTAAATGATGATTTGTTATGTGCAGGATCTTCCAAAACTTGTATCCAGGTGGATAATGGATAGTGGAGCGTCAAGGCATATGACAGGGAAGACTGCATTGCTGTATGATGTGAATGACATTAATGGTGGTTACGTGGGTTTTGCGGGTAATCAAGGAGGCAGGATCATAGGTGAAGGAACATTATCAAATGGCATTATCACGTTTGAGAGAGTAAACTACATTGCTGAGCTGGAGAACAACTTGCTGAGTATCTCCCAGATCTGTGACAGGATGTATACTACTCATTTCACCGACAAAGAATGTTTGATCTTGAAACCAGGATTTGTGATACCTGAAGAGTGGATCATCATGAGGGCACCAAGAGTCAACGATCTGTACGTGTTGGACATGAGCGTTGCTACTACAACCACGGGTCAGGCTCATTGTTTTGTGTCCAGAGCAACGGAAAACGAGTCAAGGTTATGGCACAGAAAGATGGGGCATATTCACCTAAGGAAAATGAATCACTTAGTGCATAACAACTTGGTCACAGGAGTGAATATGAAAGGTTTTCATCTGGAAGGGGAGTGCATAAGCTGTGTCAGAGGTAAACAGAAGAAAAAGTCACACCCTACAAAACAAGTCAATTCAGTTTCGAGACCTTTGGAAAGACTTCACATGGATTTGTTCGGTCCAGTGAATGTTAAGAGTATAACATGAGATTCCTACTGTTTGGTCGTGACTGATGACTACTCCAGATTTTCGTGGGTCATGTTCTTGAAAACGAAAGACGAAACCTTTAATAGTTTGGTAGTTTTGTTTAAGAAAATTGAGAATCTGTACCAGAGACCAATTTGTAGAATTCGAAGTGATAATGGTACTGAATTCAAAAACAGTAAGATGGAGGAATACTGTGATGAAAGAGGTATACTGCATGAGTTTAGTGCTCCGTACACTCCTCAGCAAAATGGAGTTGCAGAACGCAAGAACCGGACGCTAATCGAGACAGCCAGAACGATGCTTGCAGATTCCAAGTTACCTATTAATTTCTGGGCTGAAGCTGTTTCTGCTGCATGCTATACTCTCAACAGAGTTCTTACTGTGAAGAAGTTCAACAAGACGTGTTTTGAGCTTATCAATAAACGCAAGCCAAATTTGAAGTATCTAGAACCGTTTGGGTCACCCTGTACGGTAATAGAGCCGAATGGCAAGTTTGGTTCAAAGAACTTTGAAGGAATATTTGTTGGATATTCAGGTCCTACACGGCGTGTCTTTGTTCCAATTGAAAAGCGTATTATTGAAGCAGCAAATGTTGAATGTCAGGGTTATACTATGCCGCCTCAGAATCCTGGTGATTCATGGCGTTATAATTATGACAAACTTTGGGAATCGTTTGACATGAGAGAAGAATCCGAGGAAGAGGAAGATTTCTTTGATGAGCTGGATATTTTACGAGAGTATGAATCGTCGCTCAGGTTTCCAGCAGAGTATTCTAGAAGACCTCAGGAGACTTCAAATGATGATGAAGCAGGTCCTAGTAATGCTGGTGAACATGATGATGAAGTTGCTCCTGGTAATCAGTCGGAGGTGAATGATGATCAAGAAGCTGAAAACATGCCAGTTTTTGACCATGGTGATTCAGATCTTGAGGGGGAGCAGATCCAGTTGTCAAGTCAAACAAACCAAGTTGGTGAACAAGATGCAGAGCAGAATGTTACTAATCTGGAGGGAAATGTAGAAGTTCCAAGCGAAGTGATGCCGCGAACTCTTTCTTATTATCCAGAGGAATTGATAATAGGAGAATTGCAATCGGGCGTTCGAACGAGATGTCAAATTAACCAGGGCTTAATATGTTTTTATTCTACAGTAGCACCTTTACAAACTGAATTTTCATTAAGTTGTTTTATCTCGCAGGTCGAACCGCGAACTTACAAAGAGGCGCTTACTGAAGACTCTTGGGTCATAGCGATGCAAGAAGAATTAAGTCAGTTTGAGAAGTTAGGTGTGTGGAAGTTAGTTGATTTACCGGATGGTCAAAGAAAAATCAATACAAAATGGGTTTTCAAATGCAAGAGGGACGACAGAGGAGTGGTTGTAAGGAACAAAGCTCGACTCGTTGTTCAGGGCTTTAGTCAACAGGAGGGGATTGATTTTACCGAAGTCTATGCTCCTGTCGCACGACTAGAGGCTATCAGAATTTTCCAAGCATTTGCGTCTTGGAAGAATTTCAAAGTATTTCAGTTAGATGTTAAATCAGCGTTTCTTTATGGGAAGGTCAAAGAGGAGGTTTATGTTGGTCAGCCGCCGGGCTTTACTGACCCAATCCACAAGAACAAAGTTTATCTGCTGGACAAAGCGTTGTACGGTCTACATTAGGCGCCGAGAGCCTGGTACGAGACTTTGTCTCAACACCTACTCGCTAACCAGTTCATACGTGGAAAAGTGGATGCCACTCTCTTCACTAAAGTCGTTGATGGTTATCTTCTGATAGTACAAATTTATGTAGACGATATTATTTTTGGGTCGACGAATGAGAAATTATGCAAAGATTTCGAACAGGTGATGAAGCAGAAATTTGAAATGTCTTCAATGGGGGAGATGAAATTCTTTCTGGGATTACAAGTTGAACAACTTCCTGAAGGGATTTTCATTCATCAAACGAAGTACGTGCATGATATTCTAGAGAAATTTGGAATGTCAAGTTCTACTCCAGCTACTACCCCACTTGCGACTAATCATGGAATTCACCCAGATCTCACCGGAGACAGGGTTGATGAGACACTTTATCGATCCATGATAGGTTCTTTGATGTACCTAACTGCTTCACGTCCTGACATCATGTACCCAACGTGCCTCGCAGCAAGATTTCAGTCTAACCCGAGAGAATCGCACATGATTATTGTGAAGAGGATTTTACGTTATTTAAAAGGCACACCCACATTGGGGTTGTGGTATCCTCGCAAAGGAGATTTTACACTCGAAGGGTTTTCCGATTCGGATTTCGGATGCTGCAAAATTAACGCGAAATCAACAACTGCAGGATGCCAGTTTTTTGGTCCGAGATTGGTTACTTGGCAGTGTAAGAAACAAACATCTGTGACGCTATCTACATGTGAAGCGGAGTATGTTTCTGCTAGCAGTTGCTGCTCTCAGATCCTGTGGATACAGCAACAGATGCGCGACTACGGTTTGCAGTTTCTTAACACACCTCTGTTTGTTGATAATGAGGCTGCGATTAATATAACTAAAAATCCAGTACATCACGCTAAAACTAAACATATTGAGATTCGTCATCACTTTATTCGCGATTGCTTCGAGAAAAAGTTGATACGAATTGAGAAAATCCACACTGACGAACAAAAAGCTGATTTGCATACCAAAGCTTTTGATAAAAATAGGTTTCTATATTTGTTAAAACTTAATGGTATGAAATTGCTTTCGGTGTCGGATGGGGTTGTGAGCGTTGATGAGAATACTGTTGCGGATGAAGATGAGAAACAATCTGCGATGGTTTGTCGATTTTTTACGTGTTTTAGTATTTAGGGGGAGATAGATAGTTGTACATATTTTTTTAGAAAAATACAAAAACAGTAAAAATGCTAAAATCCAAAAACATGATAAAATTGAAAAAGAGTTTGTGTATATAGGGAAAATGATAGTACATCAGCTAGACAATTACAGTATGCTAAAGATTTGGAAAGACAAAATGAGTTAAACAGTCTCACTAATGATATGTTGATAGGTTTTCGTACATTTAGTAGATTTATTCGGGATATAAACCTAAAAAATTCAAACTGGTGAAATTCGTGGGGAACACTACTTGAATATATAGGTAACCCCTGAAATCTCGTTTGAAAGGTCTCGTATTCTGATATACTAGGCGGTTATACTCTATGATGTCTGGGGTATTATTCCGGGACTTCTGCTGAACGGTGGTTCTGACCTAGTCCCTGGCTAATACTTTCACCAAAATGCTTGAAACATAGCATTATAGCCCTCAGCTGATTAGACGATAAAATTGATAATCAGTTGTTGTAGCTAAAAGATTCTCTAAAGGGAACACATTGCAAAGTCGAAGCTGATATCTCTCTGCTGAACGGAAGTTCTGACCTGAGATCCCTCAGTTCTCGCATACCCTAATTTATGTACAGACATCATTGTAGTATTTTTGTCTGTAAGACTGAATATTGGGATTCTGGATACGGGAGTATATTCAAGAGGTGGGACACATGAATTGATCTTTGTTCTTAAAACACTTAAACAGTATCCTGAATAGATTGAAGTCTGTATGAAAATTTAAGATGGATCAGTATATCGACAATCGAGGTGAATTGTTTAAATCTGATTATGTAATGTAGCTTAACGGTACTTGTAATCTGTCTGAAAAGCTGATATGATTCCCTGACACGCTCGCCAAAAACAAATTTGTAAATAGGTTATTTTCAGCAATTTAAGTTTTCTGTTATTTCATTTCTTAGTTTAGATCATCTTAAAATCCAAAAAGATTTTATTTCTGCTTTATTTTAGACAAACCAGAGTGGAAAGTTGATTGTCGGATTCTGGAAAGATGAAGCAGATGCAGGAGATTCTGAGCTGAAGATCGAGGAGAGCTTACATTGTTGGAAAATATTTGTTTTCAAAGTTATAAACAAGTTCATTAAGTTGATACTTGTTATTTTTTTCAGAAAATTGGAAAATTGTTTCACTAAATCAGTTTGTTTCGTTAAAAGATCAACCAGGGTCATTAAATTGAACTTGGTAGATTAATCAAGTATACAGGGTCATTAAATTGAACTTGTAAACTTGAGTGGATTTTTAAAACTGATTGAAGTTGTGTTTATTGTTTGACAAGATAGAATGTAATGTTATTGGTTGAGTAACAGGTTTGGACGATGTTTCCTAACGGAGGCTAATTGCAAAAGCTTGAACCAGACATCTCAAGATTCCAGCATAATGAGAGGGGGAGTCAGTGAGAGGGGGAGTCTGGATCAACAGCTAATGGGAAGCTTGTAGATAAAGCTAGAAGTTAGTCCAGGAACCTGTGAAGAAAGTTTGAGACGATAGACAGAGTTGGTGAAAAGACAAAGACTAAAGACTATGGATCTGAAGATGATAAAAAGACTACGTCAACATCCAAGGGGGAGTCTGTTGATACACGGAATGTCTGTTGACTGCGTCTACAAAAAGTCTGAAGTCAAGATTGGACTATAGGGGGTCAAAGTGTAAATATTGAATGTAATATTGTGGACCGCTTATTTGTCATGTAGCCTGGACCACTTTTAGGACACTAGCCTGGATCGCTTATGTGACAAAGGTGCTGGATCGCTTTTATGACATGTCACATGAGCGACCCAAGATCTCTATATATAGGCTTGGGCGGTTCTTCATTTGTAACGACGTATGTGTGTGCTACGGTGCCGAAACTCTGCTGAAATTTTACCAGAAAGCAATATAAAAACAAGGAATTGAAAGGATTAGCTGTTGTTACTTTACTTACGTTGATTCCGCCTTCGTATGTAAAGATGAACTACTTCGACTGACTTTTCGGGTCTTAGAACGGTCCTACAACAATAAAGCTAAACCTGCAGAAGAAGCAAAAACGAATGGGAGAGCCTTCCAACTGACTACTCAGGAAGCAGAGCTCGTTCCAGATGTGATAGCTGGTACGTTCTTAGTTCACAACGTTTACACATAAGTATTATTTGACCCTGGTGCAAACCAAAGTTTTATAAATATTTCATTCTGCCAAACTCTTAACTTACCTTTAATCAACATTAGGCAAATTTCTACAGTAGAAACGGCAGATGGGAATTCAGTTAAAATAAATAAGGTTTTGCAAAACGTAGAAATAGAACTTTTAAGTCATAAATTTTCTGCAACCCCATTATCTATGAAATTAGTTGAATTTGATGCTATGTTAGGAATGGATTGGTTAGTAAACAACCATGCTTAAAATATCTGTGATAAGAATTCCGTAAAAATTTGTGCACCCACTGGAGAAATAATAATGATTACAGGAGATAAGCCATGTAAACCCATAAAGTTCATATCAGTAATGAAAGTTGCTAATTATGAACAAAAGCAAGGAATAGTTTCAGTAATCATTGATATTAAAGATAAAGAACTTAAGGAAATTTCTGTAGTTTCAGAATACTCAGATGTATTCCCAGAAGAATTACCAGGATTACCACCAAATAGGAAGGTAGAATTTAGGATTCATCTAATTCCAGAAACTATACCGATAGCCAAGGCACCTTATCGGTTAGCACCCACAGAAATATTAAAACTGAAGAATCAATTAGATGAATTATTAAGTAAAGGTTTCATACAACCTAGTTTATCCCCGTGGGAGGGGGCACCAGTGTTGTTTATTAAGAAAAAGGATGGTCCGATAAGAATGTGTAGTGATTATAGCGAATTGAATAAGGTTACAATTAAGAATCAATATCCATTACCTAGGATTGATGATCTCTTCGATCAACTTCAAGGAGCTAGATATTTTTCTAAAATATATCTACGTTCCGGATATCATCAATTGAAAGTACAAGAGGAAGACTTACCTAAAACTACTTTCAGAACTAGGTATGGTCATTACAAGTTTACAGTCATGCCCTTCGGATTAACGAATGCACTTGCAGCATTCATGGACAAGATGAATAGGATCTGTAAACCATATTTGGATAAATTTGTAATTATATTCATCGACAATATACTTATTTATGCCAAAAGTCAGGAAAAACATTATCAGCACTTGCATGCACTCTTAACTTTGTTAAGAAAAGAGAAGCTTTTCGCCAAATTCTCGAAGTGTGAATTTTGACCTGCAGAAGTACAATTTCTAGGTCATATGGTGAATCATGAGGGTATTCACGTAGATCTTGATAAGATAGCAGCAATTACCAAATGAAAGGTTCCGCAATCCGCAATGGAAATTAGGAGTTTTGTAGGTTTAGCCAGATACTATAGACGGTTTATTAAGGATTTTTCCAAGATAGTTATATCATTAACTAAGCTAACCTGTAAAACAGTTTAGTTTGAATGAGGACCTAAACAAGAAGAAGCCTTTAGGATCTTAAAGCATAAATTAACAAATACCCCAATCCTAGCCTTACCAGAAGGAACAGAAGATTTTAAAGTATATAGTGATGCTTTAAAGCTAGGATTTGAATGCATGTTAATGCAACGCAAAAAGGTAATTGCGTATGCATCAAGGCAATTGAAAAAGCACGAAGAAAACTATACCACTCAGGACTTAGAATTAGGAATCATAATTTTGCCCTAAAGATTTGGAGACATTATCTGTATGGAAGTAAGTTTACCGTCTATACGGGTCATAAGAATTTAAGATATATTTGAGCAAAAAGAATTAAACATGAGGCAAAGGAGATGGATGAAAATCCTAAGTGACTACGACTGTGATATTCAGTATCACGAAGGAAAGGCTGAAGACGGCTAGAGATCGCCAGAAGAGTTATACAGATAATAGACGAAAGCCCTTGGAGTTTCAAGTTAGAGACAAAATGCTATTGAAAATATCTCCTTGGAAAGGAGTTGTTAGATTCGGTAAGAAAGAAAAGTTAAGTCCAAGATACGTAGGACCATTTCCAGTGATCCAACGTATAGGACCAGTTGCTTATCATTTACAACTACCAGAAGAACTAGTTGGAGTACATAATGTATTTCATGTATCCAATCTTAAGAAATGTTTATTAGACGAATCCCTGGTAGTACCTCTTCTGGATGTAGAGGTAAATGAAAAGCTGAAATCGTAGAGAAACCACTGCAAATAGAAGACAAGAAAGTCAAGTTTCTCAAACACAAACGACTAGTATTGGTCAAAGTCAAGTAGAATTCAAAGAGAGGACCAGAATACACTTTGGGAGTTGGAATCATAAATGAAGCAAAAATACCCTCATCTATTCCAGTAAATCTCGAGGACGCGATTTTTCTTAAGGTGGGGAGGATGTAACAACTCTAGCTAAAATCAATACTTAGTATGGTAACTTTCTATTAAGGAAACCCTAATTGAGAAACCCAAGTAATTCTACATAAACCCTAAAATTTTCAGAACAATCGGAATCAGGATCAGGGCCCCTAAAACTCGGGGGGGGGGGGGGGGGGGGGTAAAACCTAGCTGACGATTATCCTTCGAATTCGTTGTCTATGTAGAATTTATCGAAACTGTCGACTCAGCAAGGCTAGGCAGGTGACTAACCTACCCTACCCTACTTTGTCACCCCAGGCGATACGCGGCACAGGCCACGTATTCTTCCGCGACACGCGGGAGGTGCAAAAATCCAGTATAAATAGGGGGTTTGGGACTTGAAATTTGGCGTTAATTCGACGAGAAAATTCACTTCGTAGAAGAAGTTATACATCGTTTACTACAAATCACACACCACACGAATCGCTGCCGCAATCAGGGTAATAACTCGATCGCTATTACGATTCAACGTCCGATCAATTGAAACTATCCAATGATTATTTGAGTGCTGCTCAAATTGAGCTTATACTTTGTTATTCGTCGTGATTTCAACTTGAATATTTAAGTGCTGTTCGAATTCGGACTATGCTCTGTTATTCGTTGTGAATCCGTTGAATTATTAAGTATTGCACTTTGTTAATCGTTGTGAGGGTTTGATCTCGTGAATTGACGTAACTGCTGTATTAGTTACTAACCCCCTTGCGTGTATTGTGAATTAAATTAGGTTAATCAAGGCTAATCATTAGGCTTATACACTGCTCGTTAAATCTGCAATGTGAGTCATTCTCTTTTTATCAACTGTTTTACAATACTCCAAATTATTTTCAAAAGTTATAATTACAGGGACTAAGTCGTGGATATCTTGAATCACTGGCTATTGGGGTATTGTGCATATTACTAATTTTCTCCCAGTTTGGTTCATTGACCTAATAGTGGTATGACCATCGTCACCATTGTGACTTGTCACCATTGTGACAGAGCGCAAGATAAAAATAAGATAGAAGCCATTGTAATCGCTCTTATGCTGTAATTAATAACTATATATATATATCATTTTATAAAACCTGAATGAACTCACTCAGTATTTCCCCGCTGACAAAACCTTTTTCAAACATGTTTCAGGTGATCTGTTGTGAGCTAAAAAAAGTGCCGTGGAGCACTACCAGCTTAGAGAAGTGGCTCAATGTAAATAAATAAAGAAACATGTTTTGAAAAATAAAGATTTCCCACTGAAATCACCTTATTATAAATTACAGGGTTTTATCCCTAAATTATGTAACGTGCAGTTTTAATATTGAAAGATCCTGTTTTAAAAAGACTTCCGCTGTCGCCTAAATTAAAATACCACGGGATTTCTGTCCCGCGGCTCCTGAAACGGGTCAAACCGGGTCGGGGGCCGTGACATGAAGGCATTTGAAGATGATGAAGTAACTGAAGAACAAAAAGTTTCTGAAGTAAAGGCTCCTGAGAAGAAGACTGAAAAGAAGAATGACACAAAGAAAAAGACTGACAAGAAGAATTCTGGTAAGAAACAAGGTGTCAATTACAACAAGTGTCCACCCCTGGTACGTGCGCGACTACACATATTTTTACAATGAAATTACACACGATTTGGTTTTAAATTTATAAAAGTGATTATTACTTTTACATCAAAACACACACGAAAGCGCAAGTGTACCCCGTCATATATGTAGTAAAGTATCGGTAAGAACCAAGTATCGATCCACGGAAATGGGCGGAGAAATAATACTAGACCTTTGCCACTAAATTACCGGTAAAAACATAAGTTGTTTGGTTTTAACTAAACTAAAGTAAGCATAAATAAATATTTATAAAACATAGTAGATCATATATAAATAGCCTTGCTTAATACACAACCAAAGCATGTCAACTAAGTCGGTTTTGGCACTAGAAGCATTCGGTCAATTTTCCAATTTAAGACAATTAGTATCCTTTTCGGGAATCCTAACATGACAATCATTCGGAAAGTTAAAACGATAAACACACTTTAACCACCTAAAATTGTTCTTTAACGTGCAATTGATTAATGTCTACAAAAATCTCCTAAAAATAAGTTAGTCATCCGTTAGGAGTTTTCTAACCTCACTTAATCAAGGAAAGCGACACCGATAAACACAATGCAACCACCGAGACAAGCATAAAAGTAGATTAAATCACAACCGAGTTCATTTTACAAATCTTGCACATAAATTCACCAAGATAGCAATTTTGGCCGAAACTACTAACTAAGATAACAAATCATGGCAAGAATTCATAACAACGCCATCTAACCCGTTAGAGTCATTCCGTGAGGGCAAGCTTTCTTGATTAACAATAATTACATTTTATTAAACCACTAACCATTTCTAGTATCATGGTGCCCACATTTTAATCAAGTTAAACTAGTTAACCACATTAAAAGTTTACTAATACATGATTAATTAAGCTTCATTTTTCAACTATCTTAACTAACCAAGCACCAATCATCCAACACAATTACTTATAATCAAGAAATCAATATCAATAACAAGGTTGCAAACTAATCATCAAAGATAATCATAGAAAATACTTCAAAATGACATTACAAACAAAGATTAACTTACTAATGGCTATAATCAAGCAAGGGATTGTTGTGTTTTTGCCCTAAGGCTACAATAATACATAAATATTAATCTAAATGCTTGAAACATTAACAAAATTCTGGAAAGATTAGAAATCCAAACCATAAACAAGCACAAGATTAAGAATCCGGATAGTAAACGAGCAAAACCGGGCAATGTGGCTTGAATCCGAGTGAAAGCAGAAGCCTTCGGAGCCTCAAAATCGCCTGCAAAGCTCTCCAAAATTCCAGAGTTACTAACAGAATGGCTCTGTTCTGTTTTTATGCTTTTTCGCTGTCCAACGGTCGTTCTCCGATCGCACGACCGTGCACTTTAAGCAATTATTGGTGGTGGTCCACCATACTGCGTGACATCAGCAGATCGTTGACCAGATTCGATATCGCACGACCGTTCTCCATGTGGCACGGTCGTTCATCACCGGGTTGTTGTTGCACGCATGGTCGCACTGGTCATTCAGTTCCGAGGTTGGCTTGATCATCGGAGATGCACGGGGTGCATGATATGGAACGACCGTGCATTCCCGGGTTGGCCTTCGATGCGGAGTTGCACCCTCGTTCACTGCCGGGGTCTTCATGAATCATCGGTGATGCACGGTCGTGCATCAAGTCGAACGACCGTTCCACACGCCCAGGTCAGTTTTCTAACAGAAGTTTCGCAACTTCGTCATTTTGTCCGGAAGGTCCTCGTTTTTGCTGTCATCTTGTCCGGTATGCTGTTTATAGGCCTGTAAACAAAAGTGTAGATAATTAAGTATCCGAATGACGATTTTACGGCCGAAAACGCATAAAATAGGGGTAAAACGGGGGACTAAAATATGTGTAAATTAGCGAACATCAAATCTCCCCACACTTGAACCTTGCTTGTCCTCAAGCAAGCTGAACTAAAAAGCAATAAAAGACAGAAACAAACAAGAACGATAATTTACACACTATTTTATTGAAAAACTACTATAAATGGTTAGCCGGTTTGTCGAAAGACAACATCAAAAGACTCAAACCCAACAAGCATATGCAATTATAGAGTGACAACCAAAAAGCCGTGACTTCACATTTAATTGACTCAACATGTTAATCTTCACACGACTCACAATGTTCACACACACTCAGTTTTATTTATGAAACATACATAAAATGTGTATGTGCAAACACTCAATGCCTCGTCCATGAAATATGCAATATCATAAGCTTGTCATAAGATCTCGTCTCCACCAACTAACATGCAAACAAGTGTAAATCAAGAGGTCTTTACGGGTTGTAACGTTAGGCTTGGGCGAAGGGTATGGAAGTGGTAACAACTCTCGCTAAAATCAATACTTAGTATGGTAACTTCTATTAAGGAAACCCTAATTGAGAAACCCAAGTAATTCTAACATAAACCCTAAAATTTTCAGAACAATCAGAATCAAGATCAGGGCCCCTAAAACTCGGGGGGGGGGGGTAAAACCTAGTTGACGATTATCCTTCGAATTCGTTGTCTAAGTAGAATTTATCGAAACTGTCGACTCAGCAAGGCTAGGCAGGTGACTAACCTACCCTACCCTACTTTGTCACCCCAGGCGATACGCGGCACAGGCCACGTATTCTTCCGCGACACGCGGGAGGTGCAAAAATCCAGTATAAATAGGGGGTTTGGGACTTGAAATTTGGCGTTAATTCGACGAGAAAATTCACTTCGTAGACGAAGTTATACATCGTTTACTACAAATCACACACCGCACGAATCGCTGCCGCAATCAGGGTAATAACTCGATCGCTATTACAATTCAACGTCCGATCGATTGAAACTATCCAACGATTGTTTGAGTGATGCTCAAATTGAACTTATACTTTGTTATTCGTCGTGATTTCAACTTGAATATTTGAGTGCTGTTCGAATTTGGACTATGCTCTGTTATTCGTTGTGAATCCGTTGAATTATTAAGTATTGCACTTTGTTAATCGTTGTGAGGGTTTGTTCTCGTGAATTGACGTAACTGCTGTATTAGTTACTAACCCCCCATTGCGTGTATTGTGAATTAAATTAGGTTAATCAAGGCTAAACAGTAGGCTTATACACTGCTCGTTAAATCTGCAATGTGAGTCATTCTCTTTTTATCAACTGTTTTACAATACTCCAAATTATTTTCAAAAGTTATAATTACAGGGACTAAGTCGTGGATATCTTAAATCACTGGCTATTGGGGTATTGTGCACATTACTAATTTTCTCCCAGTTAGGTTCATTGACCTACTAGGGATAATCATCACTATTTTGGGTTCATTGACCTAATAGTGGTATGACCATCGTCACCATTGTGACTTGTCACCATTGTGACAGAGCGCCAGATAAAAATAAGATAGAAGCCATTGTAATTGCTCTTATGCTGTAATTAATAACTATATATATATCATTTTATAAAACCAGAATGAACTCACTCAGTATTTCCCCGCTAACAAAACCTTTTTCAAACATGTTTCAGGTGATCTGTTGTGAGCTAAGAAAAGTGTCGTGCAGCACTACCAGCTTAGAGAAGTGGCTCAATGTAAATAAATAAAGAAACATGTTTTGAAAAATAAAGATTTCCCAGTGAAATCACCTTATTATAAATTACAGGGTTTTATCCCTAAATTATGTAACGTGCAGTTTTAATATTGAAAGATCCTGTTTTAAAAAGACTTCCGCTGTCGCCTAAATTAAAATACCACGGGATTTCTCTCCCGCGGCTCCTGAAACGGGTTAAACCGGGTCGGGGGCCGTGACAGAAAAAGGTGGTATCAGAGCCACTGATCGAGCCAATGATTTAAGCCAATTAAGTATTTAGGAAATACTTAAGTTTTATTAATTGCTATTCTGTGATTATGTGTTTTATTATTATCTGACTAATTATGAACAGTATGGGCAGATCTTTATCTACTAGCTAATATAGCAATTAATGCAAATTCTTAAATAATTTGACCCAAGTTTTAGTACCTTTATTATCTACAGTCTAGAAGCCTTATTTAGTAAATAAATAAATTTACAAATAAAACCAAGTGTGTTTTAAATTTCAGTTGTTTTGGGTAGTTACCCAGTATGAAATAATATTTAAAAGTTTTCTATAAAATTTTGTTATAAATTTAAACTTAGTAATTGTGTGTATTTTGCTAAACAACATGAGTGACTTGTCTGACGCCCTTCAGAATTTAAATCTCTATCCAGTAAGAATTGAGGTTTCCAGAGATTTCAATAGGTATATACCAGACATAGAAGAACCTATAGAATTCAACGCTTTACCTCTCGAGAAACCCAAGCCTAAGAAAATGGAAATTGGGGAAAGTTCTAGGCAAATTGAAAGTTTACCATCTCAGGAAGAGCTAAATTCTATATTGGCAAGCCATAATACTATTAAGCCTATTAATGAAAATGTTTTTATTCACTCTCTTGAAACACAACTACCAATGAACTTAGAACCAGCTATTCCAAATCCTTCAATCCACTCGCAACCTTTCGGAATAGACGAATGGTTGACTAATGAATTAAAGTTACAAAACAATCCCTATAGGCTTTTTCCTCAGTTCAATCTAGAACCTTTACCAAATCCACCAATGAGTAACGAGAATATGGCTGAACTCCGCCACCTTGGCAAAGACCTAATGGATACTGGGGATAGAATCCAAGAGATTGGGGGACAGATCTCCTGGAAATATGATGAGAGGGAACGCCATTACTAGAATATCATCTAACAAAGGATAGGGGATTTATGGAACTGTGGTTGTGTAATAATAATTGTCAAAATAACTACAAATAAAACTTTGTAAGATAAAAATATGTATTAATGCCTATTATAAAATATAAAAATAGGAATCGAGAAATCGATAGTTTTGGCTATATGTATATTGTGAAATTCGTATGATGATTTTGTGTATAATTGTTATTTATTTGATACTAATAAAATTATATATATATATATATATATATATATACATTAATTATCAGATGGAGAACGCGAATAATGAACCAGTTAATGAGGTTACTCAATCTGAGCAACAACCGGGGGATCAATATATGACTAGGCAGGATATAGAAAATATCGTTGCTCAAGGGATAGCCAACACTATTCCAACAATAATTGCTCAAGGGATAGCCAATGTTATTCTAGTAATTGTTGCTGCTGTTAAAAATCCAATAGAACCTCAACAAATTGTTCCTAGCAAACGTATTTCTGAAGATAACTTCAGTAATAGCGTAAACGGAGGCAATGATCATGTTAATCATGATAATGAACCACTACATGCTCCGCTCCCTAAGAAAATGAAAGTTGCAATGCCTGGTTGCACTTACAAAGAATTTCTTGCTTGTAAACCCATTGAGTTTGTAGGCAATGAAGGAGCAACTGCGGCACTGCGTTGGTTAGAAAAAACCGAGGCAGTAATTGCCATAAGTAAATGTGCTCAGGATGATCAGGTCATGTACGCGTCAAACCTTTTCAAAGAAGGGGCGCTAGAATGGTGGAATACGGTGTTACAAGCAAAAGGAAGAAGGATGGCGTATGCTATGAACTAGGAAGAACTTAAGAGCTTTGTAGAAAGAAAATTCTGTCCCGAATATGAAAAGGAACAAATGACAAATAAGTTTTTAACCCACCGGATGGTGGATGTAGATTGTCGAAAGTATACTTCGACATTTTTCGAGTATGCTCGAGTAGTACCAACCCTGGCTTCGCCAAAGCCGGTACTTATTTCTCGTTATATTTGGGGATTGATTGCTGAAATCCGTAATATCGTCAAGGCTGCAAAACCTCGCACGATTGATGATGCGGTAGATTTAGCCAATACTCTGACTGACGAACTAGTACAAACAAGAGAAGAAAATAGAAGGAAGGAAGTAGCCCAAAAGATTACCCAAGGATTCCGTCCGGGTAACCATAACAATTTCAAGAAAGGAGGGGATGGGCAATCTTCCATTAGCCCATTTTGCGATTCTTGCAAAAGAAAGCATTTTGGAAGATGCAAAGGATATTGCAATTTTTGCAAAATTCCAGGGCATCACGAAGAAGATTGCAGGAGGAAGAGATTTTCAGTCTGCTATAACTGTGGAGAAGCTGGACATCTTAGGCCAGATTGTCCAAAACTGAACAAACTATCTAACAATAAAGCTAAACCTGCAGAAGAAGCAAAAAGGAATGGGAAAGCCTTCCAACTGACTGCTCAGGAAGCAGAGCTCATTCCAGATGTGATAGCTGGTACGTTCTTAGTTCACAACGTTTACACATAAGTATTATTTGACTCTGGTGCAAACCAAAGTTTTATAAATATTTCATTCTGCCAAACTCTTAACTTACCTTTAATCAGCACTAGGCAAATTTCTACAGTAGAAACGGCAGATGGGAATTCAGTTAAAATAAATAAGGTTTTGCAAAACGTAGAAATAGAACTTTTAAGTCATAAATTTTCTGCAACCCCATTATCTATGAAATTAGTTGAATTTGATGCTATGTTAGGAATGGATTGGTTAGTAAACAACCATGCTTAAAATATCCGTGATAAGAATTCCATAAAAATTTGTGCACCCACTGGAGAAATAATAATGATTACAGGAGATAAGCCATGTAAACCCATAAAGTTCATATCAGTAATGAAAGTTGCTAATTATGAACAAAAGCAAGGAATAGTTTCAGTAATCATTGATATTAAAGATAAAGAACTTAAGGAAATTTCTGTAGTTTCAGAATACTCAGATGTATTCCCAGAAGAATTACCAGGATTACCACCAAATAGGAAGGTAGAATTTAGGATTCATCTAATTCCAGAAACTATACCGATAGCCAAGGCACCTTATCGGTTAGCACCCACAGAAATATTAAAACTGAAGAATCAATTAGATGAATTATTAAGTAAAGGTTTCATACAACCTAGTTTATCCCCGTGGGAGGGGGCACCAGTGTTGTTTATTAAGAAAAAGGATGGTCTGATAAGAATGTGTATTGATTATAGCGAATTGAATAAGGTTACAATTAAGAATCAATACCCATTACCTAGGATTGATGATCTTTTCGATCAACTTCAAGGAGCTAGATATTTTTTCTAAAATATATCTACGTTCCGGATATCATCAATTGAAAGTACAAGAGGAAGACTTACCTAAAACTGCTTTCAGAACTAGGTATGGTCATTACAAGTTTACAGTCATGCCCTTCGGATTAACGAATGCACTTGCAGCATTCATGGACAAGATAAATAGGATCTGTAAACCATATTTGGATAAATTTGTAATTATATTCATCGACAATATACTTATTTATGCCAAAAGTCAGGAAAAACATTATCAGCACTTGCATGCACTCTTAACTTTGTTAAGAAAAGAGAAACTTTTCGCCAAATTCTCGAAGTGTGAATTTTGACCTGCAGAAGTACAATTTCTAGGTCATATGGTGAATCATGAGGGTATTCACGTAGATCCTGATAAGATAGCAGCAATTACCAAATGAAAGGTTCCGCAATGGAAATTAGGAGTTTTGTAGGTTTAGCCGGATACTATAGACGGTTTATTAAGGATTTTTCCAAGATAGTTATATCATTAACTAAGCTAACCTGTAAAACAGTTAAGTTTGAATGAGGACCTAAACAAGAAGAAGCCTTTAGGATCTTAAAGCATAAATTAACAAATACCCCAATCCTAGCCTTAACAGAAGGAACAAAAGATTTTAAAGTATATAGTGATTCTTTAAAGCTAGGATTTGAATGCATGTTAATGCAACGCAAAAAGGTAATTGCGTATGCATCAAGGCAATTGAAAATGCACGAAGAAAACTATACCACTCAGGACTTAGAATTAGGAACCATAATTTTGCCCTAAAGATTTGGAGACATTATCTGTATGGAAGTAAGTTTACCGTCTATACGGGTCATAAGAATTTAAGATATATTTGAGCAAAAAGAATTAAACATGAGGCAAAGGAGATGGATGAAAATCCTAAGTGACTATGACTGTGATATTCAGTATCACGAAGGAAAGGCTGAAGACGGCTAGAGATCGCCAGAAGAGTTATACAGATAATAGACGAAAGCCATTGGAGTTTCAAGTTAGAGACAAAATGCTATCGAAAATATCTCCTTGGAAAGGAGTTGTTAGATTCGGTAAGAAAGAAAAGTTAAGTCCAAGGTACGTAGGACCATTTCCAGTGATCCAACGTATAGGACCAGTTGCTTATCATTTACAACTACCAGAAGAGCTAGTTGGAGTACATAATGTATTTCATGTATCCAATCTTAAGAAATGTTTATCAGACGAATCCCTGGTAGTACCTCTTCAAGATGTAGAGGTAAATAAAAAGCTGAAATCGTAGAGAAACCACTGCAAATAGAAGACAAGAAAGTCAAGTTTCTCAAACACAAATGACTAGTATTGGTCAAAGTCAAGTAGAATTCAAAGAGAGGACCAGAATACACTTTGGGAGTTGGAATCATAAATGAAGCAGAAATACCCTCATCTATTCCAGTAAATCTCGAGGACGAGATTTTTCTTAAGGTGGGGAGGATGTAACAACTCTCGCTAAAATCAATACTTAGTATGGTAACTTTCTATTAAGGAAACCCTAATTGAGAAACCCAAGTAATTCTACATAAACCCTAAAATTTTCAGAACAATCGGAATCAGGATCAGGGCCCATAAAACTCAGGGGGGGGGGATAAAACCTAGTTGACGATTATCCTTCGAATTCGTTGTCTAGGTAGAATTTATCGAAACTGTCGACTTAGCAAGGCTAGGCAGGTGACTAACCTACCCTACCCTACTTTGTCACCCCAGGCGATACGCGGCACAGGCCATGTATTCTTCCGCGACACGCGGGAGGTGCAAAAATCCAGTATAAATAGGGGGGTTTAGGACTTGAAATTTGGCGTTAATTCGACGAGAAAATTCACTTCGTAGACGAAGTTATACATCGTTTACTACAAATCACACACCGCACGAATCGCTGCCGCAATCAGGGTAATAACTCGATCGCTATTACGATTCAACGTCCGATCGATTGAAACTATCCAACGACTGTTTGAGTGCTGCTCAAATTGAGCTTATACTTTGTTATTCGTCGTGATTTCAACTTGAATATTTGAGTACTGTTCGAATTCGGACTATGCTCTGTTATTCGTTGTGAATCTGTTGAATTATTAAGTATTGCACTTTGTTAATCGTTGTGAGGGTTTGATCTCGTGAATTGACGTAACTGCTGTATTAGTTACTAACCCCCAATTGCGTGTATTGTGAATTAAATTAGGTTAATCAAGGCTAATCAGTAGGCTTATACACTGCTCGTTAAATCTGCAATGTGAGTCATTCTCTTTTTATCAACTGTTTTACAATACTCCAAATTATTTTCAAAAGTTATAATTACAGGGACTAAGTCGTGGATATCTTGAATCACTGGCTATTGGGGTATTGTGCACATTACTAATTTTCTCCCAGTTAGGTTCATTGACCTACTAGGGATAATCATCACTATTTTGGGTTCATTGACCTAATAGTGGTATGACCATCGTCACCATTGTGACTTGTCACCATTGTGACAGAGCGCCAGATAAAAATAAGATAGAAGCCATTGTAATCGCTCTTATGCTGTAATTAATAACTATATATATATCATTTTATAAAACCTGAATGAACTCACTCAGTATTTCCCCGCTGACAAAACCTTTTTCAAACATGTTTCAGGTGATCTGTTGTGAGCTAAGAAAAGTGTCGTGGAGCACTACCAGCTTAGAGAAGTGGTTCAATGTAAATAAATAAAGAAACATGTTTTGAAAAATAGAGATTTCCCAGTGAAATCACCTTATTATAAATTACAGGGTTTTATCCCTAAATTATGTAACGTGCAGTTTTAATATTGAAAGATCCTGTTTTAAAAAGACTTCCGCTGTCGCCTAAATTAAAATACCACGGGATTTCTGTCCCGCGGCTCCTGAAACGGGTCAAACCGGGTCGGGGGCCGTGACAGAAGTGGACATATAAAGTGGCGAAAATGGTTAAAACCCGGTATTAGCGTTTAACTAGCAATAAAATAAACAACTATACATACAAATGTCTTAAAAAGGCGACTATTGCGCGATCGAGCTTCACAACGGAATTTTAACATTTAAGCATTCAAAATTGCTCGATTTTTATCAACTTCTCCCTATTTTAGGGTGTTTTAATTTCTGTTTTTTTTTTAGATATTTAATTATACAATAAACTGAAACAAACGCTAGTTAAACGATTATTTTGTCCGAGTTTCAACACTAAAAAGGTTTAAAACATAAAAAGGCTAAATTTTGGCTAAGTGGGCGATAATGTGGGTAAACAAAGGTAAACGGGAAGGCTCGACATGGTTAATCTTAAAGGGTAATATAAGGTGAACGGGAAGCACAACACAAAGAACAAGGTTTACAACAAAGGGGTAATCTAAATGCCTCTATCACTTTTACACAAATCCACAAGTTCATGGTCTTAGCAAGCATACTAGTGACAAGTTCTAAATTACACATAACATCCGGCTCACTCCTATATCCAAAATGAACAAATATATAACAATAGGCTTAAATATGCTCACGTAACGGATGGAATGGGTAAAAGTGTGAAAACTATCATGTAAGTCTTTCTTTGTTTGTCACGCTTTCCGGTTTCCTTTTTCAAAAATATTTTGCTTGTCGAGTTTTTTTTATCAAGTCCGAAGCTTTCTAAAACACAACCAACCGGTTTATTTACTAAAATATACAAAATACAGGTACTTTTGAATAATTTTTCTGATATTCTGATTTTTTTATATATATATATATATGAGGACAAACAAAGTTAACAAAGTTAACCCCCTCCCCACACTTGAACTTCGCATTGTCCCCAATGCGAGACCCGAAATATAGAGAAAAGGATAACAATACTCCCCTCAAGATGATGTTGATGCAACGAGACTTCCGAAGCTGTATCTGTCACGTGCTCCGGTCCAAGATCCAATAGCCCAAAACCTGCGTATGTCACATGTGCACCAAAATAGAACAGAAACAGAAAAATCACAAATTAACCATAATATACATAAATATAAAAACTAACAATCCCAACAAAGACATAACATAAAAACTAAAGTACAGAGTCTGAAAAATAAAGCATACATAACCGGGGTGTTTTGAAATAACAGTAAAAAATAAACACCCAAAACAAAGTACTGAAATACTAAAAATAACCACCAACTATCACTCCACCGCTCCTAAGCATCATCACCATCATCGTCTCTAGTAAAGGACGGACCCGCATCGCCATAACCAGGGGGTTCCACGGTGGGAACTGTGGAGGGTGCTGAAAGTAGTCGGGGTATGCATGATGCATCTCCCCGAACAAGTATGAAAATCCGGCACTCACTCCCTGGTATAAGCTCTCCTGGCTATGCCTAAGCTGGTCCTGAGCGGCCCTGAGCTGATCCTGACTGGCCCGAATCTCGTCCTGGCTCGATCTAATCTGGTCAATGTAAGCACCATGCTGCTCCTGCGTAACACGCATCTGCTGGAACTGCTGGTAAAATTCTGGCCAATCCTGATGCTGGTGGTACTCATGGTGTTGTGGCTCATGTGGCGGTGTCTGGTGTGGTGGTGTGTGCGGTCCGCGCTGCTGAACTGCGTGCTGCTCCTGCATTTCTTCATCCTCTTCGTCTGATGGAAGTGGGGGTAACGGGTCCCAGACCTCGTTATTCAGCCCCCTCAACCTATCCCCCCTATCTAACTCTACAATCACCCCCATGGCCTTTAGTGACCTAATGTCGACATGAACCCCCTCGGTTATTAGAGTGAGACCCTGAAGCACCTCCTCAGTCATATAGCGTTCGTTGTACGCTATTTCGGTCACATACTGACCGCCATGTATCTGACTGCTCGGAGTCCGCCCCGAGCACTTAACAAAGTATTCAGCCATTCATGCGGCCAGGTTGATAGGTGCTTTCTCCACCAACGCATATAGAAAAATCAAATCTGGTGTTGGACAGTTACCAAGACTGTCCATGCGACCGCATATCGTATGGCTAAAAACATGGTGCATCACTCGCACCAAAGGGTCTTTGAGTCGCGAAGCCTTTGACATCCTCGGGTTGTAGGGATCCCCAACGGCATTTGCAGCCCAAAATGCATCCCGTGCTGCATCAGAAGGGAAGGTGAACTGATCTGTGAAGACATTGGGATCATCCATATCTTCCCTAGTATAAATCCCGAGCCTTCAACCCAAACGACCAACCGACCACCTATGCCATCGACCACATAACCTGAAAGCTACCCGCTCCTTGTGGCGGAATTTGGGTTTTCGAGCAGCAACCGGTTTTTCATAGGCATAAGATGCGAAGAACTCTATGGTCAGCTCCAGGTAAACGGGTCGGTTGTAACCGACCAGATTTGTAAGTGGGCGACTCATCATGTTGTCTAGTCGGTCATACTGATTGAGTTCCTGCATGACTTCCCAATCCAACCATCGGGGGACTCTGAACTGCCCCCGCCGTGCCCATAATGCGTCACGTTTCGGGATGCACAAAGCCTCTCGCTCATCGTTGGGATCGAATTGAAGGAACGGATGGTTCATCTGTATGAGAAATATCATTAGAGAGATGGAAACATAAAAATTTTGAATCAAAAACAGCCGAGCAGCCACTTATGAAGAAGCTGTGAATTCTGATCTGGGCATATGGCACGGTCGTGCGACAAGATGCAAGGTCATGCGTCGCCGATGACATGCACCATCTGCCCAGAGATGTCGGAACCGCACGGCGTGCGACCAACGGCACCACCGTGCAACACCGAACAACAAGCTGGAATCGTGAATCACTCGGACTGGCACGACCGTTCCATCCGTGGAACGTCCGTGCGACAAGTGACCTGCAGATTTTGAACCCCTGAACATCGAATAGCCTGATTTTATCAAAATCAACAACTTTTTTGTACAAACAGGGGTCGGAAACTTAACCGGGTGTTCACGATAAGTATGATTCAAACAAGGGTTAGGGTTTCGATTTGTTTATGAAGAGAACCCTAATAAATCCCTTGAAGAATCGGAGGACATCTAACTTAGAAAGCAAGGAAACAAGAAATCTACAATTAGGAACGTACCGTGCGAAGAAGGGTGTGAGATCGTGCGAAAAACCGTACGATTTGATGAAGTATCGCTCTGGAACGGCCTGGTGCTGGTAGGGTTTCGCGAATTGTGAATGGGGGCTGCAGATGAGGGTATTTATAGTGCCAAATGACAAAACTACCCTCAGCCTGACGCACGGTCGTTCGACCTTTGGCACGGTCGTGCGTCACCGACATCGTTCAAGCCCATTCACTGTTCTCGGAGATGCACCGAGGGTGCGATCCACCTTGCCGGCCCTCGGGAACGCACGGTCGTGCGAATCCTGGCACGGTCGTGCATCAGCTGCAGATCAGAATTTTCTGCAGAAGCCATTTCCAGCAACTATTTTGGCCGTTTTTCGCCATTTCTTCAACACGCCTACTGTTATAACAATATTGCAGCACAGAACCTCCGCTCGGCACGTACGAAACTACAACAAACTAACGGAAACTACCTAACTAACCTAAATTACGCTAAAACTACAAAAACACAAAAAAGGACAATTTTACCCTTATAGCGCCAAAGACGCACCTGCTACATTTTTGTCGGCGAGTCAGTAGCGTAGACTCATGCTAAAAAAATTTTTCGACGAGTCGATAGCAAGACTCCAAGCTAAAACTGGAAATATAAATCCTAAAATTACGATACTACCCCTAAAGCGCAAAATACGCTCTTGCTGCATTTTTGGTCCGCGAGTCAGCAGCGTAGACTCTCTTCTCCCCACACTTATGATGTGTGCGGGGTTTGGAGCTCAATGACCTCCATCACCGACTCTGTCGGCCCGGCAACGTATAACTTCAAGCGATGCCCATTTACTTTGAAAATAACGCCGTCCGCGTTCTCTATTGCAACAGTCCCATACGTAAATACCTCTTTAACTGTGTATGGGCCTGTCCAACGTGAATGAAGCTTTCCGGGAAATAAGCGCAACCGCGAGTTGTAAAGAAGAACAAGATCGCCCGCTTGGAATTCTTTGTGGTCCTTCAAGCGTTTATCGTGCAATCTCTTCATGCGCTCTTTGTGCAACACGGAGCTTTCATAAGCGCGTTGTCGCAACTCTTCCAATTCATGAATCTGGAGAAACCGGGCTTCACCTCCGGCTTTTAGGTCCAGATTCGCGGTTTTTAGAGCCCACATCGCTTTATGCTCCAACTCAACCGGTAAATGGCATGCCTTTCCATACATAAGTCTAAAGGGAGTAGTCCCAATAGGCGTTTTGTAAGCCGTACGGAAAGCCCATAACGCTTCATCAAGCTTATCCGACCAATCCTTGCGGTTTGCACCTACCGACCGCTCAAGGATTCTTTTCAGCCCCTGGTTCATGACTTCCACCTGCCCGCTTGTCTGCGGATGATAGGGCGTGGATAGACGGTGATGCACACCGTAACGGGACAAAGCTCTCTCGAGCGGAGTATTGCAAAAATGCGTCCCTCTGTCACTGATAAGCACTTTCGGAGCGCCGAACCGGGCAAATAAGCTTTTCAAAAATCTCACGACCACCCTGGCATCATTGGTGGGTAAGGCCTGTGCCTCCGCCCACTTCGATACATAGTCCACTGCGACCAGGATGTACTTATTACCTCGTGAGGGGGGAAATGGTCCCATGAAGTCTATCCCCCAGATATCAAAGACTTCACAAACCTGAATCCAGTTCTGAGGCATTTCATCACGTGCCGATATATTTGTTGCCCTCTGGCAAGCATCGCACGCTCTAACCCAACTCTGTGCATCACGAAATATAGTCGGCCAATAAAACCCGGAATCCAACACCTTCTTGGTGGTAAAGTTGGCTCCATGGTGGCCTCCGGTAGGTCCCTCGTGACAGTGGCGCAAAATATCGGTCGCCTCCTTCCCTGAAACACATCTCCTAATCACCTGATCAGCACCTACCCGAAATAAGTAAGGGTCATCCCAAATGTAGTGCTTGACGTCCGAAAAGAATTTCCTCTTTTGCTGGTGAGTCAACCCTTTAATCAGAATCCCGCAAGCAAGGTAGTTCGCAAGGTCAGCGAACCATGGCGACTCATCGCATATCTCAACACTCATCAAAGACTCGTGAGGGAAGTTGTCATTTATGGAATCCCAACGTGCGTCCACGATGTCTCCATGCTCTAACAGAGATAGATGGTCAGCCGCTACATTCAACGCACCCTTTTTATCTTGAATTTCAATATCGAACTCCTGCAGCAACAAGATCCACTTGATCAGACGCGGTTTGGCGTCCTGTTTGCTGAAGAGATATCGGATGGCAGCGTGATCAGTATATACAACGGCTTTCGAAAGCACCAAGTACGATCTAAATTTGTCAAATGCGAACACGGCCGCCAAGAGCTCTTTTTCAGTCGTGGTGTAATGCTCCTGAGCGTCGTGAAGAGTTTTGCTCGCATAGTAGATCGGGTGAAAGTGCTTTTCTCTCTTTTGGCCAAGAACGGCCCCTACAGCGTAATCACTCGCGTCGCACATAATCTCAAATGGCAGACTCCAGTCGGGTGCAACTAAAATAGGGGCCTCAATCAACTTTTCCCTTGAGAAGGTCAAAGGCTCTCAAGCAATCATCTCCAAATATGAACGGAGCGTCTTCCTCCAACAAACGGGTCATGGGTCTGGCGATTTTTGAAAAATCTTTGATGAATCGCCGATAGAACCCGGCATGACCAAGAAAGCTCCGTATAGCTCTAGCAGAGGTGGGGGGAGGAAGTCGTGAAATGATATCCACTTTGGCTGGATCGACTTCCATGCCCGCGTGAGAAATTTTGTGTCCTAGAACTATGCCCTCCTTCACCATGAAGTGGCATTTTTCCCAGTTCAGGACCAGATTCGTCTCCTCACACCTCTTCAACATCTTTCTCAAATTTTCCAAGCAGTGATCGAAGGAATCCCCAAATACCGAAAAATCATCCATGAAAACCTCCATGGAATCCTCGATCATGTCATGGAAAATTGCAACCATGCATCTCTAGAAGGTCGTTGGTGCATTACACAACCCAAAAGGCATCCGCCGGTATGCGAACGTGCCGAAGGGGCAGGTAAAGGTAGTCTTCTCCTGATCCTCAGGAACGATAGGGATCTGAAAGTACCCAGAGAACCCGTCTAGGAAACAGTAATACAACTTCCCCGACAGACGTTCCAACATCTGGTCGATGAATGGAAGCGGGAAGTGATCCTTGCGGGTAGCATCATTGAGTTTGCGGTAGTCAATGCAAACTCGCCACCCAGTGACGGTACGGGTAGGAATTAGTTCATTCCTATCATTCGAGACTACAGTCATACCACCTTTCTTAGGTACAACCTGCACTGGACTCACCCACACAGAGTCCGAAATAGGATAAATCATGTCGGCATCCAACAACTTAATCACCTCCTTCTTCACCACGTCCTGCATATTTGGATTTAGACGTCTCTGATGCTGTGCACATGGTTTGTACTCGTCTTCCATCAGAATCTTGTGAGTACAAAAAGAAGGATTGATGCCCTTGATATCCATGATTTTCCATGCAATGGCTCTCTTATGAAGTCTCAGAACCTCAAGAAGCTGATTTTTCTCATCCTTTTCCAATGATGTCGAAATTATGACCGGTAAGCGACGCTCCTCGTCAAGAAATGCATACTCGAGATGTGGTGGGAGTTCTTTCAACTCCAAAGGCGTCGGATCTTCAACCAAAGGCTTTGCTTCCTCCTTCTTTACATGGTCAATTTCTAGAAACCTCTCCGGACTCTGGGAACCATCGTCACCAATCTGATAGACTGGCTGCTCGAAATCGTGGCCCTCCTGCGTAATGCCAATCAGGTCCCCACATGACAGACGTGTGTCCGAATCAATCTCGTCAACAGTGCCTTGAAAATGAGAGCACACACATGCGTCGACAATGTCGACATAGTAAAGCATGTCATCGTGACTTTGCGGATGCTGCATTGATCTTTTAATATCAAATGTCACGTGCTCATCATTTACTCGGAGCGTGATTTGGCCAGCTGCCACATCAACAATCGTCCTCGCTGTGTTGAGGAACGGGCGTCCAAGTATTAAAGGTACTCTTGAATCTTCGTCCATGTCAAGGATAACAAAATCCATGGGGAAAACAAATTTATCGATTTTTACAAGCATGTTTTCCACAAATCCGCGCGGATACTTTATTGAGCGATCTGCCAACCGAATGCTCATCCTAGTGGGTGACGGCTCACCCAGATCCAGCTTTGTAAAAACCTTATACGGCATAAGGTTGATATTCGCTCCCAAGTCAGCCAATGCATGGCTAACAGACATGTTTCCAATCAAACACGGGAGCGTAAAGCTACCAGGATCTCCCATTTTCGTGGGCAGACGGTTTTGCAGAATGGCGGAACAAGTTTCATTCATCACCACACATGATATATCCTCGAGCTTCTGTTTATTCGAGAGGATATCCTTTAGGAATTTCGCATACTTTGGCATCTGGGCCAAGGCTTCAACAAACGGTATATTAATGTGTAGTTGCTTAAACAACTCAAGGAACTTACCGTATTGCTCTTCGTTCTTCTGTTTCTTCAGCCTGCCTGGATAAGGTACTGGTGGAGTGTAATCTTTGACCGGCTCCTGGACTTGTGCTGTACTTGCTGGGCGTAGCCTAGCTTGCAACTCGTCCGGTGTGTCAGTCGGGACCGCTCCAGTGATCGGTGGTGAGTCCGATATGACGGGTCCGGTAGTTTTTCCACTCCTGGTCATGACAGCATTCACATCCCTGTGTCTGCCCGGGTTTGGTTCTGTATTACCCGGAAGACCACCTGGGGGCCTTTTGGACATCATCTGCGCCAGCTGACCAACCTGATTCTCGATATTCTGAATCGAGGCTTTCTGACTCCTCATTTCTCCCTCGTTAGCTAGAAAACGATCTTCGCTTTGTTGGTATCGTTTTTCAGAGCTAGAGAGAAGCTGAGCCATCATATCCTCCAGCTTGGAACTAGACTGAGGGGCCTGCTGCTGGGAGCTACTCCCAGTGCACTGATTCTGGTACGAATATGGACGCTGCTGGTAGGGTTGGTTGTACTGCTGGCACTGCTGACCCTGCTGAGGCGCTGGAGCACGCTGAGTAAATCCCAAAGGATTCTGATTTCCTGCGTTCGCTCGCCACCCAAAATTTGGGTGATTTCTCCAACCGGGATTATAGGTGTTACTGTACGGGTTGTTCTGCGGCCTCACTTGATTACTCACGAAATCTACTTCCTCGTGGCCCTCATATACGACTCCCTGAAAACATGCCCCAGGCTCGTGTGACACTCCGCACTGGTCACATCCCGAGCCAGCATGCGCAATCATCTGGGACCTGTCGAATCTCGATGCGAGAGCCGAGATTTGTGAAGTAATGGCCGTGTAGTCGTCTACGGCATGAACTCCTGAGCGAGATGATGATGATGATGCCCGACCTCTATCTCCATCTCGACGCGAGCTGGATTTCAACGTAGCTTTTTCTATAATATCATACGCTTCAGTCGGCATCTTAGTTCCAAGATCGCCTCCCGCGTTCACGTCTAATCGCTCCTGCGTATTATAGCTGAGCCCCTGATAGAACGTCAAAACCAGCTGTCGCTTGGAGAAGCCATGATGTGGCACATCAATCAACAAATCCTTGAATCTCTCCCAAGCCGCATGCAACGACTCGCCCTCGTCCTGGCGAAAGGAAACAATCCGGTTCCGTAGCTTGTTCGTTTTCTCAGGTGGAAAATATTTCTCCATAAACTGCTCCGCCAACTGATTCCAAGTCCTGATGGACCCGGCAGGAAGTGACATAAGCCAAGCTCTAGCTTTGTCACGTAACGAAAATGGAAACAACCTCAACCGAATCGCATCCTCTGAAACACCTGTAATCCTAAATGTCGAACAGACAGCGAGAAAAGCAGCGATATGCCTCCCAGGATCTTCATGCTCACGTCCGTCAAACTGTACAGAATTTTGCACCATATTAATAATACTAGGTCTAATTTCAAAAGTAGGAGTATCTATAGTAGGCTGAAGGATACTCGGCTCCAGGCCTGCCCTTCCGGGCTGATTTGTTTCATTCAACGGTCGGTCGTCGTCCGCCATGACGACTCTCTCCTCGTCCCCTGAGCTTTCGTCTTCAGAGATAATCACCGGCTCGTCGATTGCATTTGCAATGCGTTGTGCAATGACAAGTGACCTTTCGCGCAGCCTCTTACTTCTTCTAAGATTATGCGCTGGTTCGTCAGTCGGCTCAGCAATAGCGGGCGCGGGAGTTGAGGACATCAACCTGCAAACGAAAAACTGACACAATGAATAGTTTATTAATATAATAATGCTGTTTTTTTTTTAGCTGAATAGAAACAGAATATGTATAAAAATGGGCCGAAAAATTTATAAAAATCCGAAAATGGGCCGAAATTTTTATAAAAATTAAAGCAATGAATACAATCGAATCGGCTAGTGTAAAAACGATATTTAAGAGCCGAAAATTCAACGAATAAATGAATAAATAAATCCGGATTAGAACAAATAAATAGAATAAAAATTCACAAGTGTACAAAAGAATCACGAAAATGAATAAATTGAATTAAAAGCAAGAAATATTAACAAATAAATCAAGAAATAAATAATCACGAAAATATACACAAATATTAACAAGTATATACACCGATAACACAATGACTCGAGTCGTTCCTAAAACTCGCCATTCCCCGGCAACGGTGCCAAAAACTTGGTACGTGCGCGACTACACATATTTTTACAATGAAATTACACACGATTTGGTTTTAAATTTATAAAAGTGATTATTACTTTTACATCAAAACACACATGAAAGGGCAAGTGTACCCCGTCATATATGTAGTAAAGTATCGGTAAGAACCAAGTATCGATCCACGGAAATGGGCGGAGAAATAATACTAGACATTTGCCACTAAATTACCGGTAAAAACATAAGTTGTTTGGTTTTAACTAAACTAAAGTAAGCATAAATAAATATTTATAAAACATAGTAGATCATATATAAATAGCCTTGCTTAATACACAACCAAAGCATGTCAACTAAGTCGGTTTTGGCACTAGAAGCATTCGGTCAATTTTCCAATTTAAGACAATTAGTATCCCTTTCGGGAATCCTAACATGACAATCATTCGGAAAGTTAAAACGATAAACACACTTTAACCACCTAAAATTGTTCTTTAACGTGCAATTGATTAATGTCTACAAAAATCTCCTAAAAATAAGTTAGTCATCCGTTAGGAGTTTTCTAACCTCACTTAATCAAGGAAAGCGACACCGATAAACACAATGCAACCACCGAGACAAGCATAAACTAGATTAAATCACAACCGATTTCATTTTACAAATCTTGCACATAAATTCACCAAGATAGCAATTTTGGCCGAAACTACTAACTAAGCTAACAAATCATGGCAAGAATTCATAACAACACCATCTAACCCGTTAGAGTCCTTCCGTGAGGGCAAGCTTTCTTGATTAACAATAATTACATTTTATTAAACCACTAACCATTTCTAGTATCATGGTGCCCACATTTTAATCAAGTTAAACTAGTTAACCACATTAAAAGTTTACTAATACATGATTAATTAAGCTTCATTTTTCAACTATCTTAACTAACCAAGCACCAATCATCCAACACAATTACTTATAATCAAGAAATCAATATCAATAACAAGGTTGCAAACTAATCATCAAAGATAATCATAGAAAATACTTCAAAATGTCATTACAAACAAAGATTAACTTACTAATGGCTATAATCAAGCAAGGGATTGTTGTGTTTTTGCCCTAAGGCTACAATAATACATAAATATTAATCTAAATGCTTGAAACATTAACAAAATTCTGGAAAGATTAGAAATCCAAACCATAAACAAGCACAAGATTAAGAATCCGGATAGTAAACGAGCAAAACCGGGCAATGTGGCTTGAATCCGAGTGAAAGCAGAAGCCTTCGGAGCCTCAAAATCGCCTGCAAAGCTCTCCAAAATTCCAGAGTTACTAACAGAATGGCTCTGTTCTGTTTTTATGCTTTTTCGCTTTTTTACGGTCGTTCTCCGATCGCACGACCGTGCACTTTAAGCAATTATTGGTGGTGGTCCACCATACTGCGTCACATCAGCAGATCGTTGACCAGATTCGATATCGCACGACCGTTCTCCATGTGGCACGGTCGTTCATCACCGGGTTGTTGTTGCACGCCTGGTCACACTGGTCGTTCAGTTCCGAGGTTGGCTTGATCATCGGAGATGCACGGGGTGCATGATATGGAACGACCGTGCATTCCCGGGTTGGCCTTCGATGCGGAGTTGCACCCTCGTTCACTGCCGGGGTCTTCATGAATCATCGGTGACGCACGGTCGTGCATCAGGTCGCACGACCGTTCCACACGCCCAGGTCAGTTTTCTAACAGAAGTTTCGCAGCTTCGTCATTTTGTCCGGAAAGTCCTCGTTTTTGCTGTCATCTTATCCGGTATGTTGTTTTTAGGCCTGTAAACAAAAGTGTAGATAATTAAGTATCCGAATGACGGTTTTACGGCCAAAAACACATAAAATAGGGGTAAAACGGGGGACTAAAATATGTGTAAATTAGCGAACATCAACCCCCGCTGGAAAATGGATATTTGCCCAGAAATCCAAATTCTGAAAGAGTCCAAAAGGCAACAAACTTACAGTGGGAGTCGGAGTCCTCAGTCAATTTGCCAGAAAGTATTGATGTCACATTTACATCGTCTGACCCGTCTGACACTGATCAACAATCTCAATTGATGAAGAAAGTAGTGGATCATGTGTTAGATAATGATGAAACTGAGGAGTCAAAGTCAGAGTCAAAGTCTGAGTCAAGCACTCCGGGTCAAAATGAAAAACAGGGCAAAAGAGTTTATGATAAAGAATTCCTGTTATCAAAATCTAATTTGAATGATGAAACATTTAAAGTGGCATATACTTTGAATGATTCGGACAAATTATATTCTGATGAGGAATTTCCAATAAGAGGTGTCAAAACAGAAATGATCAAAAAGGTTTTCAAACTAACAGAATTCAATATTTCTGAAATAAAAAATTTTAATCTTACTAATAAACCTAAAAAATACACCTCAAGAACTAAACAAAGAGAAAACAAGAAAAAAGGTTACGGTTCTGTTTCTGTTTTTCAAAAGAAACCAAACCATAACTGTAATTTCAAAAAGAAAGGTTTAGGATTTATTCCTCCAGAAAATCAGAAAAATGAAAAATTTGTTCGAGATTTTAAATCAAAAATGAATTTTGTTTTAGGAACAAGCTCAGAAGAAGAGATGAAAAGTCCTTTCTGGAAGCAATCAAATAGGGATTTCCTTGCTAAGAAGCAAGAAGAGATGAAGTTTGCTGTTCAGAAGAAAGATACGAAACCTGTTTCCAATGCAACTTTGTTGGACATATTGCCAGAGACTGTTCTAAGGCAATACAATCAAAACAGGGAGTATCTCGTAAACTGAAAGAAAAAGTGATTGAGTTTGAACCGCAAATTGATAGAACAAAATTATTCAAAAATTCAAAATTTGAATTTTGGTGAATGTTCAAACAGATTTTACAAGAAAAGAGCTAAATCTGACAACCAGAAATGGGTTGTTAAGAAGTTTGTTGATAGTTCTAGCGATGATTCTGGTAGATCAAAATCAGAGGAGCTATCTTCTGGCTATGAATCTGATTCCACAAAATCAGAAGAGCCACAGGTTGAGGAAAATGGTGAAAAATCCGTTCCGACTGTGGATGATGAGAATTTTCCACCACTTCGGGCTGAAAATTTTAAGAAGAAAATTGGTAAAATTGAGATTTCAAACCAATTTTACTCTGACAAAAAGGTTTTCGATGTTGAAAAGGCATTTAACCCCAAAGTAAAACACGTCTTTGGAAAAATGATTGACCGAAAAGTCAAAGGGGTTAAAGAGTTCTATGAGAAAAAGATGGGAGGTAAGAAACCGAGTGTTAGTAGCTCGGTAACACCCAAGGCTGGTCAGGCTTGGGTGGATATATTCTTTGAATAGAAAAACCTGACTTGCCGGAGCTCCCAGGTTGGTAAGCGAGGAGCAGGAATCGGCATCTTTCTTGAGAAAATCACGAAAAGTGATTTCGTCTTACAAGTGGTACATAGGTTTGATTGTGCTTACTTGAAAGTGGTAAATCAGGGACATTAACTTGTACTTGATTTTCTACAAGTGGTTAAAGATGAACAATGTGATGAGTTTACCCCGAACCTACAAATGGTAAAATCAACTAAACTTATTTTCCGGAAAAACCATTTTGATTAAAACAAATTAACTTAAGTGTTTTGAAATTTTAATGGGAAAATAGTTTGTTGTAAGGGGGAGTTCTGATTGTTTATGTCAAGTGGATGGCGAATTGAGGCTTGAAACAACAGTTGTCATATTTCTGTACAGTTTGTTTTCAAATTTTCTTATATGTTTGCATTTTAGGGGGAGTAAAAATTTCAGAAAATCCAAAAACATTAGAAAATTTGAAAAAAGCCAAAAACATGATAAAATGAAAAATGAGTTTTTGTTGTGAAAAAGAGGAAATGATAGTACATCAGTAGACTATCACAACAGGCTAAAGATATGGAAAGTAAAAAATGTGATAAACAATCTCACTGTGGATGTGCCAGTAGGTTTTTGCACATTCAGTGAATTGTTTTCGAGATATAAACCTAAATTCAAACTTGCTTATATCGTGGGTAACATTTCTTGGATATATGGGTAACCCCCGAAATCTTGTTTGAAAGGTCCCTCTTTCTGAAATACTAGGTTTTTATACTCAGTGATATTTGGGGTATTATCCCGGGACTTCTGATTTTGCGGAAGCAATGGCCTAGTCCCCGTATAATACTTTCTGTAAATGCTTGAAATATAGCGCCGCCCTCAGCATAAAAAAATGATGAAACATTGAAAAATGCTAATCATTGTTGTTGAAGAAAAGATCCTCTAAAGGGGACACACCTAAAGTCGAACTGTCATCTCTCTGCTGAACGGAAGTTCTGACCTGAGCTCTCACGGTTTCGCATCTAACCCCTTTACAGATATCATCTGTGGTATACTCACCTGTAAGACTGAATATTGTGATCTGGATACGGGAGTATATTCAAGTGGTGGGATATGCGAATAAGTTTAAGTCCTTAAAATATTAATCTCGTATCTCGAAACAGTTGAACTTTGTGTGAAAATTTAAGTTGACCAGTATACTGACAATCTAGGTGAATTGTTTTGAACTTAAAATGAAATGAAGCTTAACAGTGTTGGTGATTTGTCCCAGAAACTGATATGATCCTCTTATACAAACTCACAAAAATATTGTCTGTAATATTTCTTTACTGCATTTCTTTATCAAAAATCCAAAAAGATTTTAGTGTGTTTTAGCATAAATTTTGAAAAATTCAAAAGGATTTTCGACAACTGGTGTTGAAGAGCTGATTTTCAAAATCTCAAGTGCTAAACATGACGAACAGGTTTGGGAAGTTTGTGTGTATAAGGTTTTAAAAGTCTATCTTACAAGTGATTCATCAGAGATTCTAAATGATTAAATCATTCTAAGATTTGCTCTACAAGTGGTAAGCAGAGTGGAAATTCATTAAAGTGAAAACTTATGTTTGGGGTAGAGATTTGTGCAGGATAAGAGCTAGGTGATCTTGGGATAAAAGATTTGAGAAAGAGCTGGGTTAATCGATCATGAAAAGTTTGTGATCAAAGAGAGCCAGGATTTGATTCAGAGCAAAGTATAAGCCAGGCAACGATCTTGAACCTGTGAAAGCCAGACTGCGATCCCAGCTGATTGAGAGAGGGAGTCTGTATGACAAAGAGTCAGGTTCTGATCCTGAGATTGCTGATGCTGATGAATTTAAAGATTCAATATTAGAGTGGGAGAGTATTTGTTAGAGAGGAGTTTGTTGGTGATAACAGAAAGAGAAGAGAGAAGATTTAAGGATACTTACAGCGTCAGATACTTCAAAGAGAAGCCCAAAGACTGATAAAGACTGAAGATGCGAGGACTCGACACTGGAGACTCCGTCAACATCCGAGGGGGAGTTTATTGGTACATCCGTTTGTCAACTTCGTCTTGTATAGAACTAGTTAGATCAGGGCACGAAAATCAAGAAAGTGAGAATTAGTGGTGATTCCGCTTGAAATGACTTTAGGTCAATTTCAAGCGAAACTAAATAGTTTGTGATTCCGCTTGAGTTAATTTGTCTGATTTCGCTCGAAACAATGGTGGTGATTCCGCTTGAGATATATTCAAGCGAAATCACACTAGCTATAAATAGGTTATTTGGAGTGGAATCAGGTATCAATTTCCGGTTTGAGCCACGAAGTGCTGCCGAAGTGTCGACTCGTTGTAAAACGTCTTCTAATTAATAATATCGACAGTTTAAAGTGATTTCATTGCTGAATTGACCTCAGTTTGTCTGTTTCCGCCGTTTAAATTGAGCAAAACTCTTCTGATCGACTCGTTCGGGTCTGAAATCGATCCTATCGTATACACATTTCCCTAAAAACTCCTTTCGAATTCAATTCTCTAGGCATGGGATTAAATCCCTACAAAGTATTCCCGGACGGGAAACCAAGCAAGTTCACTGGAGTAAAAGGACCTATTGGGCTGATTCAATGGATCAAAAAAATCTTAATCGGTGTTCACATTGTGCAACTTACTTTGGTTTGAATTACTCATTTTTACTCATATAGAGGTCGTTCTATATGATTAGTGTCTGGGATCCTGGTTTGTCACGCGCCTTGCGGTAAAACTCCGCAGGTGAAATTTGAAGGTGTCACAAAGGTTGTCTACATCTTACCCTTCTCAGACCCTACCCTAGCTTTGGTATTGATGGGATTTACTGGGTATGAAAATGATACCTATTTGTAATTGCAATTGAAATTAACTTAACTGTGCTAACAATATATTTAAATGACTATGTACACTTTAATTGAATTAACATTTATCATATACATATAAACAACACGAATATAGAAAATTATCTTTTAAAAAATATTAAGTTTCCAAATAACTAAATAAACCTTTTTAACTGAAAAGTTGCCATTAAAGGTTTCAAATATCACCAAGTTCAAAATTGTGTTCGTCAATGTATTGAAAACCGAAGGATAACGACAATAGTTGTTTTTATTAGTGATTTATATATTTTTTAAAATACTTAACGTGGTTAGATGGTATGAATGGTAATTATACAATATGTCAAATAATAAAAAAGATAGTGGTATAAAAAATCCAAGATTTAGTTCTTAGTTTTTTACATGTATTTATCTTTTTGTAATTGCAATTTAAATTAACTTAAAAGTGTTAAAAAGATATTTAAATGACTATGTACACATTAACTAAATTAAGATAATTTATTACCCAATTGGGAAAAATGTTCTATAAAAAATAAGTTAACATAATTTATAACTTTCACGTCAAAGTTCATTTTTAAAGAGATATCTTGACGACTTTGTGTGATAGCATATTATATTATATTTTATTCAATCCGTGTAATACAAGGGTTTATTCAACCCGTGCAATACACGAGTTTAAAAAAAAAACTATTTTATTAGCAAGTATATAACATTACGTCTAACCAACATGTGTAATACACTAGATTCTACTTTAGTTAAACATATAAAAACTAGCAGATTATTCTATTACAAAAGACAAAATAAAATAAAAACGGAAATGTTTATGGTATGGTTCAGGTAATGAACATGTATATTTCGGGTAATCAAATCATGTATAATCTAATATGGTACCCTTGTCATGAAATTCCATATAAAGCTCTGTATTGGTGAGTGATTTGGGTGTGTTTTGGCCCCATAACGTACCACACATCGTCCCCGGGGTGTTTTCGTCCAAAATTTGTTGTTGGGGTTTCTTCAAACAGGTACGAATGAAAATTAAATGGCCAATAAGAAAATTTCAACTCTCATAATATTATTTTTGTTTACTTTTCTAAAAAAAAATAATATTTGCATTATACCACTACACCATTTTTGAACTTCACCTCCTATAATGCCTCATATGCCACATGTCGTTTTATGCCAAAATAAGAGGTATTAGAATAATGTCCCACTACACATCGGTTTAGAACAATGATTTTAGATTTTTATTATATTCTAAAAGGATATGATTTATACACCAGAAATTTTGTAATGTTATGATATTTTGACTTTTAGTATAATTTTGTAATCATATCCTTTTAGAAAAAACCCATAAAAATTATACTAAAAGTCAAAATATCATAACATTACAAAATTTTCTTGTATTTTTACTATCAAATGGTTTGATATTCCCTGCTACTGAAGTCCACCGCCAACAACTTATCCACAAACTCACAAGTTTGAGACACATGAGTGCAGAAGGAAAGGTGGTTTGCGTTACAGGAGCTTCTGGGTACATAGCTTCATGGCTCGTTAAGCTCTTGCTTGACCGTGGTTACACCGTTCATGCTACTGTCCGGTCCCTTGGTCACTCTCTCCCTCTTTGTTATTTTATCTTTCAGTTTGGATCAATCCTACTAAACATAGTAAAACATGTTGCAGATGACCCAAAAGAGACACAGCATCTACTTGCTCTTGATGGAGCTAAAGAAAGACTATCTTTGTTTGAAGCTAACTTGACTACAGAAGGATCATTTGATTCTGCAGTTAGTGGCTGCATTTGTGTCTTTCACACAGCATCTCCTGTAACTTTTGCTTCAGTTGATGACCCACAGGTAGGTTATTAGTTCTTTTGCTCTCAAGTTTTTATAATTGTAATCAGTATGTTATAAACTGTTGGTGCATTCAAGTTTGATATATTTTGGGTGTGTCAGATGGAATTGTTGGATCCTGCAGTTAAGGGGACACTGAATGTTCTTAAATCAGCTGCGAAAGTTCAATCTTTGAAAAGGGTGGTCTTGACGTCTTCATTGGCTGCGGTTTTGTTTTGCGACAAACTTCGATGTGGTGTAGTGGATGAAACCTGGTTTTCAGATCCAGCCATTTGTGAGCAGAGAAAGGTATACGTTAGCTTTGGTCGAGTGGCAGAGGTTTTTGTCTTTTGGGGAGAAGACCAGAGTTTTAATTCCGGGTATGGGGTAGATTAGGATTAATTTGGTGTAATTTAGGAATAGAAATAGAGTAACAGATTGCTGAAAAATCCCCTACAATTTTCTTTGCCATTCAAAAAAGAAAACTAGGAAAGTTTTAATAATCTATAAGTGAAATATATGACAAAAGAAAAACATAGGGAATTTTTCAGCAATCTGTCAGTGAAGTTGGTGTCACTAATCGTCTAGTAATACATCAGTTGATGATGAATGTGTATGCAATCTGTTGGTAGTAAATGTTGGTGACCCTTCAGGTGAAGTATTTACCCACACCCGGTTTCCCCACAAATCTTCACCGACAAATTCTCGGATTTATAATAGTTATGTTTCTTCAATTTGTTTTCTTTATATTAATGATTATAGTCAATTGGCTCGATGTTATACTTAAGGGGAAATCATCAGATTAGCCCTTTGATCAACACATTTACAATAATAGTCTTTGATAACTTTTTATAAGAAATGGCCTTTCACCAGTTTCCATTGCGCCAATGCGGTGCAAAAACTTTACAAACATGCCTCATGCGTGATGACACGTGATGTTGTTTATGTTTTGAAATCATGCATATCGGAGAGCCAAAAAAAGTTTGCAAGACAAACTTAAATAAACGGAAACCCTGGACAAGCAAGTGCCTATTTTTGGTTTCTAGTTTTTATTAGATAATAACATTTGTATTATAATCTAGATAGTGTGACATGTATTATATTTATTTTATTTATAACCTAAAGTTTGTAGCGGTTAAACTATCGGCCGCTTGTATATGTATTCATCATCATGTACGAACTTCAATTATCAATTCATATTCTATATGAACAATTTATTCATCCAAGAAAAACCCTAGAAATCCTTACAAAGTGGTATCAGAGCCACACGCATCGATCAAATACTATCAAAAACGAACTCCAGATCTCGTTTCTTTCTTCCAAATTACTCTCCGTTCAAAAGGATTCCAGCGACCGGATATCAAACACAGATTCCAAAACTAACAGGGCAAAATTATTATCACTGGAATATTCAGATGAGGGTTTTATTGGAATCTCAGGAATTATGGAACATAGTAGAAGACGGATTCCAAGAACTAGGAACAAATCCTTCGGAAGATGCCACTGCCACAAACCGGGAATCAACAAAAAAGGACAGAAGAGCGCTGCATATTATCTTCCAGTCAGTAAACGAAACAGTCTTCGAACGTATTGCAATGGCGAAAACGTCTAAGGATGCATGGGTCACACTACACAAATCCTACAGAGGAGAAAATCGCGTAAAAATGGTAAAGTTACAAACTCTTAGATGTAGTTTTGATTCTTTAAAGATGAAAGAGGGGGAAACTGTTGAAGATTATTTCAACAGAACAACCCTAATTGTGAATCAATTAAGGATGAATGAAGAAAAAATCAGTGAACAACGAGTGGTAGAAAAAATTCTACGAAGTTTGACTCGTAATTTCGAGTCAGTAGTTATTACTGTAGAAGAAACGAAAGACTTGGAGAATCTGTCCACCGAAGAACTCATGGGTATACTTCAATCTCATGAACTGCGAATGAAATTATATGATGATGTTCCTATGGAACATGCATTTCAAATGCAGAATTCGAATACGGATAAATCCGGACAAGCAAGGGGACGGGGTAGGAACAAAGGCAGACCTTGGGGCTCTATTAGATGTTTTAATTGTCAGAAACTCGGACATACGGCAAAGTTTTGTCCGAAGAAAGACGTAGATGATAAGTCTGACAATGTTTTAATTCATAAGGAAGATGAATTAGATGAGCACCAAGATGATACCATGTTTTTGATTTTTAACATGGAAGAAATGATTAAGGAAGATTGCTGGTACTTGGATAGCGGGTGCAGCAATCATATGACAGGCAATAAGGGTTTGTTTGTCAAGTTAGATGAATCACTTCAAAAGGAAGTAAGAACGGGTGATGATAAACGATTAGAAGTTCAAGGGATCGGGGAAGTAATGATCTCAATAAAAGGTCAAAAAAAGAAGGTTCAAAATGTGTTTTATGTGAAAGGTTTAAAGCACAACTTATTAAGTGTAGGTCAACTGCTACAAAAGGGTTACAAAGTAGAATTTATTAAGGAACGGTGTATTATCAAAGATACAAACGACAAGATCGTAGGGACCATTAAAATGACAAATAACAAGATGTTTCCTTTTAACCCCGGGAATGACATATCACTTGCATTATCCATGACAACAACTGATATCTCCACTCTTTGGCATGAACGATTTGGGCATGTGAATTATGACACTTTGCTTGAAATGGGAAATAAAGATTTAGTCCGAGGAATGCCAAGAATCACGAAAAAATCAAATATTTGTGAAGGATGCATCTCGGGTAAGCATGCTAGAAAGCCATTTCCGAAGAAGTCGATGTGGCAAACTAATAAACCTTTACAGATAGTTCATTCGGATATTTGTGGCCCATTGAAGACAGAGTCTATTGTGGATGCAGATACTTTATCACATTTATTGACGATTTCACACGAAAAACATGGGTATATTTTCTCAAACTCAAATCAGAAGCTCTAAATTATTTTAAACAGTTTAGAGCACTTGTAGAAAAACAGTCAGATCACAAAATAAAGACACTAAGATCTGATCGTGGAGGAGAATACTGTAGCAAAGCGTTTCAAGACTATTTAATGCTAAATGGAATACACCACCAATTAACGAATAGCCACACCCCACAACAAAATGGGGTGGCAGAACGAAAAAATAGAACTTTGATGGAACTCAGTCGAAGCATGATGAATATGAAGAATTTACAATACAGTTATTGGGCCAAAGCAGTGGCCTGCACTACTTACATATTGAACCGAACAGTTACAAAGACGAGGCCCGGTATGACGCCATATGAAGCTTGGAATGGACGAAAACCAAGTGTAGAGCATTTCAGAGTATTCGGATGTTTGGCATATGTACACGTTCCAAAACAGCTTCGTAGTAAGCTTGATGTCAAAATGGAGAAAGCGGTGTTTGTAGGGTACAATACAACTACAAAAGGGTATAAGTTATACAGTCCTCTCACAAATAAAATCATAATCAGTAGAGATGTCATATTCGATGAAAGTAAGACATGGATACCTGAATCCAACTCCACATCGATACCGTTTATGATGGATGATGGAGGTAGTTCAGTCACAAGATCTCAGTTGAATCAAGAACCAGCACATGATGTCTCTAATGAATTTAGAGATACTGCCGAAAGTTCAGATATCAGTAACAGAAGCAGTTCGGACAGAGTTGAAGTAACAGGAACTACCGAAAACACAGATTCAACCAATCATCATGTGCCTACAGAAAATTCAAACTCCACAGTTCAACACAGTGATAATTCATCTACTGATTCAGAAAATGAGGTCATCAAAACTCGAAGTATAGGAAGCGTTTACAGGAACACACGGGAACTCACTGAAGAAGAGATATCTCAAAAATATGGTGACAGTCAATCCGTTAACTTTGCTTTCTATGCCAACACAGATCCTTCATCCTATGAAGAAGCATGCAAAGATATGAAATGGCGAGAGGCTATGGACAAAGAAATAGAGTCCATATACAGAAATCAAACATGAGAGTTTGTAAATCCTCCAATGAATCAGAAACCGATTGGAATAAAATGGATTTACAAGACTAAGTTCGATGAACATGGGAATGTAGACAAGTATAAAGCAAGGTTAGTAGTAAAAGGATATAAACAAAAGTATGGGATAGATTATCAAGAAGTTTTTGCTCCTGTAATTCGATTTGAAACGGTTAGGCTAGTTCTAGCACTAGCAGCAAGGAACGACTAGTATCTACATCAAATGGATATAAAGACGACCTTTCTAAATGGAAACTTAAATGAACAAGTATATGTGGAGCAACCTGAAGGATACATCAAGGAAGGACATGAAGAAAAGGTATGTCTTCTTAAACGTGCTCTATATGGATTAAAACAAGCTCCTAGAGCCTGGTACAGTCGAATAGACAACTATTTCAAGTCTCACGGGTTTAAGAAGTGCACATATGAACACACGTTATTTATCAAGGACACCAACGAAGGAAAGTTGGTGATATGTTTATATGTTGATGATTTAATCATAGCAAGCAACTCTAGGAATTTGATTAATGCTTTTAAAAGCATGATGAAGGAAGAATTTGAGATGACTGACATGGGGAAACTGCACTATTTTCTTGGAATGGAAGTCTCATATGAAAATGGAAACATAACTCTTTCTCAAAGAAAATACATGCAAAGTCTATTAGAAAAATATAGGATGACGCAGTGTAACTCAGTCTCTACTCCTATGGAATATGGAGTAAAAATGTCAAAAGAGGATTCGGATACATTTGCTGATGAAGGAATATATCGAAGTCTAGTTGGAAGTCTCATGTATCTTACTAACACCAGGCCAGATATCACATATGCAGTAACTAAGATCAGCATGTATATGGAACATCCAAAGAAAAATCACTGGGAAGCGGGCAAGCGAATACTCAGATACATTAAAGGAACAATAAATCAAGGTGTCATATTCTCGAAAGGTGGACAAGGAAAACTGATGGGGTTCAGTGATAGTGATTATGCAGGAAATATAGATGACAGCAAAAGCACATCAGGTCATGTATTTCTTCTAGGGTTAAGTCCTATTTCCTGGCAATCCAAGAAACAGAAGGTTGTGGCATTATCATCTACAGAAGCAGAGTATATGGTCTTATCTTTAGCCGGATGTCAAGCGATTTGGATCAAAGGCATACTAGACGAACTTCAAGGTAAGATAGAATATCCAATACCAATTTATTGTGATAACAAGTCAACCATCTGCCTAGCAAAAGATCCCGTCTATCATGGCAAGAGCAAACACATTCGTGTAAAGTATCATTTTATCCGAGACCTAATCAAGAAGGGAGAAGTAGAAGTATTGTTCTGTGCAACTAAGGATCAAATAGCAGATATCATGACCAAGGCACTACAAAATAAGGACTTCTCAAGACTAAAGATTCGTCTAAATATGGAGACTATCTAGCTTACGGGAGAGTATTAGATAATAACATTTATATTATAATCTAGATAGTGTGACATGTATTATATTTATTTTATTTATAACCTAAAGTTTGTAGCGGTTAAACTATCGGCCGCTTGTATATGTATTCATCATCATGTACGAACTTCAATTATCAATTCATATTTTGTATGAACAATTTATCCATCCAAGAAAAACCCTAGAAATCCTTACAGTTAACTATCGGCCGCTTGTATATGTATTCATCATCATGTACGAACTTCAATTATCAATTCATATTCTGTATGAACAATTTATTCATCCAAGAAAAACCCTAGAAATCCTTACAGTTTTTTACTTGAAATTTTTGGGCGCAAGATAGGCATATTTTTGTGCTGGCGTGATGCGAGATACCCATATTCTTGTGTTCATTTGACGCAAACCGCACACATGTCATCGTTTTAGTGAGGGTAAGTCTTAATAAATTTAAAGGTCACTGCTATTTTCATAAAATGCATTGGTCAAATGATTGATTGATGATTTTCCTTGTAACTAATGAATGAATTTGTATTCATTTTAGTTGTGGTATCAACTCTCAAAGACTCTGGCTGAGAAGGCCGCTGTAAATTTTTCAAAGGATAATGATTTGGATTTGGTGGTCATAAATCCTGCTTATGTGATTGGTCCTCTCTTACAACCTACTCTCAACTTCACTTCAGAGGCATTTATGAGGTTTATAGAAACTGGTAATAGTCCATTATAGCTAAAGTTCATTTCAAACAATGAGATCCTGCATTGAAGTTCTTGAATTTAAATATGCAGGAAAGGAAGTATTTGCGGATGGAATCTACATGCTTGTTGATGTGAGAGATGCCGCTACTGCGCATATATTAGCATTTGAGAAAGCAGAAGCTAATGGTAGATATTGTATCGTCGGGGATGTGGTTCGGTCATCTGAAATCAAGATGATCTTAGACAAACTCTATCCTGATCTTGGCTATTGTCCAGGGTAATTACTAATACAGTTGGCCTACTTATATACTCATTTTTCTTGTTCATAGTATTATCTAAGAGGAAGTTGGGGTTAATTACTTTTTATGTTCAAATTTGGATAGGTATAAAGACAAATGTGTGGAGACGAAACTATATTGTGTATCGAAGGCAAAGGCAAAAAGTCTAGGTGTTGAGTTTACTCCATTAGAGGTAAGCCTCAAGGATACCGTTGAAAGCCTGAAAGAGAAGAAATTTATGAACCTATAAGTTCTTCATATGTTTGCTTGTATACAATCGGAGAATGGAATCTTAGATCCTGAATTGTGTAGTGTTCAACAAGCAATAATCTATACCTAATAAATAAGTAATTGGTTGTCACTTATAACAATTCTATAAGCCCAATACTCTTTTCCCCGCTTCTTTTATTTCACCCATTCGTCTTCTCTTTTTACCTAATTTCAATCATATCTTATCTTAAATTATCGTTTTACAATATCTTAATCTTAACTATTTAGTACTTCTTTGTACAACCCCTGTAATACACTGTAATACACGGGTTTCTAATTAACCTAGTGAGTAATGGAAATCTTTGTCCTAAAGGTATCATAGTGTATAAAATGGTGTCCCTCTCCATGAGGTCTCGAGTTTCACGGTAAGAATGGTATCATGGTGTATAAATGGTGTCCCTCTCCAAGAGGGCAACCAAAAACAAATCTGAGTTCTTAGATGGGCAAACTGTCAGGGGCAAAGTGGACAATATTGGTGGTACAAAAGGCCGGGTGTTATAGACCGAGTTTAGAGGAGTCTTATTTACTTTATGTTAGTTGTATTTTTTCTGTTTTATTTGGTTTTCTTTTTTACTTTGTAATGCATATATAGGCACTCATTAACAATCAATAAAGGTGAGACATAGTTACAAAAACGTAGTTTTCAAAGTGTTTTGTCTCTCAGCTTGATGCGGGCCCAAGTGTGGAGGAGCGGGTCATCTTGTATTTGGAGGCCCAAGATCGCGTGACAAAAGGGGCTTCACTAAAATGGCTCTAACTTGGGCTACAAGTGTCCGTTTTGGGCGTGCGACCAGGCGAAACGACCGTGGGAACGAAGCCCATCTTTCTACAAACACCGTAGGTGGTTTGGGTCATCGTTCGGGCCCAAAAACACTTATTTCTACGAGTTATTTATATTTTTATGTTTTTAGTGCTTTTCGTGGACTTTTATTTCATTCTAGCTTTTGGCCTAAATGTGTTTTGAGGCCCATTTTCAATTTACGTTATTATTTATATGGATGTAAAGGGAGGAAGATAATCAGTTTTGAAGTTTATGAAAAGTCATTTTTCTCTCCCAATTCACTTGTGTGTGTTTTGAGTGTGAAACCCCAATTTTCGGTATTCTACGAGAATCAACGAATTTTGGAAGAGTCGTTCTTGTTATTATGTGTGAATCAACAGGTCCGATTACGTATCCCATTTCCTGGTCTACATCAGTTGGTATCAGAGCCGAATTCCTGGCTCAAAATGCCTCCGAGGAGAAACAACACCAGGCCTCTCGATGAAGTGTATGAACGGGAATTAGAACAGCGACTTATGGCAAGAATGGATCAACGTTTGGATCAAGTGGTCAATCAGTTGACTGATCGAATGGCTGACTTGATCAATCGTAGGAGGCAAGGACCCAATGATGGGCATGGTACTGATCTTAGTAACCCATTTGGTGATGGTTTGGATTTCGATGACGAACAGGAAGGGGGACCAAGGAGAGAACGTGGAGAGGGTAATCGGCGTTGGGAGTCGGGAATGCGAACTAGCCTTCCAGAATTTGATGGTGACACTTTGAATCCAGAAAATTTCATTGATTGGCTTGTTGTGGTTGAAGAGGTGTTCGAGTTCAAAGAGGTTCCCGAAGACAAAAGGGTTCCTTTGATCGCTACCAGGTTACGTGGTAGGGCATCTGCTTGGTGGCAACAACTGAAACTGTCTCGTGAAAGGATGGGAAAGTCAAAGGTCACAACCTGGAGGAAAATGAAGAAGTGCATGAGGGCCAACTTTATTCCTCATAATTATCAGCGTTTAATGTACCAACGGTTACAAAGGTTAATGCAGGGATCCAAAACTGTTGAAGATTACACAACAGAGTTCTATCAATTGGTGGCTCGAAACGATATTCAAGAGACTGAAGATCAACTTGTCTCTCGTTACCTTGGTGGTCTAAGGCTTTCGATTATGGAGTCAGTGAATTTGTTTGATCCGATGACTATTTCTGATGCACATCAGCGTGCCCTGGTTTTTGAAAAACAAAACCAACGTAGTGGTGGTTCAGCCTCATCTGCCTTGGCAGGAGGTAGTTCGGGTTCAAGCAATGTGGCGTCTCGTTTTGTGCCCAACCAAGCAAAACCGGGTGGTGGCGCTTCTGGATCTAGTTCTAAAAGGACCGGTACTAGTAACATGAAATGTTTTAATTGTGGAGAGACGGGTCATCGCCAGGCAGAGTGCAAGAGGGATGGGAAGAGACACTTGTTTAACGAACCTGATGGATGGGAAGACGATGATGAGGTTGGTGAGACTTATGAAGATGGCCCGGTTTATGATGAGGAGCCTGAGTATGAAGATGAGGAGGTGGCTGGAGATGTGGGGTTGAGTCTGGTGGTTAGGCGCTCATGCTATGCACCAAAGGCCAATGATGATGATTGGCTAAAGCATAACATCTTCCATTCGACATGTACTGTGTTGCCAAATAGAATGGTTTGGAGTTGGTGTTTATAAATCCTGGATATGTGATCGGTCCTTTCTTCCAGCCAACTCTCAACATTACTTCTGAGGGCATTATGAGCTTGATAAAGAACGGTAATTGTCGATTATAACTGACTTGTTCATACGTACGAATCACATATGGTTTATGTAGTAAGTGACTGGATTTTATTATATCCAGAAAAAGAAGTAATTTCAAACGGAATTTATAGACTTGTTGATGTGAGGGATGTTGCTACTGCAATATTTTAGCTTTTGAGAACCCGAAAGCTAATGGCAGATACTGCATTGTTGGTAAAGTGGTTCGATCTTTGGAGATAATGAAGATTGTAGATAAACTATGCCCGGGTCTTGGCCATTCTGAAAGGTAAACACATGGGCAGCATGATCCACAAAGACAACATGATGACAAGATCCACATAAACAACATAATCTACATAGACAATATGATTAAAGAAATATAAATATATTATATTGATATTCAGGCTGTTTTGACTATTTTATCCACTTCACCTTCTTTGGAAATTAAATATTATCATTCTAGGTGTAAATATGCAACTCAAAAACTGAATTACTTTAATGTTGATAGGTATAAAGATAGCAAGTCTGCGGATCCCCTACCTTACTATGTATCAAGGGCAAAGGCGGAAAGCCTAGGCATTCACTTTACTCCGATGGAGGTAACCATCAAGGATACTACAGAAAGCCTCAAGGAGAAGAACTTACTAAGCTTCTAGAAAACCAGATGTAAATGCATGCATAGGTTGGTTGGAAGACAATGATGGGTTTGATTCAGTTATGGTAACATAGATAAGGTTTGTTGTACTATTTGTGAATTTCCCAAGTTCTTTATGAGATTCTAAAACTTTAAGAGGGTGTTTGGGGTTGAGTTTTGAAAATAGATTATGCGTTTTGAATAATCAGAATCAGATAATTAGCTGTAACAAAACGTGCTGCAGAAAGATAGTGTTTGGATTTGATTATGTTGTTTGATATCACAATAATCAGATAATCAACTATTTGAGTGTTTGGCAAATATATATATATATATATATAGAGAGAGAGAGTTACGATCTTGTAAAAAAGGCCTAAAGTGTGAGAAGGGTAAGAAAGAATCTCAGCCATTAGATCTTTTAATCTAATGGTTGAGATCAATATGGACCAAATTTTAAAATATTTTTGTTAATTTGGACTGAATTGAAATATCTAGGGGCAATTGTGTCTTTTTATCTTCATTTTGTAAATCAAAATTCCTGCAATTTCGTGAGAATCTCTCATACATTCCCAATTTTTCTCTCTCTCTCTCTCTCTCTCTCTCTCTTCTTCCATATTCAATCCTCAATAAAAAAACCATCGATCTGGTTGCCGGCATCAGAAACACCGCTGAAATCGTAGTCTTCTGCCATTATCGATCTGGTGCGGAACACGAACCCTCACCACCACCGTTCCTGTTCGTATTGCTACACCGGAGTCACGATTGTCGCTCCTGTTAAAGCTATCGCCTTTGCCTCTGTGTTTCTGATTGTTCGCCGGTTAGTCGCCGGAGACAGTGACGGACTGGCGGAAATCTCTTTGCCGGTCTGATCTGAATGGTGTTATTTTCTTTTTCTGAATTGTGTTATATTTATTTACTGAATGGTGTTATATTCTTGTACTGAATGATGTTATATTATTTACTGAATGGTGTTATTTTGTTTCTGAATGGTGTTATTTTATTTTTCTGAATGGTGTTATATTTATATACTGAATGGTGTTATATTCTTGTACTGAATGGTGTTCTATTATTTACTGAATGGTGTTATTTTGTTTACTAAATGATGTTATTTTTTGTTTACTGGATGGTGTTTTTTGTTTCTGAATGGTGTTATTTTATTTCTGAATGGTGTTATTTTGTTTCTGAATGGTGTTATTTTGTTTCTGAATGGTGTTATTTTTTGTTTACCGAATGGTGTTATATCTTGTACTGAATGGTGTTATTTTGTGTACTGAATGGTGTTATATTTTTTTTTACTGAATGGTGTTATATTTTTTTGTAAAAACACCATGAATTGAATTATGAATTTATTTAAAACACCATGTCATGAACATGCTCTGATTCTGTAAATGATGCAAAAAAAAATTAAAATGAATGATGTTATGGACGGTTATAAGTCCTTAAATCAAAGATTTTCTCTCTCCAAATCCTTAAATCAAGGATTACCATATTTGAATTTGTTAATGCATTAACAATTATACCCTTTTCAATTAATTTAGATCTAATGGTTGAGATTCTTTCTTACCTTTCTCACACTTTTGGTCTTTTTTACAATAACCCCATCCTATATATATATATATATATATATATATATATTGATCTCTACAAAACGTAAAAATCAGTTTTTGGATTATCACGTTTTTCTGCAGTAAGGGGTGACCTACTTTTGGATTATCACGTTTTGATCTCTACAAAACGTAAAAACACAGTTTTTTTTTATTTTTTACCAAACACTCAAAGTAGATTTTTTGCGATTTCAAAACACAATAACCAAAAAATCAGGTTGAAAAAGCAATCCCAAACACCCCCTAAATGATGTTGATGAGTTAGTTTGAAAACACTTGAGAAATGGGAGCAATATCAATATTATTTCTGTATAAATGCCCAAAAATATCAAACGTTATCAAATAAACAGACCCCACGTGACTGCGAAAAGCGGCAACAAATTTCCCAGTAATTCCATTCCATAACTTGACAGATTTGTCAAACGAAGCACTTGCAATCCATTGCCCGTCATGCGAAACATGATTTACCAGTTGTTAAAAGAAGAAAAATTCAAGAAAATGATGGGTTGCCTTGGCAGATTTCTATCATTCACCTTCACTCCACCAACACCGCCCTTCACCTTCACTCCACCACCTCTGCCTTTCACCTCCACTCCGGCGGCAACTCCTGATCCCCCCAGCACTCTACCTAGAATTCCTTATCCCCCCGCGAATTTCAAAATTCATTTTCCTGCTTACACCTCACCACCCCTAAGTTCGCCCCAACAGAAGTTTGTTTACATTTCCCTAAGTTTGCTAACCCCCCCCCCCCCCCCCCAGTTCGTTTGTGTAACGCCCCGAAGTTCATATTTTAACTTTTACGTCCATTTAAAATTTTGGCATTAGGTCTATTGACTAAAAATAACTAACCAAGTTAATTATTATAGTATTCAACGGACATTGGTAGCTTTGGGAGATGGAACCAGGTTCGCTGAACTCATTATATCGCTTTTGAACCAAACCATGTATGAGGTGGTCAGACCTGGTGAGAGCTCTCGGAGCTGGGTAATTCTGAAGGAAGTGTCAACGTCAATAAATGTTTACGAAAAGTTGTTGATGGGCACTACACTGTTGCGGTTAAAGTTTTATGCTCTTCAGGGGCACCTCTCGGTACTGCTACTATAAGGCCGTTAGTGGATAAGCACCCTATCCTGCCCTCGCCAGATTTACCTGTCTTAATACTTACAGATCCCCCCTTATTTGTGGAAGTCGATTGTGTCCTGGGGTGCCTTAAATCCTTCCCCAAAGGGACTTCTTATGGGAGGGACGGGCTGAGGGCCCAACACATTCTTGGCATCCTTTGTGGAGAGAGGTCTGTGATCGCTTCTGGCTTACTTAGATCTATTACCAAGGTGTTCAATGGGTGGTTGGGGGGCAATGTCCCAGGGCCTTGGCGGAGTTTGTTGCATATGCCCCCTTACGCCGCTGCTCTAGCCGGACAATGGTATTAGGCCTGTTGTCGTGGTCGTTTTTCTGAGGAGATTGGTTTCTAAGGGGAAAGTCGTGCACGGAGTGTTGGTCGCGCACAGCATTTATCAATGTCGAGGAACCAGTGTTTTGTTTTCGGTAGAATTAAATTTGCTATATATAAAAGGGGATTGTGCGCGGCTTGTTTTCCATTTACACGTCATTCTTACATAGTTCCCTTTATTTCAATTATGTTGATTGACATTTATAAGTTGTTAAAAAAATTAGTGCTTTTAGCTTTCTTTTATATATTTTTTTATTGATAGTTTTTGGTGGGAATGTATGAAAAAGTTGTTAATTCTGTTAGCAGTACTATTTTTGCTAAATTTGGCTATTTTAAACCGTTTATTTACCAATTTGTTTTTGCTAAATTTGGCTACTTTATACTCTCTCATACTCTCATCATATTCTAATGCTATTTTGAGAATATCCCTCCTTATTCGGTTAGAAATATAAATACTACTTTTGCTAAATTTAGCTATTTTAATCAAATTATTTATCAATTCATATTACATCTCTATCTCTAAAAGAGACAGACTTTTAATTATTGAAGACATATTGTAACTAGTTTTCAGAACTTTTGACCTAAATTAAGATCGAAATTAAAATAATAATTATTAATTTTCTTTGCGATAAATGATTTCTTTCAAAACTCGCTTTAAGCTCTAAAAATAAGGTTTAGTAAAAGGCAGTTTTTTTTTACCAATGGGGTGGTGGTCAATTGCCAAAGGCAAAGCCTTTAAAACACTTTGGGAGGGGAGGTCTTGGGTTGAACTCTCACAGACAGTAGGGAATAAAAGAAAATTGCCGTTCAAAAAAAAGTAAAAGGCAGTTTTTCGTTTCTACTCGCTATAAGCTCTAAATAAGGTTTAGTAAAAAGCAGTTTTTCTTTTCTAATTATGTAATAATTATACTTTAAACTTAATTTACTATTGTTAAATAAAATATAAACATTATGTTATATCATTTCTGGGTTATAAATCACATGTTATTATAAAGACCATGAAAAATACACTAAGAGTCAAAATAACATAATATTATAAATTTATAATATAACTTATTGTATTGTTTTGTATTTTAGAACAAATGTATTGATTCCCGTGCTACTGCTACTGGAGAGTCCACCACCACCAACTTATCCACTAACTCCAAAGTTTGAGACAGATGGATGGAGAAGGGAAGGTGGTTTGTGTTACAGGGGCATCTGGCTACATCGCTTCGTGGCTCGTTAAGCTCTTGCTTGATCGTGGCTACACCGTTCATGCTACTGTCCGATCTCTCGGTCACTCTCTTCCACCATCTTATTTTGGATTTCAATCTGTTTTAGTATCAGTTTGGATCAATCCTAATAATTCTAGTAAAATACGTTGCAGATGATCCGAAAAAGACACAACATCTGCTTGCTCTTGATGGAGCTAAAGAAAGACTATCTTTGTTTGAAGCTAACTTGACTGCAGAAGGATCTTTTGACTCTGCAGTTGATGGCTGTGTTTGTGTCTTTCACACAGCATCTCCGGTTCTACTTTCAGTTGACGACCCACAGGTCAACCTTTCATCATTCTTTTTGTATTAATTATAAAGAGATTGGTATAAATATTCCTCAAAAAAAAATCATTTTCCATCAGGCACAACTTATAGATCCTGCAGTTAAGGGGACACTTAATGTTCTTAAATCAGCTGCAAAGGTTCCATCTCTCAAGAGAGTGGTGTTGACTTCTTCAATGGCTGCGGTAATGGTTCGCTCCGGACATCCGGAGCATGGTTTTGTGATGGATGAAACCTGGTTTTCAGATCCATCACTTTGTGAGCAAAAAGAGGTAAACTTTCATCTCAACTTGGCATAAATATGTAAACTTTTTTTTTTTAACGGACAAAACGAATAAAAGCCCGGCTACCCAGGTAACCCAATGGCAAAAGGAACCCCATACGCCCGCGATATAGCTGACAGCTGGGTAGCCCACCATATCCATTACGGGGAAAACCTGTCGCCCGAAGGGCCACTGCGGTAAAACCCGGTTGGGATCGGATTTGAACTTGAGACATGTGGTCTTCAGCCCAAATCTTCACTTCTCCCCCAAATGCCAGTTGAACTAAAGCTCATTGGCTTAAATATGTAGTAACCTTGGTTTAGAAAAGCGGGAAGCGCACAAATACGACGATGTCTAAAACTGAGGCGCAAAGCGCAAAAGCGGTGAGCTTTTCGTACGCAAGGCGCAAAGTGGTTATATAAATTATTTTATATATCCATAGGTTTTTAGCATCCCCTACCTTTGATTTAGCTAAAATTAAGCTTTAAATATGTTTTAAAATGAAAAAAACTGAAATGTACCGCATAAAAAGCCTATTGTACAACACTCAGCTGCACATAAACACCCCATGTACAAAAGGCGCGCGCCTCACCTGCGCCTCAGGTCAAATTTTAGGCTAAAAAGTGTGCCTCTGCCTTTTGTACACCTTGCGCCTTATGTCACACAAAGCGATTTGGTTTGCGCCTTAGGTCGCCTTGCGCCTAGGCACGCTTTTTTAAAACAAGGTAGTAACTAATCAACGTTTTTGTAATTTCAGTTGTGGTATCATCTTTCGAAGACCCTGGCTGAGGATGCTGCGGTTAAGTTTGCAAAAGATAATGGTTTTGATTTGGTGGCTATTAATCCTGGATTTGTGATCGGTCCCATCTTACAGCCAACTCTCAACCTTACCTCTGAGGGCATTATGGAGTTGATAAAGAGCAGTAATCGTTGCTTACAAGTGGTATTCATATGTATTAATTATAGTTTATGTTGTGTAAGTGGTTTGATTTATATATATCCAGGAAAAGAAGTGTTTTCAGACGGAATTTATAGACTTGTTGATGTGAGAGATGTTGCGACGGCACATATTTTAGCTTTTGAGAACCCGGAAGCTAATGGTAGATACTGCATGGTTGGTAAAGTGGTCCGATCTTTAGAGATCATGAAGATTGTAGATAAACTATACCCGGGCCTTGTCCATTCTGAAAGGTAAACACATTTTTTTTGAACGGTGACTTTCTTTTTGAGTGACCCAATGTCAGACCGCCTAATCGGCGGCCCTAGCCAAGTCTGCCAAGACTTACGTTGTCTTAACCGGGCCCGCGCTAGGTTGACCAGACTTGTTCCAGGTGGCAATATGCAACTCAAAATCCAGATTACTTTAATGTTGATAGGTATAAAGATGGCGAGTGTGTGGAACCCGTACCTTACACTGTATCAAGGGCAAAGGCGGAAACTCTAGGCGTTAAATTTACTCCAGAGGAGGTAAGCATAAAGGATACTGTCGAAAGCCTCAAGGAGAAGAACTTACTAAGCTTCTAGAACACCAGATGAAATGCATACATGGGTTGTTAAAAGACTGTAATAGGTTCGATTCGAGGATGGGCAAATAAATAAAGTTCTTTGTGAGCTACTTCAAAACACTATATAATGTTCATGAGTTTGTTTGAAAACAATGGAAACATGTAACTAAGAACGTAAAGTGTTTGATGCTTAATAATGAAAAACAACCCATAGGAGAGCAATAGACGGTTCATGTACACCTTGATATACATACAAAAAGCTTTCTTTACTTTTTAACCCATCCATAGCTTCAGAACTCTATCCCGACCACCCGATGCTACTTTCTCACCATCTGGACTCCAATCCACAGCAAAAACCTTTAAAAATCGAAAGAAAAAAAAAACAAATGATAATTATTATCATCTTGTTGAAATGACCTTTATTCTTGTTAACCTTCTTTTTTAAAAAAAACAAAAAAAAATAATAATAATGACCTCATCTTCATGACCAGGAAGGTCTTGCTTCAATTTCTGTGTCCTCACATCCCAAACCTAAATAAATAACATGTTTAAGATCGTAACAAATTAAAACGGTGCTCGTAAATTTATAGAATTGATCTGGATTATTCATTATTTATAATCAATTATGAACAAAATTAATGTTACCTTCAAGGTAGAGTCCTTGCTACCACTCAAGAGAAGCCTGCTGTCAGCAGACCAACTGCACAAAACCATACAACACTTGAAAAACGAAAGCAATATTAATATTATTTCTATATAAACGCCACGAAAAATCATACCATATCTGATAAACAGGCCCCACGTGACCACGAAAGGCAGCAACAAACTTCCCGGTAATTCCATTCCATAACTTGACAGATTTGTCAAACGAAGCACTTGCAATCCATTGCCCATCAGGCGAAAAGTAAACATGATTTACAAGCTGCAAAAAGCAGAAAGATTCAAAAGGCCATGTAAACTTCAAAATAGATTTTAACGTGAATTGAACTATTGAAGTTTACCTGTTGATGACCTGTCATTCGGGTTTTTGGGTGCTTGCTGACAGACGGTTCCCACAGAAACATGGTGAAATCATCACTACCGGAAACTAACCTTTCGGGAGCATTACCCTTCATTTTGTTGTATCTTTCTAAAGCCGCCTGATGCGATAACGAAATAAAACTTTATATCTACGTTTTGCTTTTTAAAGAGAATTGATATTTACAAAATGAAAAATTACCGTCTTCATTTCTTCTGGAGATGAATACTGTTTACGTGTGTGATCAAAAGCACCGGTCCGAAGAACGTACTCCGTGCTTAATGCTAGAGAATTCACCCAATGCCCATGACCCTGTATTTCAAAATACGATAGCATTATTGAAATAATATGATTATTGTATTCATTATTATACATCATTACTCATAAAAATTATACCTTTAATTCACGAATCAACTTTCCTTGAGTAGTCTCCCATACTTTAATCGTACAGTCTTGAGATCTGTGCCATGAAGATATATTATAACTAAATATTCTTGGTTGTCGTTTCGGTTTATTGTTTATATAAAAGTGTTGGTATTATTTTAATTATGGGACCAAACAATTACAGTTTGAAATAATATATACCCTGTATATATGAATCCATCTCCACCCCATTTTACGCAAGTTACTGCAAGAGTGTGACCACTAAGACATATAACACTTCTCCTTAATGTAACATCCCATATCCGTGCATCGCCGTCTTTGCTAGAGGTGACAAAGCGACGACAAGGCGAGCTGAGGTGTACCGGTTCCCATGATATACCGGTTATCCATTTTTTGTGACCCTAAAATTTGTAAAAATATATATTAAATAACTAATCAGAATTCTTTTTGAATTAGTTAAAGATAGTTACAAAGATCTTACAGTGAGCAGATTGCCAGACGGTTTCCCGGTCAATGGGTTCCAGCATTGAAGTTCTCCAGACTTGCTTCCACTAACAAGATGCTTACCGTCCGGTGACCATGCGATACAAAGAACCCAATTCTTGTGCCCTAAATAGGTATATATAAAATATGAGAATTAAACATCTTGAATTATTAGTACGGAGTTGCAATAAGTTTCCAGATTATGTTAACAGCAATTACAGACCAAGTTAAAAATTGAATTTTTTGATACATAAATCAAAATCTAACCTGTACAAGTGAACATGGGTGTTTGGGTATTCAAGTCCCATAGCCGGACAGTTGTGTCACCTGAACCACTAGCCAAGTGTTGTCCATCGGGACTAAAAGCAACCGAAAGTACAGCCTCTGTGTGACCTACGAGAACAAATTTTCCAAAAAAAATATGTATTTTTCATCACATAAAAACAAAAAAAAAAACTAAAAAAAATCCACAAAATATAATAAATATACCAGCAATTGTAGAAGAACAACGACTAACAGGACGGATCCGGAACACTGCCTGCGGCTGATACACTATTGTAACTACCTTCTCCACCGAAACTGAAAAAAGTCGAAACAACATTTAACGATTTAGCAACCGTATCATACTTACATTCCCATAATGTTCTGTTTACCTTTATTCTTCTGTAAATATTCTCCGAGTTGTAAAACAAGCTCATGGTCCGATATATAAAACGCATACGGTAGCTTTTCCTCCTGAAAGAACCATAAATTCACAGTCTTGATTGATATTTATGGAAATTGAAAACATATAATCTATAAGAAACCATAATTAAAAAATAAATTTCACTACTACAATAAAGTGATTGCTGCCAATTTCAGTGACAAATACATTCCTAAAAAACACAAACACAAAGTATTCACAGCTTGACATTAACTCAAGTACATCAAATCAATATAATAGATTAATAGCTACCAAAATTTAAACATAAATATCTTCAAAACTAATTCACAATGAGTTAATTGAGAGAATTCTTACATTATTGAGGAGCTTGTTAACCATCTGTTGAAGCTCCTTAGGGCCAACACTTTGAGGAAGATACATGGATGCACCCAGTGGGGTTCCTTCAGGATCGGATAATTGACACATGACGTTGTTAGTTAGCTCCTTTGATGCTTCCCCTGGTTCAACCTCCATTTTTCGAGCTGAATTTGATAGAGAAGAAGGGTGTGTTTGGTTTTAGGGTTTTGGGCAGGGTTTAGTTGTTTCTGAAATAGTTGACTCCGATAGTTGAAGTGGAAATTTTTTTTTTTTAAACTGGAATTTTGTTAAATGTTTGTTAGAAAAAAGATCAAACAGCCCACTCAAGCCCAAACTAATGAAATATACTAAGGTAGCGTTTACTAATGAAATATACTAAGGTAGCGTTTGTTTCATGGAATGGAATGGAATGGAATTAGGAAGTTTTTCTTTGTAAAATTGATCTTGGTTGGGGGAGGGAGGAATTTGAAATCCCATGAATTTCTCTAATCAATGAAATTTGTGACTATTTCAACATTCCTTAGAAATCTTTCACTCTAATGAAGGAATGGAATGAAAAGTTGAAATAGTCACAAATTTCATTGATTAGAGAAATTCATGGGATTTCAAATTCCTCCCTCCCCCAACCAAGATCAATTTTACAAAGAAAAACTTTCTAATTCCATTTCATTCCATTCCATGAAACAAACGCTCAACAAGACATAGTCACATATAGTGGTGCACAGGAAACCCGAACTTGGAACCGGATTCGGAAAAAAAAACCTGGAATTGGGTATTACAAAACCCTGGTTTTTTATACCCGAACCCGACCATACCCATAGGGTAGAGACCGGGTATTCATATCTGATCAAAAACCCAAACGCGGAACCGGGTTTTTTTGTACTTGGTTTTTACCCGGTTTTATAAATACCCGGTTATATGGATTGGATGTATTTTCAAAAAAAAAACATGGATTAGAATCTAGTCTTATCTATGTTTTTTTAGTCTTTGTTATTTTATCTATGTTTTCAAGAATTAAGACTTCTAGTTCTTATGATTTAAGAAAATTATGTATGCAACTTAATGTAATCTTCTTTAATTATTGGGTTTCTAAGAATTATGTATACAATTTGATGTAATCTTGTTTAAAAAGGTCATTAAATTTGAATAAGCTAAACTATCCACTAAAACATATAAAGAAACATTTAATACCCAGTCGGGTTTTTTAATACCCGGTGTGGGTTTTTTGCCAACCCGATGCATACTCGAACCCTACCCGATGCATACCCGAACCCTACCCGAACCTGGAAATAGGGTATTATAATACCCGGGTTTATAAAACCCGACCCGGACCCTACCCGGACCCGGGTATATAGGGTATACATTTTTTTGTAGAAAACCCGGACCCGGACCCGGACCCGACTCGGTTTTTAAAAAAAACCCGATTTTTAAAACCCGATCCTACCCGAACCCGGTTCCATACCGGAACCGGTTTAAAAAAAAACCCGATTTGTGCACCACTAGTCACACGTGTTATATGTGTATAAAATTGATATAATTCGAATTGGACCGGATCAGTTTGGTGCGGTTCAAAACTCTCAAGCTTGTGAATTCAAGCTGAGAGTGAAATTCAGAATTCAGTTTGGATAACGACTTCATTCAAATACTCGAAACTAGAGTTCAAGTTCTTGAATTATGTTAGATTCAGAATTCAGGAAAAAAGAAGATAGCGTTAAAGGGATAAGAAAAACATAAAAAGAGATTGGTTTTGGATATATGGATGTGTAAAAGTGGTTTAGCCGACTTTACCAAAAGTGGAACGTCCCGTCACACTTCTTAGCTAACATTGAGTAAACTGTTATTTTAGTCCCTGAGGTTTGATCATTTTTGGCAATTTAGTCTAAAATTCAAACTTTTTGCATCTGGATTCCAGTGGATTCAGTTTATTGTCATTTTGGTCCAAAAATAAATCAGCTCATATTTCTCAAATTAAATTCTGCTATTTTGTTAGTTTCCTCAGTGGCAAAATGGCCATTATATAGAAAATTTATATAATATATAAACTCTGCACTCTCTCTCTCTAAACACCCATCCGTCTCTCTCTCTCTCTCTCTCTCTTCTCTCTCTCTCTATCACAAGAACACCCCTCTGTCTCTCGCTCCTCTCTCTCTATCACAAGCTCAATGGTGGAGACGACGGTGGATGTTAATGGTAAAGACGATGTCGGTGGTGGATGTTAATGGTGGAGACGGTGGTGGATGATAATGGTAGAAGCGGTGGTGGATAATAAAAGGGGCGACATTGATGTGGAACTTGGATCTGTTTTTTGTGTGAAATTTGGATCTGAGATTAGCTATGCCTCTTCTCACCTCAAGGTTTGTCCATGTTTATGTTTCTTGAATTCTTTATCTTATCCCGTTCATCTTTCCCCTCATTTAGATTCTAATGTCCGTAGGTTGATTTGCAGACAAATTGTTTGCTTCTGTTTATGTTTCTTCATCTTCGTCTCTTCCTGTTTGTTTCCGGTTTCGGGGACTGGGGATGCTGATTCGCTGGTAATGGTTGGACATATTAAACTTGGGAAACAGTGCAGTGGAGGGTTGACGGTGACGAAGATCAGAAGCTCCGACGAGATTAGCTATGCCCCTTCTCACTTCAAAGTTTTGGCGATGGTGAAAATGTGTTGTAGTACAGTGGAGGGTAGTGTAGTGGAGGGTTGACGGTGACCCACATTTTTTCTGGCCAGTTGTTCAGATCTGAGATTAGCTATGACCTTCCTTCAACTCCCATCTTTTTCCCTTTTTTCAACTCCGAATAGGTATGTTGATCGGTTGTTTGTGGTGGTGATGGTGGTTGAATAGATCGGAAAGATTTAAAAAATTAACCGGAGATTAGAGGTCGTGGTGGCGGTGGTTGAACAAATCTGAAAGAATGGCAGCTGACAGGTTATTCGTGGCAGCGACTTTGTGGTGGTGGTGGGTTTAGTACCCAACGGTGGTGTGGCGGGGCTGCAGGGTGAAACAGATCCACTTTTAATTAATAATAATGCCCATTTTGCCCATGAGGAAAAGGACAAATAGCAGGATTTAATTTGAGAAATATGAGCTTATTTCATTTTTTGGACCAAAATGGCAATAAAACTAAAACCACAAGGACCTAGATGCAAAAGGTTTGAGTTTTGGACTAAAGTGGCAAAAGTAACCAAACCTCAGAGACCAAAATGGCAGTTTACTCTTTTTTAAAAGTTACACTTTAATGATTTTAAATTTTTAAATATATTTATAAAATTAGTTTACTAACTTTTAATTTAAAAAAAAAACCTTTTTCGAAATAATCTTTTAATAATTTTTATTTTTTAGTTTTTTTTACTAAATAAGTTTTTTTATATTTTTGGCTTTTTTGAAGTATTGATAATAATTAGAACAAAAACATTTTTAATATCACATTTGGCATAATTGATAAGAATTAAAACAAAATATTTTTAGTCTCACATTTGGCATAAGATCACGGGAATCTTGCGCTGAAGTCATTCCTAATTTACTCCTTGTTTATGTTCTATATATTTTTTTGTGGGTGAATCACATTTTGTCACACTCTAACTTTTGCGAAAGCGTATTATGTGTGACTTGCTTAATATCATTGCATTCAATTATAACAAATAACTATATGATTAAGACCATGATGTTCCTCCATTAATACGATTCAAAATAATACAAACCACATTGTTTAATTCCAACCAACGACTCCAAGTTTAACTTACAACCCATTGAAATAGAAACAAGTTCCATAAAGGACTTTAAACAAAAGACATAGATAAATTAAGGCTTTGATTCATGTATCTTATCAAGGATAAGATACACGATTCAAACCCTTCCAAAAAGGATGACATCATATCTTGTAAATACATCTTGAAACTTTGAAACGCCTGCCAGATCCACATTAGTTTCCTGAAATATATGTAGTTCGAAAACATCAACAAAAGTTGAGCAAGTTCATGTGTTTTGTATGTGTGCACGAATAACCTTGTAAACATTTGTATGTATGTCTTTGCAAACCGGTATGAAAGCGTATATAAACAGATTAATTAATGATTTGCAAGGTCATTAATATGTGTGCAATGGTGCAGGAAGGCTCAAACCTTTGCGTATTTCGTACCGGGCCACCCGGCTGGAACGACATAGTCACTACATGCGGCCAACTCGCGGACCGATATGTGGGGCTCGCAACACCCAAATAGATCCATCACTCATGCCCATCGGTCCTTATACAAGGATTAATGGTCTTAAGTTAACGCCTACCCATTCACATGATCTAACAGTTCATTCCTTAGCTAACCATACCATTTGTAATCATCGAAATATTTGTAACATGTATTTCACCCCCGAAGTTATAAAACTGAAAACAGTTAAAAGAAAAGGGGGACAAGAACTCACTGTTTTGCGTTCTTCGATCTAGTAACTCAAGCTCTTTTCCACGGGTCGTTCAATTACCTACACACGTGCTATGCTCTATTAGACGGCTAGGTCGTGTAACGACTTAGTTGTTTTGTTAAGACTTAGTACCCTTTGAGTTACATGTTGGATGTATATTATATTATTCCAAAGTATATGATTATTGGTTAAAATAATAATATTTTAACTTAAATTATATTTATTAATTATTTGGAATATTTGTTAAAATAATATATTTTTGACTTATATCATTTTGTAATCCTTGATGAATATTACTCAAGTATGGGTAATATATACTTGTGTATTTTATACTTGTATACTTTTATACTTGTGTATTTTGCCAAGTATTGGTGGCGTATTCCGGTGCGTATTTGTACGTATGACTATACTTATTTTATTGTATTTATTAAGTATTTCATACTTAATTTTGTATTAAATTTTCCGGAATATTACTTTTAGACAACTAAATCACCAAACTTATATTCTAAAAATATATATATTTTAAGAGAATTTTTATAGAAAAATAACTATAACTTTACTTGGCAAAAATAATATACTTTCATATAACCCTCAAAAATAATATATTTTCAAGATTAACATAGAGAATATTTATATTTCAAATTTCCACCCAAAATAACACGCTCTTGATTTGTTTAAGAAAATATATATTTTTCTTCACTCAAAAATAATATATTTTCTATTTGACAAAAATGATATATTTTTGTAATACTTGTAAAAATCATATTTTCCGATTCTTTGGTTTCCAAAATACAATTCAACTCATTTGTCGAAATATATGAATTTAATTCCGGAATATATATATATATATATATATATATATATATATATATATATATATATATATATATATATATATATATATATATATATATATATATATATATATACAGTCCATAGTCCTTTGTCCAGTTTGTCCAATATTCGGGTATAAATTATATATTCACTTTCTTGGAATTTTGGTAATATTTTGTATTACAATTTTGGTATTTTGGTGTGTTATATTATTTTCAAGTTTCTAAAATAATATAACTAATACACATAATACACAAGTAACACACAAATGGTGACATCTAAATATATTTTCCTAAATATATACTTAGTCACTTTAATTAATAAAAAATCAACCTCCAATATTTGTAATTTTGTAATAAAAATTATGGCAAGTTTTTATATGAAAACCATGGTAAAAATTTATTTGTAAACACTTGTTTAAAAATATTTTTCTAAGTGTTTAATTTCTACAAAAATTTTGTCATAGTTTCCCCTTAAAAATGGAGGTTTCCATGCTTTAAAAGCATATCATTTTCTTTTAAAAATTCACCGCCAATCATCATCAATTCAATCAAGACTTACCATGAGCCAAAAATATGCAAACTACACTATGACATGAACTTGAAAGTTTGTAAAAAATTTTAGTAACTTCATATGTTGTTTAGTAGGTTTAGTTACCCTTAAAAACATGGTTTATATTTTATAAAACTCATTCTTGTGATTTTTAGTTCTTTACAACTTTTATAAAGATTTTCTAAAAATGATTCTTTTTGTATTCTTCTTGCTACAAACATTTTTCTAGCCTTGATTTAGCACTAAAAACATGTTTAACTTCTTTAAAAACCATGATCATGTAAATATTGTAATAAACTTTGTTCCCTTGAAAAGATTATTTTTGAAATCATCCATTTTCAAGACTTATAACATGTATCTATAATCATCATACACAAAAACAAGCTTATATTCAAGTTCATGTTCCACATAAAGGATGATCTTTACTAATTTCAAGAGATTCATCCTCATACTTGCTAGATCATGTGTTTAATCACAATCTAGCAAGCTTCTTATGATGATCAACATCATAATCACAAAAAAATCAACAATCAAGTATCATACATACACTAAAACATCTTAGATTCTTATGTTATTAAGCTTTATGTGAATGATCATCTTCATGTTTCTTTGAGATTCATTAGATTAGCACATTACATAATCTTTTAACCACTAAAATGAGAAGCAAAATCAAGTTGTAAGGAGCTTACTACTAGCTCTATGGCTATGGAAGAAATCAAGATGAAGATGATAGTGAACAAGGTTGATAAAAGCTCTTGGTGATGGTCCTTCAAGTTCCAATGCCTCCTAGCTTCTTAACTATGTTCCTTGCACCTTAGGATCTCCTTAGAATGCTTGAATGTTGGATGAAAATGGATGTGTTGTGCGTGTGAGGTTAGGCCGAGAACAAGAAGAGAAGAAGGGAAGTGAGGGTGTTGTTGAAATGGTGAAATGAGTTTGTAATGTAGACTTGTGGTTATTTAAAAAGAACTTCCAACAAGAAAATGTCTAATGGGTCTTATGTTCACAAAGCGTCCACCAAATCAAATAAATAATGCAAGAAAATCAAGGTGGTGGGACCACCTTGATGACCATTGAATGGGGGGGGGGGGGGTATATGGTTGGGATGTGATGATAAGTTAAGCATATTAGTTAGATTCTAAGTATATCGGTTAGTATTATATGTGTTTAGTGTTTGTAGGATATGTTATGATGTTCGGCGACCATAACTACCTCGGAAATGTTAAAACAATGCTTCTAGTGAAAATTTGGTGTTTCGGGTAGTGTCCGGTTGTTCGGTTGGTTACCGGTTCGTTAAAGTGCTAAACTACGCAGTTTAGTGTGCTTTATGTTCCCTTTTATGACAGTTTTGATTCCCGACACTTAGGAAAGCATTCTGGACCATTAAACCATAATTCTGCATTATATTTTGTTGTTAAAAAGCTGATTTTTGCTGAAATATGCAGAATTCTGCAGTTTTTGTGAGTTTTAGGCACTTTCCGGCACTTAAACTATCACTAGGAAGACAGTTTTATGATCCTTACTTTCCTACACACTATACTAGTGCAACTCTTGGTTTCGGGCTCATTCTGTGTCTTAACATCATGTCTGTCTCAGTACTGAACTCCCGTCCGTACTTCTAGTTTGTCTGATAACTGTGCTAACTTCGTTTTCGTGCACTAATTGAATCATATTGTGTTGCATGTAAATGTAAATATGACAAGAAATCATGCAACATGAAATGCACTTGTATGTATATAACAGTAAGCAGAAAATCATTCATGTCATTGATCCGAATTAGGCACAGTCATTAAGATACAAGTTACTGTTTAATTATTGTACGGATACGGAAAATTGACAGTTGTCACCAGTGGCGGATCTTGCCCGTTGAACATGACAGGGCCGAAAGACACGGGCACTAAAAAAAGTCCAGACAAGCCCGGACCAAACATAGTATATATAAAAAAATTTCGATCGAAATGCGAAAAATTAGCACTACGCCTGAAAAACTTGCCCGGGCCATGGCCCTGCCATGGCTCTTCTAAGAACCGCCCTTGGTTGTCACACATTTGGCATAAGATTACGGGAATCTTGCGCTAACGTCATACCTAATTTATTCTTTGTATATGTTCTATACATTTTTTTGTGGGTAAATTACATTTGGCATAAGATTACGGGAATCTTACGCTGATGTCATGCCTAATTTACTCCTTGTATATGTTCTATACATTTTTTGTGGGTGAAAGAAATACAAAATTTTATAAAAATAAATAAATAAGTATTATTTAATTAAATAGAGATGTATATGGTGAATAAAAGATAAAAGAAAATTAGGTATAAAGATGTTTTTTTAACTAAATTAGAGGGATGAGGGTCGTATGTCATTTTGTTAATATGATAACACATCATACAACCTGTATGATTTATAAGCACACCTACTTGCACGCCGCATATAAGACATTATTGTTTGTACTTTTAGCCACTTTAACACTCGTATGACACCGTATAATCCCTTAGAGCATCCCCATTAAGTCATTTTCGAGGATATTTTTCAAGTTTTTGTCACGTCATCCGTTTTTACTATTGTGGTGATGGTTTTTAGCAGTTGTATCTTGGGGCTGTTTTTATACAAAAACACCAAAAAAAACATTTTAGCGTGGGACCTGTGCACTTTTATTATATAATATAGATAGAGAAAATAAGTGGTGTGAACGAGACGAGTGGTTAAAATTTTAAACCGTGGTGATAATGTGAGTATGTGACAATCGTTTAAGATGTTCTATATTTATTTATCGGTTGGATTTTGGTGTTTTTTAAAAGATGGGTGTTTTTACTTTGTGGTAGTGACTAGTTTTTTAAGTTCGTTGTTGCGGATGGTGTTACTGAGCATACGATCATACAGCCGTATGAAGTGATTGACTTGTGGTTAATACTTCAGTGGTTCAGTACCAAAACATATAAATCAATCATAAAATTATTTTTATATACACATATATATATAAAGAATAAAAGCACTAATCCGTACAAAGATTCCTAGGTGTACAAATAGCGACTGATGCTTAATCATCAGTTCATCACCCAATCATCCCATATTCACAGCCACCACCAAACTTATATCCTTGTCATACAACAACCACATGAAACAATAACATGATCACCACCTCATCCGCCATCACCACCGCCGGTAGAAATAGAATCACTACCACTTTCTACCACCATGGTTTCACCAAACCGGCAGCTTACTTCCTCATCATCCTCTTATCATATTACCTCGGCTACTTATCAGCTCTCTCAAAGAACCCATCATATAACCCACACCACCACTACACCACCACAAACATAACCACTGATATCGACCACTACAACTTCCAAACTCACTGTGCTGACCCGGTTCCACCCGAACTCATTCGCCAAACAATCCTAAACCGAATCTTCAACGGGTCATCTCCTTATCAAGATTTCCCACAAGCCCACATCAAACCACTCTTGCGCCACAAATGGATCAAAGGTTGGGGCTCAACCGGGCTCGTGTTCAAGAACTTGATCAACAAAGTCCAACCCAAAACCATAATCGAAATCGGCACCTTCCTTGGTGCCTCGGCTATCCACATGGCCGAGTTGACTCACCAACTCGGCCTCCAGACTCAGATTCTTTGCATAGATGACTTTCGAGGCTGGCCGGGCTTACCAAACCGGTTTCAAGACATTAAAATGATAAATGGTGACACAATGTTGTTGTACCAGTTTATGCAAAATGTGGTTTCTGTGAATGCAAGTGAGAGTGTTGTATTTTTACCTTTTTCGACTGGGTGGGCTCTTGAGAAGTTGTGCGAGTGGGGCGTGTTTGGGGACTTGATTGAAATTGACGCAGGTCATGATTTTCATTCGGCTTGGTCGGATATCAATCGGGCTTATAAGTTACTGAGGCCAGGTGGGATTCTTTTCGGGCATGATTATTTTACTGTCGCGGATAATAGAGGTGTTAGAAGAGCGGTCAATATGTTTGCCCGGGTTAATGGGTTTCGGGTCAAGGCCGATGGCCAACATTGGGTACTTAACTCGATCTAAGTCCTGAACTAGTGGAAATAAGTCACGCATTTGTGATGGAGATTGTAATCCCGTATTTATTCCGAATACAATTTTATATTGAAACGTATATAAAACTAAACACGTTAAATTATATAAAACTTTAAACTGGTAACTATAATTTGTATTGTTAGACGAATCTACTGCTTTCTATTATTAACGACATGGTATTATTGAATGCTGAGGTGTATATGTGTATTATTTTTTTAATTTGGCACATTTTCATCGTTCTAAACACGTTGTTAAACAAAATAAAATGTGGAAGTTATAGGTTATTGGACTTACTTTTTGACTACCAGGTTAAGGTTTGTTGTTTCTTTTTTTATTCATATAAAATTAGGGGGAGCGGGGCACAATCGGTAACCCCTTGCGAGGACCGTTGTTGCCGCTCGGTGGTGGTGCCGCCATCCAGGCGGTGACAGATTTTGGGGGGCCAAATCGGTGGGGAGTCACCGAAGAAAGGAAGGAGAGAGGGAACTGATGGACCAATGAAAATTTTTCTTTTCTTTTTTTTTTAATAAAAAAACAATTCCCCTAAGAGGGGTGCACCCCGTACGTTTTTGGACAAGAGGGAAGTTATAGAGGGGAAATGACATGACAACGTATGATTGGGTTAAAAAAAGTTTTCACACACCTAAGACTAAAGGGTATGGTGAGGTCCATCCCCACGAGGATGGGCCGCCACCTAGGCGCCACATCACCGGCTCGTGGGGGATGGGTCTCCTTCACTTTTGAGGGGGGTGGAGGATGAGGCCCCACCTTAATATTTTATTATTTCCTATGTTTTTTTTTGTTAATTTAATAAAAACATTAAAAATTACAACATAAAACAACCTAAATAAATTCATTTCATAACATTAAAAAAATTACATTTCCTAAAAATAAAAATTAGTAATCCTAAAAACGAAAAACATAAAAAACGAAAAAAAATTACGATACGATACGATAAAAAAACTAAACAACCTACGACGTCCATTTTTTTTCACCTCTTCCTTCATCCTCCGATAAACCTCGCGTTCATCCTCCGGAACCGAGTCGAGATCCAACCTCATAATCCTAAAATCTTCCGCTCGAGCATAGTCGGCCGACACGGTTTTCTTGTGAGTATATTTTTCTGCCTCGAACTCTTTGAACGTACGGGATTCGTTTATCAAGTCGTCCATTTTTAACGATGCCTTCTCGCCCCCACCTCCACTCGAGCCGCCACCTCCACTCGAGCCGGCCCCTTTTCGCTTTCCGGCCGCTTCTTTTTTTGGTTTGTCCCTCCCAGTGGGACGTTCCGACTCGTGAACGGGCAACGCATCCTCGTCATCTTCCGGGTTGTCGTTTATGTCGATTTGACAACGAGCGGTGGAGCCTCCCGCACTATAACTTCCGGACTCGGAAGTTTTAGTGCGTTTGGCCGTTGCAACCTCATTTGGAACCGACTTCCATTTTTGTTCTTTCCTTACAACGTTCCATGCTCGGAAGTGCGGGAAAGGCGTTGAATTTTGAGAGTCCCACTTGGCGATAGCAAGGTTAAGGATGTCCTCGTCGTTACTCCCGCTAGGAGGAGAAAGGTAAATTTGGTTATAAATCTGGTTAAAGGCGTTGACGACCTTGATCATTTTACGCCACTTGCCCGAGACGGATTCGATGTCACGAGCCGGACCATGCTCCATAATCGTGTTAAATCTATCCGTTGTCTTCTTCCAAAAACTACTACCCGTTTGGTTGTTTCCTAAATTTTAAAAAATATTGCATTAGTAAAAAAAAATAAATGTTTTAAAATTTAAATTAAAAGTTTGGTTCATACCGACTATCGGGCAAGTAGAGGACTTAACAAACGCCATTGCTAGTGCCTCCTCTTCTACTTTCGTCCAAGGTCTCCCATTTGCTCTCGATTTTGTTGCGGTTTCGGGTTCAACCTTCTTTCCCTTCCCCTTGTTTTTTTTGCACGTGAGCTCTTGCGGTGGTGATTCGGGGACGACTTCTTCATCATCATCGTCAAGTTGAACCGGGGGTTGCGATTGCGATTGGAGTTGTTCAAACGTGTTGCGTTGCATGATTTGTTGGAGCGCTTGTTATTGTTGAATGTGTTGAAGTTGAGACATTTGTGAGAAGGCGTTGGGTGTTTGTTGGAAACCCGAAAACGGAAATTGCGAAGCCCCCCACGAAGGATCCATAGTCGGAGTGTAAGCGGGACTCGAAAAAAAATTAGGTTGGTTCGGATTGGGATTATTCGGGTTTAGGTTGTTTGGGTTGAGGTTGTTTGGGTTGAATGGATTCATGATTAGAGCAAATTGTATAAAAAATATGGAGTGTTTTTATAAAAAAGGAAGAGAATTGGAGAAGAATGGGAGTAGAATGGGAGAGAATGGTATAAAAAAGGATGAGATTGTGGTATTTATTTAAAATGAAAATAATTTTTTTTTATTAAATATGCCGTTAAACAACGGCTATAAAATTCAAAAGAGGAGCGGCGATCCCGGCTGTGAGGTGCCAGGTGTGACGAGCCGAGCCTCGGGGGGCGGTGTGGGGGACCGGCGCCGGTCCTAGTCGGACCTCAGCCGGCCCCCATACCCTCTAGCCTAATTAGGGGTGCCCCTTCACCCTTAGCCAATTAAACAGTCACACATGCTTTATCTTTTTTCTTATTCATGTAAAATTAGCCAATTAAACTAAACAGTCACAGATGCTTTAATAGTATATGTAAGGTAAATGTACTTAAAAGGGGTGCGAGCATTCATATTTTATAATTGATATAAAATTAGTCAACTAAACACTCACACATGCTGCTAATGGGGTGGTGGTAGGGCAATTTTCAAATAAAAACCACTATTTAACGTGAAAAATAACTAAAAAGTCTGAAGACCATACTAATTTTTTTTACCAATTTTCGCTATTAAAAAAAATTTGTAGTGCACATGTGTATATGTACACATGTGTATGTGTACTTACTACACATGTGTATTATTACATATGTGCACTAAAAAAAATTCTTTTTTTTTGAAATTTTGTTTTAATATACAAAAACTAGCGACTTTTAATAAAAAAAATTGTAAAAAAATGGTGTGTTTTTAGGCTCTTTTAGTTAGTTTTCGAGTTTTCGCGTTAAAAGAGGTTTTCATTTGAACCATCCCCGGTGGTGGTATATTGGCAAAGGCAATGCCTTTAAACACCTTGAGGGGATAGGTCTTGGGTTCAACTCCCATAGACGACAGAAGTAAAGAAATTTGCCGTTAAAAAAACATTCACACATGCTTTAGGTGTTGTTTATTTAGCTCTTAACAAGGCTCTTTAATTGTTCAGACCTCCACCTCTTACTGGTTCAACACTTAGAAGCTGTTTGTTTACCTCTTAATGAGGCTCTTAATGGTTCAGACCTTTTAACCTTTACTGGTTCAGCACTTAATGGTTCAGGCTATTTGTTTCGCGAGCAAATGTCTGAATGGTTTAGACATTTGCCTCTGAATAGTTAAGATTTATACAAAGTCCGAATGGTTAAGACCTCTAATCTGAATTGGTCAGACATTTACCTATGAACGGTTAAACATTATACAGGCTCTTAATGGTTCAGACCGCTTAGTGGTTCAGCACTTGATGGTTCAGACCTCTTACTGGTTCAACACTTAACCATTCATATGTTGCCAAACAGCCCCTTAATGGTTCAGATTATTTGTTTCGTGAGCAGATATCTGAATGGTTCAGACATTTGTCTCTGGATGGTTAAGGATTATACCGAGTCTGAATGTTTAAGACATCTAAGTTGAATTGGTCAGACATTTGCCTCTAAATGGTTAAACATTGTATTGGCTCTTAATGGTTCAGACCTCTTACTGATTAAGCACTTATTGATTCAGCACTTAACCAATTAGAAGTTGCCAAATAGCCCCTTTTATAATACATATAAGGTAAATTTACTTAAAAGGGGAAAGAGCATTCATATTTTATAGTATGTTTTGTATCTCTATTACTATAATTAAACAAAATTACACAGTTTTTCTTTTAACTTTGTTTATTTTTTTAAACTTCTCACATTAGATTCTCTATCTATATCTTACTCACAAATGTTTAGTTTACCGAATTTTCTTGATTTTATACACTCAGAAAATTATATTTAGAGATAAATAATGAATCTCAATACTTAAAGAAGTATAGGTTCTCTAAGAGCATTCACATTCTATCCATCAAAATATGTGAGGGGGGTTTTTATATTTTAAAGAGTATAAAAAGTGGTTGTGAGTGGAGGAGAGAGAAAATGTTACTATTCATCTGTATATTTGAGGGGACACTGTTCACCCACTATAATTTTTTTAATATATATTGAAAGTGGTTGTGAGTGAAGGAGAGAGAAAAATGTAATGATAATATTATTTAATTGAAAAGGAGAGAAAAAAAGTATTTGTTTTTAGTGAAAATATATTAATATAGGAGTTGTTTTTTAGTGGAATGTATATATAATATGATGAATTGGATGTGAATGCTCTAATATTATCTTGATTTTAGAGACGTTGATAGAGAGTACAAATGAAATGAAATGAAATAAAATCTTATATATTTTTTTCTATGATTTTAAGAAAAAGACTAAATAGAAAACCTGATATTAATGTAAATGCTCTAAGAGCATTCTCATCCAAACCATCAAAATATGTGAGGGGTAGTTTTTATATTATAAAGGGTATAAAAAATGGTTCTGAGTGGAGTAGAGAGAAAATGTTACTGTTCATCTGTATATTTGGTGGGACACTGTTCACCCAGTATAATTTTTTTATTATATATTGAAAGTGGTTGTGAGTGAATGAGAGAGAAAAATGTAATGATAATATTATTTAATTGAAAAGGAAAGAGAAAAAGTATTTGTTTTTAGTGAAAATATATTGATATAGGAGTTATTTTTTAATGAAATGTATGTATAATTTGATGAATTGGATGAGAATGCTCTAATTCTTGCATAAAGGCCTCTCATGTTTGTTGTCCACTCTTACCAAGATTCCCAGATAAGCTTGCTTTATAATTTCTTAAATTAAATGGATTAACAAATTGAAAAAGATATGTAACCAGGAATTAATTTCTTTAAGATTGTTTATTTGTTTTTAGGTGCTGTTTGTTTTTTCTGAAAAGTTCTGCGCAGACTCTTCTGTCTGCGTCGTGCAGACCACGCGTAGATATTGCCACGCGCAGATTGGTTGTTTTTCTGAAGACGTTTCATTAAAAAATATTTGCGCGAGCTCTTCTTGATGCAGACTTGGCCCAACCACTTCTGAGATCTTCTAAGGTCTGCAGAGGGTTAAACACCACCATCCACCACCACCGTCCAACACCACCACCACCACCACAGTTCACCACCTCCGTCCACCACCCACTACCATCCACCACCACCGTCCACCACCCACCACTGTCCATCACCACCACCGTCCACCACCCACTACCGTGCATCACCACCACCACCGTCCACCACCCACCACCACCGTCTACCACCATCACCATCCAACACCACCCGTACACCACCACCAGTTTATTTTAGAAGTCTGCATACGTTAAAAAACAAACAACCTTTTTTCTTTAAGACTACAGAGGTTTGGTACACCTCTTCTTTTACAGTTATCTGCAGATGTGGTCCGCAAACTGCAGACATTTTACCTCTTAAAAAACAAACAACACCTTATTAAAATACTTTTAATTTTCTATTATTTTCCTCAATTTGCAGTCATATTTTTTATGGTCTACAATTACAAATGCATTAAGCTTGCAGCTGTTGTTCTTAAAGACTCCTACAATTACGTTGCATTATGCGACTGTGTACCACAATTAAACTCCATGTGTTATATTTTAGAAACTTGTACATTACATGTGCATGTGGTGATGTGGTACAAGCTGTTTTTAAACATGTATGATCTCATTATTTAAAGTCTTGCAATTTCTAGCCAAACATGTTGGCTATGATAAACTAAATATCTAATTTTAGTAGGTGATTTTAAATGAAAACTCAATAGTCACTAATTCGTCAAATCACATGCATAAACGCTATCAATCTTCATTATCTCCACCAACCTGTTGTTTGCTCTCTAGTATATATTAATCAATGCGTAATTTAATTTGACATGTGCAGGCCTGCCATTGACGTAATTTCAGGTTGAAAGTGAAGGATCAAATAACAGGTTTTATGATTTGTCAAAGCATAGCTCAACTTCAAACAAATAGAACAACGTAACTTTCACTAGACTATTAAATAAAAATGTTAATCCTTATAACGCATCACCGAACTAGCATATCATTTTCTGATAACGAACATAAATTAACGTTAATAAACACAAATGGACAAGTCTATTACATCACAATTCATTCAAAAAACGCATCTAAATAAGTATTTTTTATATAAGTTAGCGTTAGTGATCATTTACAATATATTCTATTGGAAAACCCCATTTTTTGATTACTATAAAACCTAATATTAATTAATTATATTTATATAAGTAGTTATAAAACCTCTTTTATTTTTATATTTTATATAAATATATCTACTTTTGTATAACCTAATTACTAATTAGTTATATTTATATAAATAGTAATAAAGCCCCTTTTATGTTTATATATATAAATATATCTACTTTTGTATATATGAAAATAAACGAACAAAACAAGTATTCATGTCCATTCATTTATTAAATAAACAAACTTCTTGTCAAAAACAGTTTGTTTACACTCCACCTTAATCTTGATGTGTGCCACCTATCCACCATCTTGATTAACTCTCGCATTTCAACAAACTTTATTCTCGGCAGTGCCTTTGTCAAAATATCTACTCTTTGCTCATCTCCACTTACATATGTTCAACTTGTATTTCCCCTCATTCAATACATTCCCAAATAAAACGATACCTTTGTATTTCCCCTCATTCAATACATTCCCAAATAAAATGATACCTTGTATTTATATGTTTGTTGCGTTCATAAAATACATGGTTAATTCTTCATTAACGCAATTGTCGGTTTATTATTAACTCGTAGTTTACCATCTCTTCTTCTTGACCAATTTCAACAAACCTCTTAGCCACAATGCTTAACAAGTTGTGGTTGTTGCAACCATAAACTCCAACCCTTGTGGTGACAACACAACTCTTTGTTGTTTTCTGTGAGTTCCATGAGATCGATAAAATTACCAAGATAGAATGTCATACATGTTGTGCTTCTCATGTTTCATGGTCCATCTCATGATTGTTATCACAATAATCAAATAATGCTTCATCTTCGTTGATATATAGCACAATCCATAATTTATGGCTCATATTATATATCGTAAAATTTGCTTGACTATTCGCATATGTGAATTCTTGGTTTCTTGCATGAACCTACTAGCAGCCCCGGTCGGGTAGCTTAGATTGGGTATGGTGTGTGTTAAATATTTCAAACTACCAAAAATGTTTTTGATATTCAATTGGGTTCAAAGGTTGACCCTCTTTATCTTTTGTCACTTTGAGTTGTGGTTCCATCGCATAACGAGTCGGGTTACAATCATGCATGCTGACAATCTTTAACACTCTATTTGCATAAACCTCTTCGTTCACTATTATATACCATTTCTATTGACCAACTTCCAAACCCATGTTATATGTTAGTAAGCTGAGATCTTGCATGTCAAATCCTCTTAATTTGTTCTTCGAACGTGTCAATTAACGCAGCTCTAACACATCGTGTGTACACTACCGATTCCCTTGGGCATAGCACACACTTTTGTGGTTCAGCGTTGTATCGTGTCACACTCTCATCGTGTGCGGAAACCACAGTGGTGACTTCATATTGGGGGAGAGACCATGGCATAAAGAAAAATTACTATTAATTGAAATTTGAATTACATCATTTTTGAATCAAACTAACCAAACAAGTAAGCAACTTGTTTATAAAAATAAAAGAAATAACTAAATCTCGTTTATTTTGATAGCTCAGCAATCCTATATAAGCAAGTCTTGATCTTGATCTCTAGGCATGATTACTTGAAACATGCAGACAATCTGTTACTAAAAAAAGTTAGTGAGAAATATAGGTTTATAATAGTAAAGCATGTTAAAATATGTTTATACAATTCAATAAGTATATACATCACAAGTACACATTATATAACAAACACATGACACACACAAACAAACAAACCTCATGACATAATGAATGATTACGGTTTCAATCATCTCAATAACGATGGATGGGTTCTCAATCCTATAGCACTATATGTACTGCCGTTGACTTAAATAAGTTAATAATTATACATAGGTTAATGATTATCATGAATGCTTGCTCAAAATAATTTGTATCATTATGAAATACTTGTGTAACAATTTGAATTGTATTAAAAATGATTAGAATGATTGCGTGTTTCCTCCCAAAAAAATAAAGCGGTAAAAAGGGACTTGACGTAGTTTGTATTTTATAGTAGTTTGTGTTGGTTTTTAGCGCGTTAAACATGTTAAGTCATATTTTCTTATATATTTATTTCATGTTGGTGTTTAGGCTTAAAAGGTATCAAAAAGAGTAAAACAAAGAAAACGAGCTGAGAAATGGGTCTGACAGGTCAACGTTGGACGTGTAACAGAAAAAGTCAACCTTGGCAACTCAGTCGACACGCAATGGCTTCCCCTCATGGTTCCGCGACACGCGTGGAGAGCTAAGTCAAAGGCGGTCAACTGGTACTCCCCCATGACACGCAGGAATGAGCAACTACGGGAAAACCTATGAAACGGCCAAAATTAGGTTATTAGGTCACCAATCTTTTCCCGGCCGTTCCAGACGTATAAGAGGGCGAATTTAGGCGATTTCTTCAGTATTCTTCCACCTTTGAAGCTCCTTGTTCATGTCCAATCGATTCTCAATGACTATTGAAGTTGTGATGACTTCTATGCACGGCTAAACGCTTGTAACTTCCACTGGGATAAATGATTGTCTTGGTTTTGCATTAAAACTTTGTTTTCAGATTCTCTTTAACCGATAAATCTTGACTACTTGTGTTGAATTTGTGCAACATTTATTATATTTAAATTGTTTGTCGTTTATCAAGCATATTAGCATATTGGCCATTTTCTTGCATTGCTAGGTTGATAAATTGGTGGGTAATTGATATAATCAAACATATTATTAGATTGTATGGTGAATCTAAAAAAACTATCTCTAATAATTAATCAAATTCATTAATCCCAAGGCCATCTCTATGTGGTGTTATGAATCTGTAAACGGATTTTTGTGTTAAAACGAGCAATCAGAATTCCGGGTGGGGGTTGCTTTTTCTCATCTTGATCACAACTTTCTTAACTAGTTTTCATGTTTTAAAAATCAATTAATCAAACCCCCCCAAGTTAGTTAATTTTAGTTTTTAGTTAAAATCTCTACACTGACCACAAATTCCCCGTGGATACGATACCCTACTTACGCTATCTACTTAGTTTAAATAGGTTTTTGATTGACCTTATGACAATCATCAGGACTATGAATCTCACCTTGATAATTGACGATGCTTGCGTGTTTTTCCATGATTACAAGTAACCCTAATAATTAAAGACGGCTTAGGGTTTTGAATATGACATTATGATGTTAATAAGTTTTATTGGTTACAAGAATCATTAATAAGTTGTAAACTCATTAGTTTTAATTAGAAAGTATAAATCTTAACAGTTTTTGTGTTGTTTTTTATTTACATTTTAAAAATAGTAAACAACGTCAAAAATTAGAATGTGTCCTACAAATTTCATTTATAAAGTTTTTCTGTTTGGAAATCGAAAAGTGGTCAAAATCGTGGATCTTTACAGATCATTTGGTTTTCCGCTTCAGTTTTGCTTTAAAGGTTTGGGGTCCAAACGGAAGTGTTTTTAGGCGTATTATATATCGTTAAAACCGTATTTTAATTTATTTAATCATGAAATAAAATTTTACTTGATTTAAGTAAGTTTTAACCAAGTTATAGTCATCCAAATACTAACACAAAAAATCTTTCCAAAACATGATGAACACTTATGTGTTTCTGTTGATTGTTTTAGGGTTTTTATGCATGAATAAAATATGGACATCTTTAACACTTTAATGACTACATATTGAAGATATGGTATCATGGTTTAGGGTTTTATTAAACAAGAAGAGCCTAAGCAATAAATTATGCAATAGGATACTTGGAAGGATTCATTGAATGCAACGGCTCGGTTGTCAATTATAAGGAGGCAAGAAGGGGTTTATAGTTTATGGTAACTCCTTGGATAGGAATTTAGGGTTTTGGCACCTCTTGGGGCTCTTAATTGCCACCCAAATCAGGTTTAGGGAGGGGGTATTTGTGTCAAAATTGATATTGATACGTGTTAATATGTTTCATAATTGCCCAAACGTTACATTTATTAACGGTTTACACAATTTATGTTTTATTACGATGTCTAAAGGTTTTAATGTTTGGTTTTGATTTGAATTCTTGTTAAATTAATTCATTATTGTTATGGATTTATTACGTATGTAATATATATAAATGTATGTTCAAAACGATTGAATTACAAGCATTCACGATTGATGCTACATATGTCACATTATGTGTGAATGATTAATCAGATAACACAAGAGACTAATTGTGTATATATACTAATTCACATATATAACGGCTTCAAAATGAATATAGAAACCATATTGTATCTTCAACATGGTTTCTTCTCCTTTCTTCATGCTTGTTTTCCACTCCCGTTCCATCTCTTTTGTATCTTTCAAATAGCCTCCATTATACTCCATGCACCTTAAAATCACATCATACTTAGAGTAACTATGTTTTATATCAAATAACACATTAAAACACATAGTTAAACACTTTAGAACTTACATAAATTCCTTCACATCATTGTGCGCTTGGTAAATCGTTTACAACATGTTCATTGCATTCATTTTCAGATGAAGATAGTCTTGCCTTGATTTGTAACGAGTCAAAGTTATTTTAGTCTTGAACTTGAAACTCTACGCAAGATGACCCATTCTCGATATCATTTTCTACCTTTGTCCGGTCATAACAAACACCTTCAAAATCCACATTTTGACTTTCAAAAACCTATTTTTTAATCGACTCATAGACCGATAGGTTCATGATCTCGTTCCACGATCATCTAAATTCTTTACACCCATAGATGGGGTATTAATGTATCCTCGAAAGCCAAATACTCAGAGATATTTAAAATCATTACTGTGACTCGTCCATGTCCGTGTCCATGCCTCATATGGCATAGCATTCTTTAAGGCTTTCATGAGAACTTTATCTAATAGAAATACTAGGTGTCTAGCAGCCTCTCTCTCTCTCTCTCTAAGTCTTGTGGCATATTCATGGCTATTAACATACCCCGCATGGTGTTCAAAGTATTACGATTCCACCTCTCTACAACGCCATTTTGTTGTGGTTTGTAGGGGATATAAATAACCACTTAATTCTCCTTTCTTCACTATATGTATTGAGCAACTTGTTTTTGAACTCATCGCTTTGATCACTTCCCAAGGACTTAGCTTTAAACCCGCTTTGTAATTCGGCCTCTGCTTTAAACCTTTTAAACACTCCTTAGGCATCACTCTTGCTCAATATTGTGTAGATCCACATGTGTAGACTGTGATCATCAACTAGAATCATAAAGTGACAATTTCCACCTCGAGTTGGCGGTGTTATTGGACTACATACATCTTTATTAACCAACCACAGTGGTTTGCAAGCTCGAAATACAAACTGCTTGGGAAAGGTTGATACGTGGTCGAAAACCGGTGCTTGTAATTGTTTAATTTGATGTTTTTACACAAGTTTTAGTTTCGAATTGCCTACTCTTGATTAGATATGTATTTTGCAGGTCTAACGGAGTTAAAGGAGCTTTTCGGGAGCTTTACGGGTCATCGGGATGAAAAACGAACCACCGGGAAGCGAAACGGGTCAACCGGGAGCAAGGAATGCGGAAAACGAAGAAACAGGATTAGGGGCACCGTCGCCGACGCCCATATGGGTCGTCGCCGACGGACGTTGTAAGTTTCCGTCGCCAGAATTCGCCGTAAGCAGCAAGTTAAGCCGTCGGTTGCATTTGGAAACACACGCACCGTCGCTGACGGACACATCCACCGTCGGCGACGGCTCCTCCATGTCTGCTTCGCGTTTGTTTGTTATTTTTGATGTTTTGACGAGTTTAAACGATCTCTCACCAACCAAAACGGGAGTTACACTTGTTTTTTGGAGTTTGAATGATATCTTGGAGCCATCTATCATCACCTATCACCTACCATTCCACCATCCATCCTTCCTATCATCCGAATCAAGACTCATCACCATCATTCTTCACAATCCCTAATTCCTCCATAACCCTAATTCTCCATCCATTCACCACTTCACCATCATCAATCATTCCATAAACCCTAATCATCCACCATTCCGTCATCATACAAGCTTCAAGATGACATCATTCGTGTTCCAAACTTCCGGTGGTCAAGCTTCATCAACCATGAGCGGCTAATCATCTCGGCTTCACCCCGGTGTAGGTAGTTGTTAATTTTAGGGTTTCGAATTGTTCTCGTTTCAACTTAGTGACAATTTGTGTTTGGTTTTTGAAACTTTTGACAATAGTATTACATTTGTTACGAGTTCGTGAATTGTCGAACGATGTTAAAAGTTATGACTTTGCGAAATGGTGATATGTAATTGTACATTGTCGTTGTTAGGATTTACTTGTGTTGATTACAAAGTGTCTTTTTGTCCGTTCTTCGGGACGTTGATAGTTAGTAGCACCTAAGTCACGGTACACTAAATCCGTTAATCGAATGCATTTGAGTTGAAACTAAAACTTGTAGAAATCCTAGGTTAACAATTACCGAAACCGGGCGTGATTCCTTTTTTTTATTATTATTGTTCCAGTAACCATTTTTCTTGCAATCGTTAATTAGTAGTTGTTAATAATTCTCATCAATTCATTTAGTTAAAAATCATATCTCTCAATTAAACGAAAACACAAAATTATTCTAGCAAGCTTCATATATTGTGACACTTTTGATAATTCAATCGAATCCACACACAAACCACATACTCTTCGTGGTTCGACCCCTTGCTACCACTAGCTATTTGTTAAAGGTAAATAGGGCTTATAAATCTTATCTTTGACCGGAGCGCGACACTCCGACCAAATTTTGGCGCCGTTGCCGGGGAGTGTGTGCGCTTTGTGTTTGGATATTGTTTGAATTTGCGTGATTATCTGTTTAAATTGTTTAGCTTTCTTTTTGTACTTGTCTTTTTCCTTGTCAGGCGGGGTGTGTTACTTGTGCAGGTTACAGGTAGTGCATGCATACGCGGAACTCCGGGAGGACTTCACCTTTAGTCTACGAACCGGAAATCGAAAGAGTCGCAAGAAGAAACCTAGCAAGCCGGTTAGAAGCAACTCTTGCTTCTAATCAAACCAACCAAACACCACTACTCACACCGACCATTGAAACCGATTCAATGGCGAACCACAACTCCAATCAAAACTTCAACTCCAACCAAAACCTCAATCCAAATCAATTTCAATCCCGAGGAACCTTTTATCCCGCCCAAAACGTCCAACCTATACCTCAAGAGCAACCGGGTGGTAACGTTAACGCTAGACCACCCACACCACCTTTTAGAAATCAAAATCCCAATAACACCCAACGAACACCCCAACAACAAACCCTTCATCGACAAGCGTCTTTACCCATCAACCTTGATGATCGGAATGTCAATTCCGATCGTAGAGGTAATCGAGATCGCGGCATTCCCGCGGATGAAGGCCTCTTTTTCAATATCGACGACTTGAGAAATGCAATCCCCGATGATGAACCTTATAGTGTTCCCAGTTATCAATCGCCGGAACATGTAAGCATTCATACAGAAAACTCGGATGATGGGGGTTATTATGATGATCGAATGAACGATGATGAAGATTGGGGATACATCAATCGGGGTAATGGCTACAATGCAAGAGAGTACGAAGATGAAGAGTTTGGCTATCAAAATGCCAACTACGTTGGGGATGACGAATATGGTCAGGGGAATAGAAGGAATGACGGTTACGAGAATAACCGCCAACCACGAAATAACAACCAAAGGAATCGCAATGACGGGTATTACAATAACAATAATAATGGAAACCATAATCGGATTCCTCGTTTTGTGGGGGGTGGCAATCAAAGAAGTAACCAAGGTAGGAATCAAGTAAGGGGTGAGAGAAGAGATGAAAGACGAGACGAAAGAAGGAATGAGAGAAGAGATGATAGAAGGGATAACCGGAGAAATGATGATCAAGAAGTTAACGGTCCTTATTGTCGTCAACAACCTCCACGGGGAGTGAATGACCGTTTCAGGCCGATTGTTACCGAAAACGATTCACCAGTCGTTTGTGAGCGAAGGATGTTTGATTGTAAACCTCATTACATCAACATACTTCCTCATTTCAATGGGAGGTCCAACGATGAACCGTACACACATTTGGCGGAATTTTCTTCTATTTGTAGTACTATTGGGGGGCACAACTTTGCATTAGAAAAGGTCAAACTTCGCTTATTCCAATTTTCGTTGAAAGACAAAGCGAAGCAATGGTTCCTTACACTCCCGGCCAATAGCATTCGCACATGGGGAGAAATGCAACAAGCTTTTCTAGATGAATACTATTCTATGGCAAAGACCGATGATGCTCGTGATGAAATTCGGTCTTTCCGCCAATTATCGGGCGAGCCGTTGCATGAAGCCTTTACGAGATTTAGGGATTTGATGCGAAAGTGTCCACATCATCAAATAGAGAAGTGGGAGTTGGTCAAGTGCTTTGTACGGGGTCTAGATGACAACACATGGAACCGACTTGAATCAACAAGCAATGGGACCCTTCTAAGCAACCATGAAGATGATGATTGGGAATTTTTGGAACGGATAAGTAAGCGTTCGAAAGAGAAAGAATCGGCCGATCGAGCCAAGAAGCATCCCATTTCCCGGTCACTTCCCGATCTCGACTCTAAAGATCGGATTTCCACCTTAGAGCGGGAAATGGCTCGAATGAAGAAAAAGGAAGTAAATGCGGTTCAATTCGAGGTATGTGAAGATTGTGGTGATATTGGACATAGAGCGGAACAATGTCCAACGGGGCCGAGTGACTACACGGAGAAAGTCAATCAAGTGTATGGAGATAGGAAGCAATACGACATGAACTCCAACACTTATCATCCGGGTTTAAGAAATCACCCTAACTTCCGATATGGTAATGCTTCAAATCAAATGAACCCGAATTTCCAATCGGGTAATCAAGGAGGTCAAAGCGGGTCATCATATCAAAACCGCCAAGGTGGTAACCAAGGAGGCTATCAACGAAATTACAACCAAGGGTACCAAGGTAGGGACAACAATTACCAAGGTGGGTACCAACGGAATTACAACAATCAAGGCGGTAATGGAAGCGGGTCGAACAATCAAACCGGTGGCGATGACTTGAGTGCCAAAATGGACGCTTTGTTGAATATGCAAAGAGAATCTCAAAATAATATAAAAGAATCCCATCATTATATCAAGGAGATAAAGAAGACAAACGAGATTCGGGATAAAGCACATGAGGCATTGGCAAAGCAAGTGGGCCAACTCGCGGAGGAAATGGCTCAATTAAGAGGAAGCACGGGAAAGCTCCCAAGTGACACCGCGGTGAACCCTAAGCATCAAGGGTCAAGCTCAAGGAAAAGACGTGAGATACCAATTAATAAAATTACTTTACGTAGTGGTCGAGTTGTTGATAATGGTGTCAAAACACCATCACCCCAATTTGTTGAAGGGGTGGTGGAAGATGCTAGTGAGGATGAGCATGAGGATGGTCAAACGGGTCAAAATAAAAATGATTTGAAAAAGAACAATGATACTCCCGTTGTGACCATCCCCGTCCCCAAGGCTAAGGAAAAGGGTGTGGAGGCTAATACCGCCCCTTATCCCGAAGCATTGAAGGGACCTATAAAGAAAATTGTAAACAAAAGAGGTCCATAACAAGAAGAGTTGGAAATTTTTAAACAAGTAAAAATAAATTTACCTCTTTTGGATGCAATCAAACAAGTACCGTCGTATGCTAAGTACTTGAAAGATTTGTGTACCCAAAAACGCACTCACAAATTTCCAAAAAAATTAGATTTAACCAAAATCGTGAGTTTGATTCTTTCGGGTGCACTTCCACCTAAGCTCCAAGATCCGGGTGCGCCTATCATTTCAATTCAAGTAGGCGATTTTAAAATCAACCGGGCACTTCTAGATCTTGGTGCTAGCGTGAGCATTCTACCGGGTAGTTTATATGACCAATATGAGTTTGGTCCACTTCAGTCGTCAAACACCACTGTGGTGTTAGCCGATTTGACACCTAAACTACCCCGTGGAGTTGTTTCGGATGTGATAGTGAAAATCGAGGATTTTTACTATCCGGTGGACTTTCTAGTACTTGATTACGTGGCCAAGGACCCAACCAAACAACCTACGGTGATTTTGGGTCGACCGTTCTTAGCAACTGCAAATGCTCAAATTGACTACAGAACAGGAACGGTTGACATGACATTTGGAAACCGAAGGTTGAGGTTGCATGTTTTTTCTAGACTTATGAACCCTCCAGTTGATGATGAATGCTATATGGCAGACATTGTTGACACGTGTATACCTCTTTGCGACACAGTCATGAATGGGGAAAGCACAATGGAGGATTGTTATATGTTTGACAGGTCACAGGTGGAGGTGGAAAGAAGCATCGACGAGGAAGTGAAGAGTTTGGAGGTGCTTGCTGTTCGAGAAGGAAAACCAACATGGACGCACCAAGTTGAAAGTTTACCGGAGAGCATTGACACCAAATTGAAGCCGTCTTTAGTAGAGCCTCCGGAGGTTGAGTTGAAGGCATTGCCGAAGCATCTCAAGTATGCTTATGTTGGTGAAGGCAATACACTCCCGGTTATTATTGCATCAAATTTAACCGTGGAGCAAGAGGAAAAGTTGATGGAGGTGTTGGTCACCAATCGGGCGGCGATTGGATGGACCATTGCAGATTTGAAGGGTATTAGTCCCTCGGTGGTGATGCATAAAATCATCACGGAAGAGAATGTGACTCCCGTTCGAGATGCACAGCGGAGATTAAATCCGAACATGCGGGAGGTGGTGAAGAAAGAAGTGCTGAAATGGCTTGATGCGGGTATCATTTACCCGATCTCGGATAGCCAATGGGTGAGCCCAACACAGACGGTTCCCAAGAAAGCGGGTATACAAGTCGTCAAAAATGACGCAGGTGAAGAGGTAGCCACTCGGCCGGTAACCGGGTGGCGAATTTGCATTGATTATAGGAAGTTGAATACCGCAACTTCCAAAGATCATTTTCCTTTACCATTCATTGACCAAATAGTTGAGAAATTGTCGGGGCAAAAATTTTATTGCTTCTTAGATGGCTATTCTGGTTATAACCAAATTGCATTTATCCGGAAGACCAAGCAAAGACCACGTTTACTTGTCCCTACGGCACTTTCGCATTTAGGCGAATGCCGTTTGGATTATGTAACGCCCCCGCCACCTTCCAAAGGTGTATGATGAGTATCTTTTCAGATATGGTGGGGAAGTCTTTGGAAATCTTCATGGATGATTTCTCAATTTTTGGGTCATCTTTTGAGGCTTGTTTGGACCAACTAGATAAAGTGTTAAGAAGGTGTGTCGAAACTAGTTTGGTCTTAAGTTGGGAAAAGAGCCATTTTATGGTTCAAGAGGGAATAGTGTTGGGGCACGTGGTGTCAAGTCGTGGGATAGAGGTTGATCGTGCTAAGGTACAAGTTATATCTACTTTACCGTATCCCAGGACTGTTAAAGGTGTTAGGTCATTTCTAGGTCACGCGGGGTTTTATCGGCGATTTATCAAGGGTTTTAGTGATATAACCAAGCCTTTATGTAATTTGTTGTTAAAAGACCAATCGTTTGATTTTAACGAAAATTGCCAAAATGCTTTTAACAATTTGAAAGAGAAGTTAGTTGAGGCCCCAATCTTGCAATCACCAAATTGGTCTTTACCTTTTGAAATTATGTGCGATGCAAGTGATTATGCGGTGGGGGCCGTGTTGGGACAACGGGTCGATAAGAAACCCGTTGCCATATACTACGCAAGTAAGACTCTTTCGGATGCACAATTAAATTACACCACCACCAAAAAAGAGCTACTTGCGGTAGTATATGCATTGGATAAATTTTGGTCTTATATATGGGGTAGTAAAGTGATTATTTACTCTGATCACACTACAGTTAGGTACCTCATGGAGAAGAAGGATGCTAAACCGAGATTGATCCGATGGGTGTTGTTGCTCCAAGAGTTTGATTTGGAGATACGGGACAAAAAGGGTACCGAGAATGTGGTAGCGGACCATTTGTCCCGGTTGATAGTCGAAGAGGATCCGAAGTCTTTAGATATCAATGAGTCTTTCCCAGATGAGCACATAATGAAATTAGATAAATTGCCATGGTATGCTAACATTGTCAATTATCTTGTTACAGGTGATATGCCAGCACATTGGGATAGACGGAAGAGGCAACACTTCATATCCCAGATCAAGTACTATCGGTTGGAAGAACCGCACTTGTGGAAGGAGTGTGCGGATCAAGTGATCAGAAGATGCATAGATGACGAAGAGATTCCAAGCGTGTTGTAGCATCTACACTCGTTTGGGTGTGGTGGCCATTTTAGTGGTCACAAAACGGGTCACAAAGTGTTGAATAGTGGCCTTTATTGGCCTACTATTTTTAAAGATGCTAATGAGTTTTCAAAGAATTGCATAGAGTGCCAGAAAATAGGGGGTATTTCAAAAAGGGATGAGATGCCCATGCAACCAATCCTTGTAGTTGATGTTTTCGATGTGTGGGGTATTGATTTCATGGGCCCATTCCCCAATTCCTATGGCAACTTGTACATTTTGGTGGCCGTTGACTATGTGTCAAAATGGGTCGAGGCAATAGCCACCAAGACAAACGACCATTCTGTAGTGTGTAACTTTGTTCAAACCAACATTTTTTCAAGGTTTGGGATTGCTCGTGTCATTATAAGTGATGGAGGATCTCATTTCAAAAACTTTCGGTTTGGGAAACTCTTAAAACGGTTTGGTGTTGACCATAGAATTGCTACCCCCTATCACCCGCAAACAAGCAGGCAAGTTGAGGTGTCAAATAGGCAAATCAAAGAGATTTTGCAAAAGACCGTGCGGGCGGACCGTAAGGATTGGTCAATTAAGTTGAACGATGCTTTATGGGCCTACCGTACGGCACATAAGACACCTATTGGCACTACACCTTACAGGTTGGTTTATGGAAAAAATTGTCATTTACCGGTTGAACTTGTGCATAAATCATTATGGGCTATTAAGGAAGTGAATGTTTAATATGATGATGCAGGTAAGGAAAGGAAACTCAAGCTATGCGAGTTGGAGGAGCTAAGGGAAATGGCATATGAATGCGCGTCTAAGTACAAGGATGGGATGAAAAGAGCGCATGATGCCAAGTTGAGAAAGAAAGAGTTCGAGGTGGGTCAAAAGGTGTGGCTTTATAATTCGAAGCTCAAATTCTTTCCCGGAAAGCTCCGTAGCAAATGGATGGGACCTTATGTGATCACCCGGGTCAGACAATTGGGTGACGTTACTATCGAGGACCCGAAGGATGGGGTACGACAAACGGTAAATGGTCATCGGCTAAAACCGTTCCTTGATGGTAACGAAAAGTTGGAGGAGAACAAAGAATTGGTGAGCTTCGTGGTAAGCATTCCGGTTTATGAGGTTGAGTGATAAGGACCGGTAACATTTTGTGTAAAGTTATGTACAATTATTTATTTGTTTGTGTGTTTCTGTGTTAACCGTTTTCCTTTCATACTAATCCTTCTTGATGTTGTGAAGTTCGGATATCATGAATACGTCTTGAAGACAAAAGGTACGTTTTTAGACTTAATTGTGTGTATTAGGGACAATACACGGTTTTTTCGGGGGGTGGTAGGGCCGTTAACGGTTTTCGTATTTTCAAAATTAACTTATAAAAATCTACAAAAAGAATTTTAAGAATTTTTAGGAATTTTTAGTGTATATAGTTCTTTTATTAAAGTTCCATAAAATTCGTCATAGTTTTCAAAAAAAAAATAAAAAATAAAAAAAATATAAAATAAAAAATAAAAAATAAAAAATAAAAAATAAATAAAAAATAAATAAAAAATTAAATTAAAAAGTCAATTTATACTCACCGTCGCCGACGGTGAGACCTTGCGTCGCCTACGGTTCTTGAAAAGAGTCTGTCGCCCAAAATCGTCCGTAGACAGCGAGTTTGGCCGTCGGCTCTCGAAGGAAAACCACACACCGTCGCCGACGGTGATGAAGCCCATCGCCGACGGTCCCTAAATATTCAGCCGACGCTGAATAAATGTTGACGCAAGGAATCGAACCTAGACTTCATTCTAGCTATCCAAACGTGACCCGAATCAGTTTTTGACCACACAATTCACCCAAATTCGATCCAACATCACCGAAAACCAGAACATTTGTGAATCACGTTTACTTCTCTCTCCTTCAACTCCATCTTCTTCTCCAAACTCCCTCAAGAACCCTAATCCTTCATTCTCTCATAACTTTCTCAATTCTCCACCAAATTAGTTGATTCTAGAGCCTAAATTGTGTAGTTTTTCAAGAGGAACAAAACCCCCATAACGGTTTCCATAAATTCTTGCTCATTTGCAAGATTTCTGAGCGTGAACTTTTAGGGTTTTAAAGAGTGTTCATCCAAATCATTTGCTTTACACTTTTACTTAGTTCTTCTTGTTAATCTTCACCAAAGGTATGAACTTTCACTTAATTTATGCTTAATTGTCATATAAATTGTTGATTTCTTCCGAAATTTTAAGCTTATGGTTTAAGAGTAGGTTGTTTATCACAATGTAGGATATTTTAGCATAAATTTAAGGATGCTTGTTTGATTTGGTGGGATTTGAGCATGCTTTAGCCTTAGTGATGTGATTACATGATGTGTGTAAAATGCAACATATAAATTACATCAAATGAGGCATAAAACTAACCCTTTTTAAGTACTAATGTTGGAAAAAGAGTGTTTTTGTCTTCTTTTTGTATTTTCAGGATTAAATGAGCTCAAATTCAGAAAAAGAAGCAAAAAGACAGCTAAATCTAACATAAATACAAGAAAAGGAACATAAGTGGATTGCCTGACCCCTCAACAGCATCCTCCCAAGCAAAATAGAGAAGGCAGAAGACTGAACACGCCCCGTGCTCAGCCAGCACGGGGCCGTGCCCAAGAAGCAGCAGAAAAGACAAACCTATAGAAGCTTCTATTGCCCACCACAGGGCCGTGTCCAGCGGACACGGGGGCGTGGCGAAAGTACAGCAGGCGCATTAATTGTAATTGCGAATTACAATTAATGAAGAGAGAGAGTGTCAGACAGGCACGGGGGCGTGTCCAGCGGACACGGGGCCGTGCCCAGCCTTCTGTTCAGCCTATAAATAGGAGTGCTTGGTTTCATTGCAACTCATCCCTTGGCACACCACCTCTCTCACACTTCATCCACCACCCACCACCATCACAACACCATCATCCACCACCATCATCCATTGTCCATCATAGAGTGTGTGAGTTGTCTCATGATCCAAGATTGATGGTAAGAGTTCTTGACAATCAAGGCCATGTTTGCCTAAGTCTCTTACATCACTTGGTGAAGACAACTGTTTAGTATAATACTTTTTATTTTTAATCTTTTGCACTTTTTATTTGGTTTTGTATTAATGACTTTAATAACTAGTTGCTTATGTTGAAGGTGATCTTTCCTTATCGTTTGTCCGTGGTGTCTTGGCATTATTTTACTGTCTATATAAAATAAAAGATTTTCACCATTCATATCTCCACGGTCTATATGGAGGTATGTTGGCTACCTGGTCGGGGATTAAGGGAACGGTTTGGTAAGGGTCTTGCCCTTGTTCAGCGTTTAGAGGTCTTGCAAGGGACCTGGGTCAAATTTAGTAGGATCTCCTTCAATACACATAGGTATTGGATGGCGGGGATCCAAACTCTTTGACCCCCTCATATGTTAACTACTATTAATACTATAACCCGGCTGTTTAGGACTGTATCCCTGCTGACTCAGACTACTTAGTCGAGGGTAACGTCACCGCCAAAAGCGGGGCCTACCATAATTTGCATTAATAACTTAATTCATTATCTTCCAATAATCCAACCCTTTAGGATTGTATCCTTGCTGACTCAAACTACTGGGTTGAGGGTAACGTCGCCTTCAAAAGAGGGGCCTACTACAATAACTAAGATAATCTCTTAAACAAGTGAAAAAGTGCGAAAATAATCAAAGGTTATACTAATACACGAGTCGGATCCAAGTGATTCATCTTGTCTATCTATTTTTATTTTCTTTTTATTTTTCAGCATTTAGTTAGTTTTCATTTTCTTAGTTTAAAAATCTTTTCTAACTTTTTGATTTGATTAGACGTTGAGGATAAACCGGTACTAAAAGCTCTTGTGTCCTTGGACGACCTCGGTATCTTACCAACACTATACTACGTCCACGATGGGTGCACTTGCCCAAATGTGTGTTTAGTGTTAGTAAATATCATGTTTTATAAATTTAAAACTTGGCTAAAAGTGTAAAAAGGGCTTAAAATGTACATCAAAATTATATACACACTAGCACGCATCAAGTTTTTGGCGCCGTTGCCGGGGACACAAGGATTTTAAGAAAGCCTAAAATCGACGGCCTAATCAGTTTTTCAAAACCTTTTTAAAACGCGCGCACATTTTTCTGCATTTTAGTTTAGTTTGCATTTATAGTAGCTTGAATTCGGGGCCGTGCTCACTGAACACGCCCCCGTGCTGCATTTTTTTTTGTTAGATACCCAGATACAGAGTCTGAACACGGGGTCGTGCTCACTGAACACGCCCCCATGCTCAACGTGACCAGTAACTTTAATTAAAACGCCCAGATACAGATCCTGAACACGGGGCCGCGTTCACCCAACACGGGGCCGTGTCCAGCCTCTGTTTCCGTCTTTGTTTTTGTTTTCTGGTACCGAGACTCAGTTGTGGTCTGCTGAGTGATTCTTATGGATCAATACTCAGGAGGTTACAACTACACCTATGAGGAGGATGATTATATGAGAGACTATTGCACTAATTGTGGAAACCCGCACTTGGTACAATATTGTAACTTGTTTCAACCATCCACTTCATACAACTATTATGAGGAGCCCAGGTACGAGCCATCAACTTCATACACATCCTATGAAGACCAAAGGTATGAACCTTCTCCCTCATACTCATATTTTGATGAACCAAGGTATGAACCTTCATACTCATACTTTGAAGATTCAAGATATGAGCCACAACCTTCATACACTTATTTGAGGAACCATGGCGTGAACTACCCACCTCATATGAGTACTATGAAAAACAAAGTTACGACCCTTATCCATCATATACTTACAATGAAGAACAATGGTGTGAACCATCTACTTCATATGGGTACTATGAGGAACCAAGGATCGAACAACCGGATTCAAGCTTTGAGGATCCCAATTCTTTCTCTCTCACCGAAGTAACCAATAAGATATTAGAACACATTAAAACTATCGAACGTTGCGTAAAAGAATCTCGCGCAAGGGAAGAGGAGTCCCGCGCAAGAGAAGAATTAAATTTTAATAATAACGTAGAGATAGTTGAAAATGTAAAAATGGAAGAACAAGAAAGTGAAAAACCGACACATGAGTTAAACAACGAAAAAGGTGAGGCCGATAATGTTAAAATTCAAGAAGAGTCTAATTTTAAAGAAATTAATCTCTTGTCAGCTTCTTTCGAAAATCATTGTTTAGTAACCCCTCATGCCACGTTTTTTAAAAGAGTTAAGCACTAACACTAAAATTGAAGAAATGGTAAGTGTTAAGTTAACAAATGATCAAACCTCGCTAATAAAAGAAGACCCTTTTGAAATTAACATTACACGGTTCCATGTTTCTTTCAAAATTCATTTATTAGTAATATCACCATTGATAAAGATCTTTGTGTTAACATAATGCCTAACTACATTTTTGAAAAGTTAAGTATTAGTGATTTTGCTCCACTTCAAATACCCTTTTTCTATCCGATCGGAAAGTAATAAAATCAATCGGCGTAGTTAAGGATGTCTTGGTTCAAGCAAATCAAATGGTTATTCCAACCGACTTCGTCATCCTCGATGACGCTCCTCTAGTCTTGGGAAAACCTTTTGTAAAAACTCATAAAGCTTTGGATAACCGGAAATTTAACACTCTACCTCTTCAATTAGGGGCATTCAAAAGGAGCATAGACCTTGAGCGTTCAATGAAATATCCTTTTGGCAATAATGACCCCCTAATTGAAGATGAGGATGAGCCACCCGATACAACTGAAGAAGATAACCACTTTGTTGAAGAAGAGATCGCCATAGAGCAAACCTTTAAGGTTCTTGATCTAGATGAGCCACAAAATAAGGTGTCTCCTAAAGACCCACCCATTGAGCTCAAAGAACTTCCTAAAGGTTTGGAATATGCTTTTCTAGACAAAGATGGTAATTTCCCTGTAATTATTTAATCTAAATTAAGTAGCGTAGAAAAAGAGAAATTAGTTAATCTTCTTAAAAAACACAAAAATGCGATTGCTTGGAAGCTTGTAGATATTAAAGGAATAAGTCCTTCCATGTGCACGCACAAAATTTTAATGAATGATGATTGCAAAACAGTAATTCAACCACAACGAAGAGTAAATCCCAATGTACAAGAAGTGGTTAAAAATGAAGTCATCAAGCTACTTGACGCCGGACTAATCTATCCTATCTCCGATAGTCCATGGGTAAGTCCCGTCCAAGTAGTCCCAAAGAAAGGAGGTATGACGGTAATAACTAACGAAAAAAAAGAATTAATACCGACAAGAACCGTCACAGGATGGAGAGTTTGTATAGACTATAGACGATTAAATGAAGCAACAAGGAAAGACCACTTTCCTTTGCCCTTCATTGATCAAATGTTAGAACGACTATCCGGTCATAAATTTTATTGTTTCTTGGATGGTTTTTCAGGTTACTTTCAAATTCCAATAGCACCTGAAGACCAAGAAAAGACGACTTTCACATGCCCCTACGGAACTTTTGCCTATCGACGCATGCCATTCGGTCTATGTAATGCACCTGCAACATTCCAACGTTGTATGGTAGCCATTTTCCATGATATGATAGAAAAGACAACGGAAGTCTTCATGGATGACTTTTCTATCTTTGGAGACTCATATGACCAATGCCTCGATAACCTTGAACGAATGCTATCCCGATGTGAGGAAACTAACCTCGCCCTTAACTGGGAAAAATGTCATTTCATGGTGACAGAGGGAATAGTACTCGGTCACAAAATCTCAAGCGAAGGTATGGAAGTTGATCGAGCAAAAATAGAAACTATTTCTCGACTACCTCCACCATCCTCCGTTAGAGCAATCAGAAGTTTCTTAGGGCATGCCGGATTTTATAGAAGGTTTATCAAGGACTTTTCGAAAATTTCAAGACCTCTAACAAAATTACTTGAAAAAGATGCACCTTTCATCTTTGACAAGGAATGCAATCAAGCATTTCTAACCCTCAAGGAAATGCTAGTCAATGCACCTATCATGATAGCGCCTGATTGGAAATTTCCTTTCGAAATCATGTGTGATGCAAGTGACTTTGCTGTTGGAGCAGTCTTGGGACAAAGAAAAGAAAAGCATTTCCACCCAATTTATTATGCTAGTAAAACGCTTAACGATGCGCAAGAAAATTACACAACTACAGAAAAAGAATTACTAGCTGTGGTGTTTGCTTTTGATAAATTCTGTTCTTACCTTGTTCTTTCTAAAACTGTAGTCTATACAGATCATGCAGCTATCAGATACCTCTTCAAGAAACAAGACGCAAAACCCCGTTTGATCAGATGGATTCTACTCCTCCAAGAGTTTGACATTGAAATCAAAGACAAAAGAGGAGCAGAAAACACTGCTGCAGATCATCTTTCACGCCTAGAAGACCCAGCTTTGGAGGCAACCAGGGACGAGCAGATCAACGAAAAATTTCCCACAGAGTCCTTGGAAATGATGGAGAGTAGACAAGAACCATGGTATGCCGACTATGCTAATTATTTAGCTAGCGGTATAGTCACCAAAGGATGGCCGCATCACCAAAGAAAGAAATTCTTTGCTGATGTAAAGCATTACTTTTGGGAAGACCCTTATCTTTTCAAAATGTGTGCCGACCAACTCATCCGAAGGTGTGTCCATGGTAATGAAGCACGAAGAATTCTCCGTCATTGTCATGAAGGTCCATACGGAGGACATCATGGTGCCGCTAGTACCGCACGAAAGGTATTTGATTCAGGATTTTATTGGCCAACCATGTCACGACCCCCGACCCCATCTAGCCGGAATCGGTGTCGTGAGCAGTCCAGTGGTACCGGTGATTATTTTGAAAAACATTGCAGCGGAAATTTCATCAGGACCGTGAGTTAGGAAAAATATCAGAGTTTAGAAACACCGGATTTTATTTAAAAAGATGGAATAAATTCCATGTTTTACAAAGGTAGCTTTTAATAAAAACAATATTTCTTATTTTGAAAATAAGCCACTTCTTGAAGTCCTCCAGTGTCGGATCCAATCCTTGCTCCAATCTATTGTAATTACCTGAAACGCGTTTTAAAAAGATTTTGTCAGCGGGAAATACTGAGTGAATTATTCTAGTTTCTGAAAATGACACATTTATTATAATTCACAGTGATAAGATCTTTTACAATGTATCCTGATATCAACCAACTACCCACAGTACTTTACCACTCGATCCATTGGCCCATACGTCCAATGGTATCTGTGATTATGGTCATATCACCCAATGGCTGCCCCAATGGTGAAGATTATCAAGTAATGTGCACAATACCCCACATACCGGCTGTAATTTGGTGATTCACATAAACTTAATCACTGTAAGTTATAATTCTGAAAATAATTTGGAGTATTGTAAATAGTCACAAACTGTGATAAAAGAATTTATAAAAAGAGAATAACTCACAAATCAGCATGCAGGATTGAATTAACAAACTTCTTGATTCTACTTTTCCCGATAATTAAGCATGTACTTTATTATTCTGGATCTTCTGATGATTTAATAGTTTGTTTGATTGTAAGGGTGTAGTTGGGAGTGTTTTTGGTAGTTTAACAGAATAGAATACGTATTGGTGTAAAACCCCAAATCAAACCTTAACGGTAGTCATGAGATTCGAACCTTAACGAATTTCATAAAAACCGGGTTAATGATCAATACAGCAGTTACGATAATTTCCCGAGATCAATTTCTAATGAAGGTCTAAGTGCGATACTTCGGCTCATTTATCAATAATGACAAACGATAAAGTATAATACTTCGGCTCATTATCGAATTATCGACAACGATAAAGTACAATGCTTCGGCTCAGTCATCGGATTACCGACGATAGATAAAGCATAACCCAATGTGGGCGGCACTTAAACATTCTTTGGATATATTGATCGCTTGGAAACTTAATCGTAATAGCGATCGAGTGATTATTGGTTAGAACACCAACGTATAGAGAGAAGAAGAAGAGAATTGAGCAAAGAAAATGAATCCTAAGCTTCCTATTTATAGTAAGCAGGCAGGCAGGCACCTCAACATAATTTCGTCGATGTGGGACTAAGTGACGTGCTTGCTAGCTAGCTTGACGTGCTAGCTAGCTAGCTTAGTTATTTTATTTCAGCTGCTTAACTCGTTTTTCTTGTATAACTTTTAAAATATAACGTTTTATAAAACGACGAATATGTCAATAGAACGAGCATATTTTTATCTACGTTTTAACCTAAGTTTCATTAAAAACGGAGTAAGGAAAATAAAATAATATATTTTATTATTAATATTAAACGTTCTTATACAACCTTATATATATCTATTTTTAATAGACCTTACTTAGCTTAATTAATCTTGTTAGCTTAATTAATATTGATTAACTGATTAATTAATCATACTAAACTTAATTAGGGTTTCCTTATTGCATAATTATCATACTAAATATTAATTTTTAGTGAGGGTTGTTACATCCTCCCCACCTTAATAAAAATCTCGTCCTCGAGATTTGGACGATGACATTTTCTTGGAATTTTGTTTTTTTTTTTAATTAGGAGAAGCAATGTATCGTGGAATGGAGTCAAAAGATATTTTGAGGGGTATGAACATTTTAAAAATAAAAATAATTTATAGAAACAGTTGGATTTAATATTCAAAATGAACTTACTTTAATCAATTGAGGGAGATTCTGATTCGATAAATATCTATTGGTAAATGGGAGTATGGAAAATAATTTGTTAATGATTATCCGAAAATCAGTATTGTTTACTTAAATGGTAATGGACTACAGGATTTAGTGTATTGTAATCTAAGTACATAATTGTACCAAGAATATGACAAATCAAACGAATGACTTATGAATAGGGTTTAACACAGGCTACAGCTCTATTCGGATGCTACAAAGCGTTTGTAGTGATTGAAAGAATTCAATAATGATGACCGAATAAATTCACCGTTTTCGAAATTGTGAGTTTCAAGGAAGCGAATCTAGATATTTCAAAAGATGAAATGTTTAAACGAATGAGATGAAATGGTATAGTTTTTCAAGGTAATTGGGTTTAAGCCAAAAGATATATGATAAATAGATTTTAAAATAAATGTGTAGGATTTTTGGAATTACTAAAATTCCTTATCAAAAGAAATCTTACTTGATTGACAACTGAGAAAGACTGAGAATTGACGGGTTCAAAAATAAGAGCATGAAAAGTGATTTTTTTTTTTTTTTTTTTTTTCAAATAGTAAATTATGATATGAAAAATTCTATGTGTTGAGATGAGTGAATTGCAAAGATACACCAAAGGGCAATAGAGGTAGTGTATTATTATTTAGAGTTCCAAGTTGTTTTAAATTGTGAAATAATGTGATAGTACACTATTAGTGACTATATTTTTCATGCTATGTCCTAGAGATGGAAATACAATAAAAATAAGTTGTTTTGACATGACTAACCATTATATTCTATTTTGTAAAGCCAAGGTAATATATATTATTTGTTTCGCATTTTTACTATATATAAATGGTTACTATTTTCAAATAAATGTTTTAGTATCCTTATTATATTATGTAAAATAACTATGTAATATAGGTTACAAAATACTGTAATGGAGTTATTACATTCACAAAATATTTTAGTATTATGATTTTGTAAAAGAATTACTATTATTTATAACATTAAAATGAAAGTTGTGAATAAAAGGGGTAAAAGTATTTGTAAAATACTTTATATAACACTGGGTCAATTCTATGTGATTACTTATTTTTACTTTGAAACCATATAGCGCTATAAAATGTAGTTACAAATGTTGTGGGGACTATTCTTTATGTATTACAATGTTCTTCTAACCCAATGTAGTCGCTGACTACTATATTATTCTTATATGGTTATTTTCTTGCTAGAGTGTTATAGTACATAGTTATCACAAAATATAATTATTTGTATTTTTTTATTTGTCCCTCTAATTTTGGTATTGTTTTATAAAAATATGTCTTTTCTTTTTAGTACAAAGTAAAATATTTTTATAATTAAAATTTACTAAATAAGTATGATGACTTAATTAACTAGTCATTATCACGGCGGATATTGGTTAGTGCTGCCTTGTTTAAGCATAGGTGGCCAGTCCATGCCTAACTAAGGCTAGGCTATCCAATACTTGCCCTTGATAATAATCCTAGTATCTGAAAATAATACTAACACTATTACTATTAATATATTATTACTAATAGTAAAACTAATATTAATTACCAATGATAAAGGCATAAACTTAAATGAGAATATACTTTAAACAAAATTTTATACGTAAAAATATAAATTCTTTACCTTAATGGTTTAACAAGAATTTTAAATATAGGAGTACTATATTGTAAGTTTTCATATATAATCAATTAAGTTTATACAATGTTTTTCGATAAATGATGATAAGGTAAGAAATATCACGAAAGGCTCGATTGGTTGTAAGGACTACGGAATTTAGGACATGAAATGGTGGATCATTATTTTAGCATATAGTTGTGTTAAGATTGCTTTTATAAAATAAAGCGGATTCAATATAAATAAATAATTAAATCTTAGATTAGCGCAATTTTCAATTTTGTGAAAATGTCATCACAAAGTGATCGTGATCAAAGAGATGATTTGATGAATTCGAAGACTAAACAAGCATATTATGGTTTAAGAGAATTGAAGTGCTTGTTAGGATTATTTTGAATATGATAGTTTCAATCCATCATATGGGACTTTGAATTGAGTACGTATTGCGAGCAAGTTAACTGGGTTTGGATAAAACGAGTTTTAATAAGAAAGTTCAAACATGATCACAAAGAAACCATGTATCCCTTTCAAAAGAAAATCGAGTTTTTCAATAAATTCATTGATTCGATATTAAAGAGTCATTGCTTTGTAAAAACGCGGTTTACAATGCAAAGATCAAGTATAGCGGAACGATATTTGAACTTTTGATAAAACAACAAATTGAAAGGATGCCTTCCTAGGGTCTTATAACTCAAATGAACCACATGCGCAACAAATAGTGCATGTGTATCGTGTGGATTTACACAAGAAACGAAATGGATCAATATTTGCTATTATGAAAGAATTCTTTATGGTATGATGACCATTAAAAGAACACGAAAGTCAACTTATTATAGGCAGAAGTTAGAATTGCAATGAAAGAAATATAAGAACTTTATCTGAAATCTCGTGTGATAACCGTTGTTACGTGACAGTACCAAGGAATGTCGAATGAAATGAAATGAAATAGGGAATTTGCAAAACTATATGATTTCTTTTGTAGTGCTAATAATTATGACTCAGGTTAGACTATGCACCGATGTTTATGAGATATTATTCCAACGTACCTCAGCGACATTTTGATCGTTTGTAAGATCATGTGGCAAAGTGCCGATTTTTGATTGAGGAGTTCTTTTACTGATGGAATTAGTGTAGGTATCATCGTGCCAAATTTATATTTTTCAAAGATCTTGTGTTTGATAAACTTCGACATCTGTGGATGTATAATTTAAGTTTCATGTGTTTTCTTGTGCATTAGCACAACTTTACCGGCTTCTTAGTAGCGTTAGTAGTTTATGGTAACGTATTGAAATTCTTATATTTTTGATGGTGTCCCAACTTAATGGGTTTCCAGTATTATTTTGTTGCATGAGTTACGAGGTAGATGATCAAACGAAAGAATGTTTGACATCAAAATTAAAGATATATGCGAAAGATTCCTGATAAAGAAATCTATATACATATGCTTGTGCTTTATTCTTAATTGACTTTTGGAATTCCTTATAGATATACATATCTATATTATATATTTCACATGTTGTAATATACATACCTTTCATAGGGTTAAATGTATATAATAGATTCATATTTCCAAAAACCAGTTAGATATTTGGTCATGATACTATTTAGGGAAATCTTGTTACTGGTTTGACATACCATTTATCCCGTCTTATCCGGTTCGCGCCGGAGCGGTAATTTTAGTATATCCGGACAAGCTGGAGAGTCTGCTACTCTATACCCAGTTTTGCCGGAGAAAATTTGCTATTTCCCATAAATAGTATCTTTTTCAAAAAGTGCCTCTTTTTATTAGGGCTTTAATCCAGAATCAAGGAAATTTATATTTCCATAATATATTTTTATTCTTGACCAAGTAATACCAATAAACAAGAATAAATAGCAATTAAATGCTATTGCCTGCTAGTCGTTATTCTTATTGAATACCAATTATACTTATTTATACTCATATAAGTAATTTTATCTTGAAGCTTATATTAAGACAAAATTCTTAAGTTCGAGTCTAAATATCATTCAGAGTGCTATCAAATAATATTAAGTTTCTAACTTTCCGTTTAAGCTTAGGTATTATTATAACACCTATTTGCGTAAACAAGTGGCTTAGCTTATACTAAGGCATCTTTTCTTATGTTCAAGTCTAAATACTATCAGATGTGCTACCAGTTAAGTTAATAGCAATCTCCTAACTCTTTTATTTAAGCTTAAGTATTGTTATCACAACACTTATAGGCTTAAAGTAGTGGCTTAGCTCTGATACCACCTTCTGTCACGACCCCCGACCCCATCTAGCCGGAATCGGTGTCGTGAGCAGTCCAGTGGTACCGGTGATTATTTTGAAAAACATTGCAGCGGAAATTTCATCAGGACCGTGAGTTAGGAAAAATATCAGAGTTTAGAAACACCGGATTTTATTTAAAAAGATGGAATAAATTTCATGTTTTACAAAGGTAGCTTTTAATAAAAACAATATTTCTTATTTTGAAAATAAGCCACTTCTTGAAGTCCTCCAGTGTCGGATCCAATCCTTGCTCCAATCTATTGTAATTACCTGAAACGCGTTTTAAAAAGATTTTGTCAGCGGGAAATACTGAGTGAATTATTCTAGTTTCTGAAAATGACACATTTATTATAATTCACAGTGATAAGATCTTTTACAATGTATCCTGATATCAACCAACTACCCACAGTACTTTACCACTCGATCCATTGGCCCATACGTCCAATGGTATCTGTGATTATGGTCATATCACCCAATGGCTGCCCCAATGGTGAAGATTATCAAGTAATGTGCACAATACCCCACATACCGGCTGTAATTTGGTGATTCACATAAACTTAATCACTGTAAGTTATAATTCTGAAAATAATTTGGAGTATTGTAAATAGTCACAAACTGTGATAAAAGAATTTATAAAAAGAGAATAACTCACAAATCAGCATGCAGGATTGAATTAACAAACTTCTTGATTCTACTTTTCCCGATAATTAAGCATGTACTTTATTATTCTGGATCTTCTGATGATTTAATAGTTTGTTTGATTGTAAGGGTGTAGTTGGGAGTGTTTTTGGTAGTTTAACAGAATAGAATACGTATTGGTGTAAAACCCCAAATCAAACCTTAACGGTAGTCATGAGATTCGAACCTTAACGAATTTCATAAAAACCGGGTTAATGATCAATACAGCAGTTACGATAATTTCCCGAGATCAATTTCTAATGAAGGTCTAAGTGCGATACTTCGGCTCATTTATCAATAATGACAAACGATAAAGTATAATACTTCGGCTCATTATCGAATTATCGACAACGATAAAGTACAATGCTTCGGCTCAGTCATCGGATTACCGACGATAGATAAAGCATAACCCAATGTGGGCGGCACTTAAACATTCTTTGGATATATTGATCGCTTGGAAACTTAATCGTAATAGCGATCGAGTGATTATTGGTTAGAACACCAACGTATAGAGAGAAGAAGAAGAGAATTGAGCAAAGAAAATGAATCCTAAGCTTCCTATTTATAGTAAGCAGGCAGGCAGGCACCTCAACATAATTTCGTCGATGTGGGACTAAGTGACGTGCTTGCTAGCTAGCTTGACGTGCTAGCTAGCTAGCTTAGTTATTTTATTTCAGCTGCTTAACTCGTTTTTCTTGTATAACTTTTAAAATATAACGTTTTATAAAACGACGAATATGTCAATAGAACGAGCATATTTTTATCTACGTTTTAACCTAAGTTTCATTAAAAACGGAGTAAGGAAAATAAAATAATATATTTTATTATTAATATTAAACGTTCTTATACAACCTTATATATATCTATTTTTAATAGACCTTACTTAGCTTAATTAATCTTGTTAGCTTAATTAATATTGATTAACTGATTAATTAATCATACTAAACTTAATTAGGGTTTCCTTATTGCATAATTATCATACTAAATATTAATTTTTAGTGAGGGTTGTTACAAACCATTTACAAAGATGCACAAAATCTTGTAAAGGCATGTGACGTTTGCCAAAGATCAAGTAATATTTCTTCCAAAAACGAAATGCCTCAAAACGGCATTCTCGTTTGTGAAATTTTTGATGCGTCGGGACTCGATTTTATGGGACCCTTCCCACCGTCAAAAGGAAACAAATATATACTTGTGGCAGTCGATTACTTGTCTAAATGGGCAGAGGCCGAAGCTCTTCCAACTAACGATGGAAGAGTAGTGGTAAAATTTCTGAAAAAGTTATTCTCTCGTTTTGGCACACCAAAAGCTTTGATAAGTGATAGAGGTACCCATTTTTGCAATCATCAACTCGAAAAAATATTAACAAGGTATGGGGTCTATCACCGGGTCTCAACAGCATATCACCCTCAAACAAATGGGCAAGCCGAAGTGACTAACCGAGGTTTAAAACGAATACTTGAAAAAACCGTAGGTTTAAATAAAAAGGAATGGGCTGATAAATTAGATGATGCTTTATGGGCTTTTCGCACTGCTTATAAAACTACTATAGGCACAACCCCATATAAGCTCGTCTATGGAAAAAGTTGTCACTTGCCGGTAGAAATAGCTCACAGAGCCTACTGGGCAATAAAAAACGTAAACTTAGACTTAGAAACTGCAGGTAAAAATCGATTCTGTCAAATGAATGAATTAGACGAATTAAGGAATTATGCATACTCTAACTCCGAAACTTATAAGGAAAGAATGAAAAATTTACACGATAAATATATTAAGTCTAATGAATTTCGGGTAGGAAACCAAGTTCTGTTGTTTAATTCGCGACTTCGATTATTTCCTGGTAAACTAAAATCTAGGTGGTCAGGACCTTTTTCCGTCACCCATGTTTTTCCTCACGGTGCAGTAGAAATTAAAGCTCGAAATGGTATACCATTTAAAGTCAATGGCCAACGGCTAAAACTCTACCAAGGATCCATTGAGGATGAAGAAGAGGAGATCTCGCTTCAAACGGTTAACGAATGAAAAGTATCCACATCATACTTGAAATGTTACAAACAAACGAGTATACATCAAAACCGGTAAGTCTTCTAATCATGTTTTCGGAAAAAGGGGTATGCACACGAGCACATAAAAAAAATTACAAAACTTTTGCTCAGCACGAGGCCGTGTTCGCTGGACACGGGGCCGTGTCGACGCAACTGTCGGGATAAAACCCCCATTTCATAACAGTTACCTCATTCCACACGCCCCGTTTTGCCGAAAACGCTCTGGTTCAAGGCGATTTTCCGCAGATTTCTGACGTTACTTCCACGTTTAACAACATCAAGGTATGATTATATCATCATTAGTAGTTAGATTAGTTAATTGCATGTAGTTAAACATCAAAGATTTGGGGAAAAATCTAGGGTTCTTCAAGTTCATCCAGATCGAACTTCAAATTTTTGATGGAATCTGTTAGTATTAGTTTAGATTAGTATAATGGGAAGTAAATACACTTGTATTGTTGATATATTTGTCCGATTTCTCACTAAAACCTCAAACCCTTGTTTTTGAACCGAAAAAGATGAAATTGGAAGGGTAAATGGGTTGTTTTGGGAAAAACGACACTTAGGGTTTCATTTTCGGGGGAAACTGCACCTACTTGGCCAAAAATTTTCAAATTTTCGGGACCGGGACGAAAAATGAAGTTTTTGGGTTACAGACGTCTGGACACGGGGTCGTGCCCGCTGAACACGGGGCCGTGTCCAGCCCACTGTTTGCAGTTTCTTTAAAAATCTCATTGTTTCGTGCTAATTTTTGGTGTATTCTTTCAGATGGCAAAGTTCACAAGGTTCAACGCAAGTAAGCTCGATGCTAGGGCAAGATACGAAATACTTCAAACAAGACCCGAGGAGTACCCTAGGCGAGCATGCACGGACCTGTTAACCTTGGTAAACCAGCTGGACCGATTCAACAACATCGTTACGGGACCACTAAGAGTTGCATTGACCACTCGGCTTCGGTCGGTGCATCAATGCACCATGGAGTTCTATAGTACTTTTACCTTCACCTCAAGGTGTGACCCGTTCGACAATGAAGGGGTTGCATTTCGGTGTGGCGGGACAAGGTACTCGATCTCTATGGCACAGTTTGGAGCTATAGTGGGACTGTACGGGGAAGAGGAATCGGGAAATGAAGAAAATACCGGGGGATTAAGAGATTTGGATGAAAATGAACGTCAAGCCGCATGGGCTCAAATCAGTGAAGGAATCTACAACCCTAGCAGCACCAAGAGTACTAAGCTGAGAGACCCGCTCTATCGCTACATTCACAGGCTCCTCACCTACTCTCTTAGCCAACGTCACGACAGTAGTGGCGTTGTAGGGTTGAAAGATTTGGTTGTCCTTCACTGTATCCACAACCGGAAGCCTCTCGATGTTCCATATCTCCTGTTACGAAACATGCATCTCAAACGCCTTGCTCGTGCTCCAACACCTATCTTCTTTGGAGGATGGGTGTACCGCCTCTTCAAGCACTTCACGCGAATCCCTAGATCCTTCGAGAGAAGCCCATGGTCGGGACGAGTTGACTACCACATTTGTCGAGCCATGAACTTACTTTATGAGGCGGAAGACGGGACAGTGAGCTTCCAAAGGACGCAAGGCTATGCATGGAATCCGCAGGAGGCCCTAGTTCTTCACGCACCACCTCCTCACTACCAATACCAACCCCATGGTGATCCGGGTCAATCCTCCTCACAAGGAGGCGGTTTTCCTAATTTTCAAAGCTTACATGATCTTTTGCAGGAAAACCTCATATGTACCAGGAACGCCTACAACCTTGCCAACAATACATACCACCGGGTCGGAGCTGTCGAACGAAACATCAACGATATACAAGACGATAACGGCAGCATCCGGGAGTATATGGCGGGGCATGGGGATGGAGGTGATGACAGCGATGAGGACATGGACTAGGGGATTGAAGGAGCAGGAGCGGGTTGGTGGCAAGCCCACAGGTTTAAGTCCCTTTATCTATCAAACAGTTTGTGGCATGCGTGCCAAGTGTTGAACAATTTACTTTCCTTGACTCCTTTTATTTTCCGCTTTATTTTTCTTTTACTTTATGCTTAGAACAATTAAGTATGGTAATGTAGGATGTTTGTGTTGCTTGGTGTGGTATTTAGTGATGAAACAAGTACAAACCGAGGCTTAGAGTGCTAAGCCTCAGCACTCATAAAGCCAAGCCAGGATGGAAAAACCGGAGGAGGGAACCTATTTTTCAGGATTACAGACTGTCCACACGGGGACGTGTCTAGCTGACACGCCCCCGTGCTCACCTCCCAGACCTGCTGTTTGGTTACTTTCCTGCAGATTGTTGCCAGACACGGGGCCGTGTCTAGCCAACACGCCCCTGTGGCCATCTTCTGTAAGTTTTCATTACTGGCAGTTCACCACGGGGTTGTGTCCAATGGACATGGAGCCGTGTCCAGACTGCCAGTAACATTAATTTTTGCTTTTAAACACCATGTTACACATCTAATCAACCTAAAAAGTTATTTTTGGGACACATTGAGGACAATGTGTAATTTAAGTGTGGGGGGGATGCTAAAACCTTGAAATTTTGCAAGTCCTAAAAACAAGCCTTACACAAAACTCTATTGGAACTGCTAATCACCCCAAATTTTTTTAAAAAATTTCCATTTTTTTTTACTTGTCTAAAGTTTAAGTTGGGAATTCTAAGATTAATAAGGTTATATTTTTACAAATTTACAACCAATAACGTCATGATAAAAAGAACCAACATAAGAAAATTGTGAAACGGGCATAACAAGCTTAGTTAAAATTTGATTATATATAATTGATCACATAGAAAAACCCATTCCCACAAAAAGTGAGTTTTGAACCTTTATTGAGCATACAAATATACATCTTTAGACTAAATGCTCATTTTTCGTTTCTTGTGTGAATAGCCGCTTGGTTCTTACGAATCTAGAACTTGCCACGACGATTCATTCCCGGTCCTTACCAACTCAAACCCAAGTAAGTAAATGATGGAGGCATTAGGACTAACCCTTTTTTTTTCTACACCATTATTTTTCATTTTTTTACCACCTACCCAAAATCCCCCTAGTTAAACCCTTTGAGCCTAATCCTTTCATTTCTTTACCCTAAAACCTTTTTACCCACAAAAAAAAAACCCTTTTTATTTTTACCCTTTATTTTAGTAACAAGCTCGGTTTTCGTGTGACTAAAAAAAATGATGAAGTTTGAAATAAACAAACAAAGCTCTTAAAACAAAAGCTTGTTTGAAGAAATACTTCATTAAGAATAAAAAGTCACTAAAACAAAATGTTTTACAAAAACCAACGCTTTTTACGCTTTTCGCCCTTTTCTACTAACCACTAACCCATTCACCCACCTTTAGCCCAAGCCTTTACCCAAAAAGTCCTCTTGATATTTACAAAGGTAACGAGTTAAAATGGAGGAGGATTGATTGCTTGGCAAGCCTATGGTAGGAATAAGTTCCATGCCGCTCTCGAGTGATTCACTAAAAATACACCTTCGGCCGAGTGTGAGTGATTTCTCCCGTGAGGTATGTGAACCTGTATATAAATGGAATTTTTAAAAAGGCATGTTATGCCCAAATAAGTAATTTCTCCTATGAAACGTTCTAAACAAATCATAACGAATAAGATTGTAAATAAATAAAAAATAAAACCCAAAAAAAACTTGGATTCTCGACACTCTATGACAAGCCAAAACCTTCTCTTCTACCCATTCCATTTGGGAGTGTAAGCCAAATATTAAAGAGTTTTGCTTGAGGACAAGCAAAAGTTCAAGTGTGGGGGTATTTGATGTGTGTAAAATGCAACATATAAATTACATCAAATGAGGCATAAAACTAACCCTTTTTAAGTACTAATGTTGGAAAAAGAGTGTTTTTGTCTTCCTTTTGTATTTTCAGGATTAAATGAGCTCAAATTCACAAAAAGAAGCAAAAAGACAGATAAATCTAACATAAATACAAGAAAAGGAACATAAGTGGATTGCCCGACCCCTCAACAGCATCCTCCCAAGCAAAATAGAGAAGGCAGAAGACTGAACACGCCCCGTGCTCAGCCAGCACGGGGCCGTGCCCAAGAAGCAGCAGAAAAGACAAACCTATAGAAGCTTCTATTGCCCACCATGGGGCCGTGTCCAGCGGACACGGGGGCGTGGCGAAAGTACAGCAGGCGCATTAATTGTAATTGCGAATTACAATTAATGAAGAGAGAGAGTGTCAGACAGGCACGGGGGCGTGTCCAGAGGACACGGGGCCGTGCCCAGCCTTCTGTTCAACCTATAAATAGGAGTGCTTGGTTTCATTGCAACTCATCCCTTGGCACACCACCTCTCTCACACTTCATCCACTACCCACCACCATCACAACACCATCATCCACCACCATCATCCATTGTCCATCATAGAGTGTGTGAGTTGTCTCGGGATCCAAGATTGATGGTAAGAGTTCTTGACAATCAAGGCCAGGTTTGCCTAAGTCTCTTACATCACTTGGTGAAGACAAGTGTTTAGTATAATACTTTTTATTTTTAATCTTTTGCACTTTTTATTTGGTTTTGTGTTAATGACTTTAATAACTAGTTGCTTATGTTGAAGGTGATCTTTCCTTATCGTTTGTCCGTGGTGTCTTGGCATTATTTTACTGTCTATATAAAATAAAAGATTTTCACCATTCATATCTCCACGGTCTATATGGAGGTATGTTGGCTACCTGGTCGGGGGTTAAGGGAACGGTTTGGTAAGGGTCTTGCCCTTGTTCAGCGTTTAGAGGTCCTGCAAGGGACCTGGGTCAAATTTAGTAGGATCTCCTTCAATACCCATAAGTATTGGATGGCGGGGATCCAAACTCTTTGACCCCCTCATAAGTTAACTACTATTAATACTATAACCCAGCTATTTAGGACTGTATCCCTGCTGACTCAGACTACTTAGTCGAGGGTAACTTCACCGCCAAAAGCGGGGCCTTCCATAATTTGCATTAATAACTTAATTCATTATCTTCCAATAATCCAACCCTTTAGGATTGTATCCTTGCTGACTCAAACTACTGGGTTGAGGGTAACGTCGCCTTCAAAAGAGGGGCCTACTACAATAACTAAGATAATCTCTTAAACAAGTGCAAAAGTGCGAAAATAATCAAAGGTTAGACTAATACACGAGTCGGATCCAAGTGATTCATCTTGTCTATCTGTTTTAATTTTCTTTTTATTTTTCAGCATTTAGTTAGTTTTCATTTTCTTAGTTTAAAAATCTTTTCTAACTTTTTGATTTGATTAGACGTTGAGGATAAACCGGTACTAAAAGCTCTTGTGTCCTTGGACGACCTCGGTATCTTACCAACACTATACTACGTCCACGATGGGTGCACTTGCCCATATGTGTGTTTAGTGTTAGTAAATATCGTGTTTTATAAATTTAAAACTGGGCTAAAAGTGTAAAAAGGGCTTAAAATGTACATAAAAAATATATACACACTAGCACGCATCATTACACTAGATTTTTGCATGATTGAACATAGTGGTGATGTTAAACATTGTTGAAACCATGAATTTTGAGAAATTTTATGATTAAACATTTTAAATTGATATAGATGATAAAATGAGCGACTTTGGAAGTTTAAAAAGGCGATTTTACATCTAATTTTTTATGGAAATTCAACATTGCATGCTATGTTCAAAGTTTGAGATTGATTGAATTTGGGGTGTACTAATTGTTGTTTACTTTGTCTTTTGATTGTAGCCATGTTTTGAGGAAGCAAGAAAGCGAAGACCTCCGGTCAAGGTTCGTCTTCGGGAGCCGGTTCGGGCTCCGGGGTATATCAAAGACGTTGGGAACAACTTAGTAACGTAGAAGAGGGTGATGGCCAACTTGAACGACAAGATTGGGCATGGGAAGAAGCAAAGAATAGTAGGTCGGCTTCGGCATGGAAAGACGAGAAAACAAAGGCTCTTTCTCGGTACAACAATAAGAGGCTAGAAGTTAAGATGTGGAAGATGAAGATGGTTACGGGTGTTTCAAAACCCGTACCCGAAAGGGCAGTATGTGAGCGTACAGTAGATGTCGAGGAGTTTCAGAAGATCGGCATAGTGCAGAGGTTTAAAAAGCTTGGTTGGGAACGGGTGATTGACTGGTGTGATGATATCACCACTCGAGTATATTTGGGGGCAGTTTGTGAATGGCTGTCTACTCTCCATTTCGAAAATTCCGATAGGCCGGCTCATAGGTGGAAACTGATCGGTAACATTGGAAAAAACCAAATGATCATGTCATTCGAGCATATGAATGCTATTGCGAGATTTGACTCGCTTGGAGTTGAAGCTTATAACTACTATGGGTATGATCAATTTTTGGACAATAAGAAAAACGACGCTGATCCGGTGAGACTTTTAGAGGACACACTGCCGGGTTCTGGGGGTGCAAGCGATTCAAGAACCGATTTGTCTTTGATGGGAAAAATACTCCAAGGTATCTCGTTAGAGAACGTTATGGTACGGTTCGGAGACCGGGGAACGGTGAAGGCACCAGACTGTCGGGTTTTGCATGCTTTGTTATATGGGACGCCAAAGCTCTCGTGGCGCCAAATTGTGATGATCAACACATGGGATACAAGGGAATCGTTTAAACGGAAGATGATTCCCTATGCAAGGTTGATTAGCGCCATGATTCTCCAACAGAATGCATTGCCTCAAGATTCACTGTGGGTGTCTAAGCCCATTGATCAGTTCAACTTCGCCACCATGAGGCGACATTGGAAGATAACTGTGAAAGCTTTTGGTCATCTACACACGGTCGAAGATGAACAAGGAGATAGTTATCGGTTCAATGATAAAGAGGGTGATGAAGAAGGTGATGAAGAAGAGGGCGATGAGGAGATGCCCGATGTTAAGGAGGAAACTGATTCTTCCGGTCCACGGGGACCGAGGTGTAGGTACAGGAAGCAGCATAGGGAAATCTCTGCCGATGTGGCAAATTTCGTGAACCAAAGGCAATTACCGTCATACAGGTTGTGGACCCGTGGGACACAAGCGGTTTACGATAATGTATCAGCAGGCATTGGTGAATCGAGAGAACACCATGAGAGCAGAAGAGAATGGGAAGAGGCGCAAAGGGCGTACTCACAAGAGCAATGGGGCTTTCAAAGATCCTTCCGTGAGAGGATGGAAAAGCAGATGGAGGAGCAGCAACTGCAACATGCGTTACAGCAATCACAAATGGAACGCCTGTTACAGTTGCAGGAGGAAGAAAGGGCCCACAGACGGGCATGGGAGGAAGAGGAGGCTAGGCGCCAAACTGCACAAAGAGAGTTGGACCAACGCCGATGGGGAGCGTTGGGCTTCTCCAACCAGATGGCGATTAATAACGCCAAGGTGCTCCATGACCAAGAGCGCCATCAAAGAGATTATCAAGCCGGACTCCCATATGTTGAACACTCGGGGTGGACAGATTACCCCAACCTTCCTCATCAGCAATGGCCATCCGATCCAACCCCTCATTGGCCTGAGGCGGTCGGCTCTAGTTTCATCCCGATGCTGTACCAACCGCCACCGCAAGGAGAGTCGAGCCCGCTAGATAACTACAGGGATATGTTTGAGGCCCTCACTGGTTATCCGTACCAGCCGAACCCGCCAGTGAACCCTAACGATAGATATCAGCGGTAGAGGCGAGGTATGTCGTTTGTTGTTGTTGTTGTATATTATTTTGTTTTCGTTATTTTCGTTTTGTTATTTAAATTCTTACCTAGTTAAATGAACATTGTGGGTGTGTTCCCTATATAACCCTCACGAGACCTCTCGTCCTCCCAAGCTATTGGGGGGTTTAAAAGGGCTTGTTGCATGAGCTAAATGCAACCGTGATTCCTACGAAAGTGAGTTGAGTTTGTCGTTGTAATTTATTTTTCCACAAAAATCAAGGTAATTTAACGCATGATTTGGTAATACTTTTATAAAAACGGTAGAACTAAACTCCTAACAAATTTCAATGGTTGTGAGAAGCAAGCTTCTACATAAGGGTTAGAATTTGTAGGTATATGATGTTCGAGAGACAACCGGTTTTATGAAGAGAAGAAGAAGACACGGGCATCAAGCGAAAAATCAGGTGCATGCGTTTCCTTTTACCTTGATTCTTAATTTAGCAATAAGTGGAGTGTATTTTTGTATTTTATTTCCGGGGTGAAAATTTGGGGGAATTAGCCGTGTCACATCCCTTATGCACCCAATACTCTAGTTTTCACACATTGAGGACAATATGTACTTCAAGTGTGAGGATGGGGGAGTAGTAAAAATTTTTGATTTTGACCCGTTCATTTAAACACTACACATTGAGGACAATGTTTACCACAAGTGTGGGGATGGGGGAAAATTTCAAACTTTTTCAAAATATCTTGTCTAAAAAGCGATCTTAAAAGCACAAGTAACTAAGTCAACGAGGGATGTCACAACCCATTTGGTCTTTTGTCATGGTCAAGTTCAAGTTAATAGCATGACGGGTATTTAGTGGGTGGTTATTTGGGAATAATCCCCCTAAGAAACTAGTAGTTTATGCATGTCAAATACCACACCCTTTTAGATATGTGAGATTTTGAGCCACTTTTATATCATAGATTACATGTTTATGTTTCTTTGTTTGAGTGGACCATTAGTCATATACTGTAGAACTTGCAACTTTTGATACGTTTGAGACT